>NC_068282.1:3580943-3955943 GCF_025860055.1 Xyrauchen texanus
CATCTCTTTCACTGAGCCAAAATGCAAGTTTAACCAAACCGATTACAGTTCTGTGTTTAAGATTCAAGATATTGACTCAATGCAAAGGATTTCTGGGAAATTCTCTTCTTTGTAAAAATCTTATTATTATTTTTTTCCATCGGGAAATAGATTATTAATGATAACTTGTAAACCTTTAAAGACAGACCTACCATGAGCTCTGAGGTTGTTTATCGATCGTATATGCTTCTTTTGAAGCCACCAGTCCATGTTATTTAAAATTGTTTTTTAGTGGAATTGCTGGTAAAGGAACTCTACCATCGATCCTGAAGAGAGAGATCCACCAATAAGAGAAACACAGCAAAAGAGCTCTGCAACTCCCATGACACAGATCAGGAGCCAAATCTCTTTAATATCACAACTGTTACTCCAAAACAACAATGAGATTAAATGGAGAGCAAATGGAGACTTAAGTGTTTTACTGTCTCTTGTGTCTGTTGAAAAAAAAGGCTCTAATAATCACATTTGTTTACTCTAGAGTTTTAGAGATATCAACGATGTCTCAAACTGTGCTCAGATTTGCCAAGATACCAAAGTCTGAAATCGAAAGTCAGAGACCTCAATAGAAACAAATTGGTCTGAGCTATGCTATATGACCTAACCTGAGCCATTTCTAAGGACAAGAATATCATAGATACTTGGGGTTGGATCTCTGTACTTGGGGTCTTAGCAACTGCCCGGATCACCTTAGCAACCAAATAGGAGTTTTTCCCCAGATAAGATCCATTGATTTTCTACAGAAAATATACAAAGTCTTGTTCGTTTTGACTGTTGTGCAATTTTGAATACTATTAGTACTAGGACTGGCAGCTTGCTTAATGGAAGGTTGTTGATCATGGTGATTAGAGAGAGTGAGCATGCTAAAGCGTGTTTGTCGGGTCATTTTAGGAGCCTGTTCAGTATAAGTGTTCCAATCAGGCTGGCAACAACTGACAGATTAAAGCATTTAAAGCAAATCTATACTGCAGCTACAACAACTAATTCCCACACAGCCCTGCAACCCTGAGACCGTGTGTGTTATTTCACAAACACATCTGTCACATCAGTCTCTCTTGAGTGAGGGCTCTTCATGATTTATTCAATGTGGTAGTCCATCCTGTCAGTCTGTTTCGGGCCAGCACTCAAACACACACATTCTGTATACACTACCTGCCAAAATAATCAATATATACCTCTAGTCACTCTTTGCTTGCCAATCAAAACGTAGTTTACGCAGCTGACCAATCAAACTGCCTTGAGCCTCAAACATATTGAGCTGTCAATCTGATAGATTCACAATTCTAGCAATACTATATTGGCTTGACATTCTACAGACATTTAAAGTCCCTAAACCAAGATGAAAAATTATCATTTGTTACTCCTCCTAGAGCTTTCAAGCTACATTCATCAAACAGACCTTCAAACTGTTCGGACTCGGGTTGCTATGTATTTTCGAACTGCTTGGCTGAAGGTTAATGGACCTTTGGACAATCAAAACATTGATGGAATGTTCAAATGGAATGTTCTGTTTAGCGACACTCTGAACAACTAGCTAGAACACCAGAGCAATGCCGAGAAACCAACCAAAACACTCTAGCAATCCTCTAGAATAGCCTAGCAACACCTTGCAACAAGACAGAACACCTAAGCAACCAGCCAGAACACACTAGCAATCAGCTAAAACACTATAGCAATCCAGTAAAACAACCTACCAACACCTTGCAACCTGTCAAAATACCCCAGCTATTCTTAGCAACCAAACAAAACACTCTAACAATCATCTAGAACAGCCTTGCAACACCTAGCAACAAGACAGAACAGCCTGTCAACTCCTAGCAATCAGCCAGAACACCCTAGCAACCAGCTAGAACAACAGAGAAATGACTAGTAACCAGTCCTAGTAACCTTGTAACATCTAGCAACCTGCCCAAACAGCCTACCAATGCTAAGAAATCAGCCAGAAAACCCTAGCAACCACTTTCTGTCTGTCTATTTAACTGTAAGGCCTTCAAACTTTTAAACCTATTTAAGTCTTTGTCAAGAGAACATCAAAGTTTATCATTTTGAACTTAAACTATATTTAAATGAATGAATAAGAAGCAAAGTAGATTTTTACAAACGTGATTGGTATTTGACTGTGCAAAAGTTGCTGCGACATTGCTAAGGTGTTGTTGTGTTGTTGCTAGGGTGTTCTGGATGGTTGAAAGGGTGTTGCCTGGTCATATATGTTGTTCGAAGCAATGGAAGACATTTCAGAAAACATGTTTGGAAACAATCATTATTTTTGCAATTCTTTTTGGTGCCACTAGTGGTTCAGAAATTACGTTCGAGTTTGTAAACATTGTGTTGATGGATGGATGGTCTTCCCTTGTCATTGGCAGTCTTTTAGGCAAAAACAGCACTTCATTGTCTGACAAAGAAACACCTCTGTCATAGTCACAGACTCTGAGACTAAACAATAAACCAGATTTGAAAAAAGCTTCAGGTATTGGCAGCTGGAAACTGGCCCAGTTTGACGTGAATGCTTCAGTTCATTCTTATGTAAATCACTGACAGATCCCTTTGTCATTACTTGCTCGTCATTTGAATGAGAGAATGAGAGGAAAGGACTGGTGTGGTCTGTGTAGAGATAAGCTGAGCTCTTCGAGTCACCTGATTACCACCAAGACCCTCCTGATTATTGAGTACGGTCAGGCCATACTGCAGGAAGTATAACAATTTTAAAGTACCTCTCTGACAAGGCTTAAGTGATGTTTCATTGGGGGATGTTGCTGGTGAAGTAGTTCTGAATTACCAGGGTTTTAAATCTTTTGATGGTTTGACCAAGTAGAGTAGTTCTGCATAGGGATGTAAAAATGGTAGCTCTTTTGGTGGCGATATGTAGAATATTAACCAGTGTTTCACCTATATGCATCCAGGCGTACAATCGCTGCTCCACTGGCTTCCCTCTGATCAGCATGCATGGTATTAAGAAGGCGTCTGACTTTAGAGAAAGAGTGCCTGCCCGGGATAAAACCTGTTTGCTCAGGATGAATGATAGATGACAAGTGCATGTTTTAACAGTTAGCCAACATTTTAGTGATTATCTTTCTATCAATGTTCTGGAGTGCAATGGGCCTATAGCTGGCCGGGTCTATTTCCTCTTAACTTTCCTTTAAGATGAGGGAGATATTGGCCTTGTACAGAGTTTTAGGCAAGGCTTTATCTCTCTTAGAGATAATTATCATTCTGAGGAGGAGCGGGGTGAGGGTATCACAGAATTACTTATAGAATTCACATCCGAATCCATCCGAGGTTATTTCTTCAAATGTGAAATCGGAGTCTAGGTCCTCCCTGGCAGCGTCGCTAAGTTTGGGCATTACAAGAGGATCAAAGAAGTCATTCAAGTCAGAATGAGTGTGTGACAAGGTTCTTAACTCTCTTGATAAGGAGGAAGCACTAACCAGTTAAATAATCCACCTAAGTTGGGGCCTGGGTAGCTCAGTGGTAAAGACACGAGTTACCACCCCTGGAGTTTGCTGAGTTTTGCAGGGCCTGCTGAGTGACTCCAGCCAGGTCTACTAAGCAAACAAATTGGCCCGGTTGCTAGGGAGGGTAGAGTCACGCAGGGTAACCTCCTTGTGATCACTATAATGTGGTTTGCTCTCGGTGGGGCACGTGGTGAGTTGTGCGTGAATGCCGCGGTGGATGGTGGGAAGCATCCTACACATGCGCTACAGTATGTCTCTGCGGTAATGCGCTCAACAAGCCACGTGATAAGATACATGGGTTGACGGTCTCAGATGCGGAGGCAGCTGAGATTCGTCCTCTGCCACCCGGATTGAGGCGAGTCAATACACCACCACTACAACTTATAGCACATTGGGAATGGGCATTCCAAATTGGGAGAAAATCCAAACAAAAAAAACAACATTTTTATTTTGCACACTATTTTACTGCAGTGCACACACTAATTGGTTTTCAGCACAGGTGCACTCACACACACACACACACACACACACACACAGCCAACTTTGTGTGTCATTCTCGCTCTCCCCTCTCTGTCTGGACTGCCCCTTTTTTATCCCACTCCACTCTCACTGCAAAACACAAACAGCTGTTAGAGATAATACCCACAGGTGGGGCTCTCATCTCCCAATCTCGCTCTCCATTCTCAAATCGACGCTTGACCATGCCCCTATGCCTCTTTTGGAAGTGTAGAGTTCACTATAAAAGTCCTTAAGCATTTCTCCCATCTCGAAATGCTTTTGTCTTAGTTTTAAGAGGAGGTTGTTTATTTGACCACAAAGGATACAGTTGTACTCATATTTGAGCTTCATTATCTTATTATAGTCTTCAGGGGATTTTGATGCCTGGTATGCCACTTCGAGGGTGGGGAGAATGTTGTCTTTCTCTAATAATCGCCCCTCTCTCTCCTTCTTAGCGGCAGATTCATAAGAAATTATATACCCACGAATGACAAATTTGAATGTCTCTCAGAGTGTAGAATCTGGCACCTCGCCATTATCATTGATTTTTATGAAGTCTTTTAAGGCAAGGTTTTCTATGATTTTCTTATCAGTGAGTAAGGAAGGGTTGAAATGGCAGGAATAAGTTTGTTTAGGAAGGGAGAGATATAGGGACATGGTCAAGGGGCTCTGGTCAGAGATGAATATGTTGTGGTATTTTGTATCAGTAATGTGGGATATTAAATGAGAATCAACCAAAAATAGTCTATTCTACTATAGGATTTGTGAGCATGAGAATAAAAAGAATAATCCCTATTGGTGTGGTGTCTACTAAATTCCTGGACTTAATCAGGTTGTCTAGGACCTGCACTGGCACGATAGTATGGGGTGGGTGGGAGGACAGTCTGTCTAGATAAGGGTCCAGACAGCAGTTCAGGTCACCTCAGATTATTATGTTTGAATTACTGGCATCTTGAAGCAAATTGGAAACCTTTCTAAAAAAAAATTGGGCTCGTCAATGTTAGGACCATAAATGGTGAGGAAGGTTACACAAACGAGGGTCGGTGGGTCGGTGATCATAGAGGTGAGTACAAATGGAATATTCTTCCTAAAGAGAATAACCACACCACGAGCATGAGAGGTGAAAGGTAACTGGTAAACCTGTGACATCCAACTGCACCTCAGTCTGCGTTGTTCAGTTGCTTTGATATGGGTTTCCTGCAGGAAAATTAGATCTACAGATAATGATTTAAGATGTCTAAAGACTTTATCCCTCTAAACTGCATGGCCGAGTCCCTTAAGGTGCGTACACACTGCCAGCGACATCGCGCGCAACAGCGACTCAATACCATTCATTTTCAATGCGAGCACAGCGACTTCCAGCGACACGAGCTATGATGTGGGCGTGTCCAGCGACGCGACAAAGTTGAGAAAAGTTCAACTTTGGAGCGACTAACGGAAGCGACAGCCAATAGGAGAGACGACGAGAGAGCTCACGTGATCCTTCTCTCTCTCTCTCTCTCTCTCTCTCTCTCTCTCTCTCTCTCTCTCTCCTGCAGTAACGGAAAGATGGATGAAAGGCCAATTCTTGCTGTTAGAAATTTTCCAGTGCTCTATGATATGTCTCTTCCCACGTACAAGGACATTTTAAAGAAAAATACTGCGTGGAAAGGTGTATCTGAGATCGCGGGGATTTTATGGACCCAGACAGACCGACATTTGCATTTTCGCCGCAGATAAACAGCCACTCTGGCAAACAGCACGACTTGTTTCTCATTCATCTTTGATATAAAGCATTTTATGTACTGATTCCATTTATATTTAGTCTTTTCCCTCCAAAATGTTTGTTTTTAGTGGCAAGAAAAGAGATTCGCTGTCAACAGCAATGGAAAGGCATCCGTGAATGTCATTTATAAACGTTACTAGGCAACCAGTAGTGGGAACGCCCACTAGCGACTTCACCGCCAGCCACTGGCGACCTGCAGCGATAAAGTCGCTGGCAGTGTGTACGCAGCTTTAACGTTCCACAAGGCTATTGTGATATCTTCCGCTGGAGATCTTTGACCGGGTGCGGGAAATGCTCTTCACTAAGCAACTTGGGAATCAGTCTGGAGACGAATTCAGTGGGTTTACCTTCCTCTTCGCACTCTTGTATTCCCACAATCTTAATATTGTGTCTCCGAGAGCGAGCTTCTAGATTTAGCACTTTAGTTTGGAGCTGGCTATTCTGTTTTGAGATCTTCTAGACATTATAGCTGATTATCCCAAACGTGTAGCCTGAAACTGAACTTTTGATCTGATTTTAGGAGTGAATGCACTAAGCTGCATAGAGAGCTATAGGATGCTCCCTTGCTCTCTATTTAGTAAATGACTTAACCTCCAGTGTGCTGTCTCTCTGCACTGGTCTCAGAGCAGTTCGAAATGCACCTTATTTTCATCCTAACTCCATATAAAGCTTTTGAAGCTACATTTTTCAGCTTTTGTATGAACCCATTGATTCTCAGTGTGAAAATACACAGTAAATACGAAAACGTATTAGTGGTCATGTGGCCATCCTAATGTGGAACTCAAAAGTAGATGTTTTAATGAATATCTCTGTCCATCTTTTGAATCAAGTCGCAGTTGATAGGGACTTACTTTAAGCCTTAAAAATGGAAAAGTATCATAAAATTAGCCCATTCGACTTGTGCGACATATTCGCAGTCTTCTGAAAGCATACAAAATCTAAGTCCTTTTTTTGTAAATCTTGACATAGTCCAGTATAATTCTTGCAGTAGTCTAGTCTAGATATAATAAGATCCTTAACTAGGAGTTGAGTAGCAAGCTCAGGTCTGATCTTCCTAATTTGCACTGTATAACATTGGGAAGATCAGACCATTCCTATCTAAGAGTGCTACACAACTCCTTTTCCAGCCTCCTTTTGTCATATCTAGACTGGACTACTGCAACGCTCTTGTGGCAGGACTTCCAGCATGTACAGCCAAAACTTGGCAATTGATCCAGAACACAGCGGCACGTTTTTTTTTATGCATGTCATGCCTCTCTTAATTGAACTGCATTGGTTGCTAATGGTTGCTTGCATCAAGTTGTTCGTGAGCACTTGACACAGTCATACTAATGCAATGACTGTCTTCTTTCTTCTTCTTAAAAAAATTATTTCATCACTGTCCCCTTCCTCTCTACTTGTGCTTCTCTGAGCAATTAGCAATTTTGTATTACGGCACTTATCTTATTACGGCCTCCTTAAGATTAATCGTTCTGTTTTGTAAATCGCTTTGGATAAAAACATCTGCTAAATGGATGTGGCAGGGCGGAGGGTGGGGCCGGGTCGTGATCATACACACCCGCTCCCGTATTAGGCTAATCAAGCCTCCGAGGTATAAAGGTCGACTGCAGGGTGTGGTGTGGGAGAGAGAGATCCTGCAGTCGACCTTTATACCTCGGAGGCTTGATTAGCCTAATACGGAGCCGGTGTGTATGATCACGACCCAGCCCCGCCCTCCGCCCTGCCACACTGAATAAATGTACATGTAAATGTACGTCCATCGTGAGTTCATTAGTGCTATGAGAAAAGCTTGTTTGCACGTGAACGCAATATCTGTTAAAAGAACTTCTTTAGTGTCCTTAAAGTCAAACAGGTTTGAAACAACATGATGTTGAATTAATAATGAGAGCATTTTCATTTTTGGGTGAACTATCCCTTTAAGAGTCACAGATCAGAGAAGGAAACAGAGATATTGAGCTCACCATAAATTGTTTGGCAAAGTAGAGTGGGTTATGAATAGGAAATATATCTACTCCAGCCCCCTACAGGGAATGCCGATTTATCCCATGGAGATGCTGGATGGGTTTCCAGTGAAAGTTGTCACTGATTTGTGAACATGCTGTGCATTGCAAATATACACAAATGGATGTTTAAAAAAAACACACATACACACACACAACCAAGTGAGTCTACCTGTGATATGATATATGTTTTTTCTGAGGAAAGCTCTTCCCCTCCAGCCAATCCAACATCTCTTTCACACTGTAAAACAAGATAAAGGTCATGATGCACTATTGAACTGAACATTCTGTGAATTATTGACAGCTCGAAGTAATTTTTGGCCAATTGTTGTGCACCAGAGTGTGGAAAATCATCGCAAAAGAGACGTGGCAAACGCAATATATCATGAGATGACATAGGAGGCATATTTCAATGAAAAATCTAATGGCATTTGGCTGCGAAACCTCCGTCATTTGTGCTCTGTGTGACTAATACAGCTCGGCGATTACTCATTAGCATTCATAAATCAAGCAATTTTCATTGTTGGAGCCTAGTCCAACCCTCTAAATTATCAAAGAAACATTTACACACGCAGAGACTATTTTAGACTCATTTATTGCACTAAATATGCTGATATTGATATTGAGAGTGAAAATTTATAATGCAAATATTTTTAACTGCAATATTTTTGTTGATATATATATTTTTAATGTAGACATTTTTTGAGTAAACAAACATTAGATATCAGAATTAAAACTGAATTTTATTTTAATTTTAATGACCAGATTTTTGATAGTTTTCAGTTTTTTGTAACAACACAAAAAAAATTAAAAGTAATATCCATGAAATCTGTCAAGCAAATGTGCTGGTCATATTTAAACCTAAGTAAAAAAAAATTGCATTATATTTAGCATAAATAAAATGAAGTGTACATTTAGGCCCATTAACATTTTGTGCATTGTGACATTAATTTCAGGACACTTAAGCATATTTAGCTCTTAATTCTCATGACCATAATGCATCAGACGTTTTACTTTTAGCATTTTCATTGTTTTCTGTGATGATTCTCATAAACGTTAGTTTTATTGTGGGAAAATGCTGATGTACAATTATTTTTTATATAAATCATCATAAATGAAAGGCAGAACCAAGAGAGTACTACTATAATTTATACTACTTTACAAATTAAATAATATTTTATTTTAATATTTGTATCTTTTATTTATTTATTTTAATTTAATGATTATTTAGAAAATAATAACATTTTCTATATTTTTTATATAAAAATCATTGAAAATTAAAGGCAGCACCAAGGGGGAACTACTACGAGGAAATTAAATATTATTTGATTTTAATATTTGATTTTTTTTATGTATATATTTCTTTTTACTTTATAATTATATTAAATAATGTTTTTTTATTAAAATCTGCAAAAATGAAAGGCAGTACCTAACTCAGAATGGGAGTACTTATATATTGTATACTACTTTTCCAATTATTTTAATTGTAATATTAATATTTTATTGAAATATTTTATTTATTTAAAAAAAGAAAAAATTTATTAAAATATTAAATATTTTTTATTTTTTAATAAATTCTCATTGAAAACGAAGGCAATACCAAGAGGAGTACTAATATGATGTACTACTTTACAAATTAAATCATATTTTATATTAATATTTTTGTCTTTTTTTATTATTTAATTTAATGATTATTTTAAAAAAAATTATAATAAAATGTTTTTTATATGAAATCTGTGAAAATGAAAGGCAGTAACATGAGGTACTACTATGAGGAAATTAAATAATATTTTATTAAAAAAACCTTTTTTTATTTATATTACTTTTTCCTTTATAATTATATTAAATAATATTTTTTATTAAAATCAGCTAAAATGAAAGGCAGTACCAAGGGAGCACTAATATATTGCATACTACTTTACAAATTAAATAAGGTTTTAATGTAGTATTTTTTAATTAAAGAATACCTTTTTATTTAATAATTATATAAAATCATTTTTAAATGTATTTAAAAAATATATATATATATATTTTTTTTAAATAAAATCTCATTGAAAATGAAGGCAGTACCAAGGGAAGTACTACTATGATGTACTATTTTACAAATTAAATAATATTTTATATTAATATAAAAACATATTTTATTTTGGGGTCTGTGTAGCTCAGCAAGTATTGACGCTGACTATCACACCTGGAGTCCTGAGTCCGAATCCAGGGCGTGCTTAGTGACTCCAGCCAGGTCTCCTAAGCAACCAAATTGGCCCGGTTGCTAGGGAGGGTGTCACATGGGGTAACCTCCTCATGGTCGCGATTAGTGGTTCTCTCAATGGGGCGTGTGGTGAGTTGTGTGTGGATCGTGAAGAGTAGCATGAGCCTCCACATGCTGTGAGTCTCCGCGGAGTCATGCACAGCAAGTCATGTGATAAGATGAGCGGATTGACGGTCTCAGAAGCGGAGGCAACTGAGACTCATCCTCCACCACCCGGATTGAAGTGAGTAACCGCGCCACCACGAGGACCTACTAACTAGTGGGAATTGGGCATTCCAAATTGGGAGAAAAGGGGATAAAGTTAAATATATATATTTTATTTTAATGTAATATTTATAATTATTAAAAAACAAAATCATGTTGCACTAATGAGAATATTATAATAGCATTGCGGTAGAATTAGGGGATACATTTTGCATAATTGTCATGAAAATAATGTCACAATATAAAAGCTTAATGGCCCTATTAATAGGCTTAATTTTCTATATGGAAAATATCATTTATTTATTTTTTAAAGACAACCAGAACATTTTCTTGACTGGTTTCGTGACAACTGTGCAATTGTCAACGCCTTAATTTAACAGTTATGTGTGAGATCCATTATACTTTAATCATTTTTTATTTCCATAATAAGTGTTGTCTTTTAATTGTTGTGTGTTGATGAATGTTGCATGATTCCGTTCTAAAGTTGTGTGTGTATGTGCATTTTTCTCCAGTGGTCAACACAACCTGTCGACCCAAGAAAGGTGAGAGACAGGCACATTGCTGCCGTTGTGCGTGCAACACTAAAAAACATTGTGACGTGTGGCTGTATGTTGTCGTCTGTTGTCCATCGACGAAAAGTTCCATCTACATTAACATCAGTTCTGTTTGTATTTTTATTTATATGTGTTTGCTTGTTGTCTATTTCATGGTAAGGTTTATTTTATGTGTTTATATTTCATGTCTTTGTCAGTTTAGTTTGGTTTAAGGACTAATTTGTCTTGTTCATGTTTAGATGTAATGGTTAACGTGTAATATTGTTGTAAATATCCAATTGTATTGTCTAATTGTTTTGTTTAAATTGATATAACCCTTGCAATATACCCATAGTCTTTTTTATTATTATTATTCGCTTCTTTTAGCTCTTACATTGTGTTGTGAAGTATAAAAATAAGAAAATAACTAATTAAAGGAAGACAGTCACAAACAGCATTGAAAGAACAATTGTTTTATTCATCCCGGCTGCTACAGTCTGTGATGTCTACATTTTGTTTTGTCTGCTTGTCTATGTTTTGTCTGTTTGTCTGTTTGTCTATGTTTTGTCTGTTTGTCTATGTTTTGTCTGCTTGTCTATGTTTTGTCTGCTTGTCTATGTTTTGTCTGCTTGTCTATGTTTTGTCTGCTTGTCTATGTTTTGTCTGCTTGTCTATGTTTTGTCTGTGTGTCTATGTTTTGTCTGCTTGTCTATGTTTTGTCTGCTTGTCTATGTTTTGTCTGTGTGTCTATGTTTTGTCTGCTTGTCTATGTTTTGTCTGCTTGTCTATGTTTTGTCTGTGTGTCTATGTTTTGTCTGCTTGTCTATGTTTTGTCTGCTTGTCTATGTTTTGTCTGCTTGTCTATGTTTTGTCTGTGTGTCTATGTTTTGTCTGCTTGTCTATGTTTTGTCTGCTTGTCTATGTTTTGTCTGTGTGTCTATGTTTTGTCTGTGTGTCTATGTTTTGTCTGCTTGTCTATGTTTTGTCTGCTTGTCTGTTTGTCTATGTTTTGTCTGTTTGTCTATGTTTTGTCTGTGTGTCTGTTTTGTCTGTTTGTCTGTTTTGTCTGTTTGTCTATGTTTTGTCTGTTTGTCTATGTTTTGTCTGCTTGTCTATGTTTTTTCTGTGTCTATGTTTTGTCTGTGTTTCTATGTTTTGTCTGTTTGTCTATGTTTTGTCTGTTTGTCTATGTTTTGTCTGCTTGTCTATGTTTTTTTCTGTGTCTATGTTTTGTCTGCTTGTCTACTAGAGCTAAAATATGCTGCTGTTTAACAGTTTTTAACCCTTTTGAACTAATGAACTAAACCTCAATCAGAACTGAATAATTCGAGTTGTTGACTTTGGTGTAAAGATATCTTTTATCTGTACAGCCAGCACTGTAGCTCAGGAGTTAATCATATCTAGGTAACACACAGCAGTTACCTTCTCGATATTATCTTGATTGTTAGATCATATCACAAACAAATCCTATTACATTAGTTAATCCTGATTAATTAGTCAGAAAATCTGTATTAGCTGTGTGGAAGGACTTGGATGCAATACAAAATCTTCGTTGGTTCCCATTTGAAGCCGTTTTTTTAATGTTTAGATACAGTTGAGTGAATGATGCAAAACAGCATGATGCATGCAAACGCATTGCATCAAAACGACATCCCAGAATGCAATATCAGATGATGTATCTGTGAGAACGCACATATCTCTTCTTTATTACATTGCAGTCACATGTATCTGTGTTGTGCCCGTACATTACAACAGATTCAGCCTGTGATAGCCGTGACAGCTAGACTTGAAGTAGTCTTTAGAATATCACCATCTCACCATCTGGGCCTTTTATGTTGACTTACCAAAATCCTAGACATGTGTCTTTTTTTAAACTATTTGGAATCAGCGGCTGCTGAAACGAAGCTTTTCCATTTGCAAAAATGTTTCCTCACTCCCTTCTAGCCAACGCACCTTTGTGATGCTCCTGTTCTGCCTGCTTCGTACGGGACTCGAACCGGTGTCTCCGGTATGTGAGGTGGGTGCGCTAACAAGGAGGCTAAAGGCTACAGCCTCTAACGTCAGTCGCTAGTGCACCTCTTGAGGAGGAGAGTGTGGTTTACACACTGCACAGCTATCTATCAGCTGGCTCCCATTACAATAGCAACGCCTAGCAATATGCTTAAACATGCTAACAATGCCTAGCTACATGCTAAAACATGCTAGCAACATCTTAGCAATGCCTAGCTACATACTAGCAACACCTAGCTGCACTCTAGCAATGCCTAGGAGGGAGAGTGTGGTTTATACACACTGCACAGCTATCTATCAGCTGGCTCCCATTACACTAGCAATGCCTAGCAATATGCATAAACATGCTAGCAATGCCTAGCTACATGTTAAAACATGCTAACAATGCCTAGCCGCATGTTAGCAACAGATGACTTCATGCTAGCAATGCCTAGCTACATGCTAAAACATGCTAGCAAAATGTTAGCACTGCCTAGCTACATGCTAGCAACATCTAGCTGCACTCTAGTCTAGCAATGCCTAGCTATGTGCCAGATACACTTCACTACGTGATAAAACATGCCATCTATCTGTCTGTCTTTCAAACTTTTAAGGATTTTTTAAGCCAAAGTTTGTCCACAAACTTTTCAATCTAGTAATGGATTGGTGGTGTTGGGCCACCACCACTCAGTACCATAGTATACAGTATATCACAGGACCATGGTGTTACCATATGGTACCATGGAACTGCCACAGTACTTTTTTGTAACAGAAATACAAGATTTTTCACTTATTGTTTAAAGATGTTTAATGTTGCAGTACTAGAACATTAAAACA
Source organism: Xyrauchen texanus (assembly GCF_025860055.1). Classification (NCBI taxonomy): domain Eukaryota; kingdom Metazoa; phylum Chordata; class Actinopteri; order Cypriniformes; family Catostomidae; genus Xyrauchen; species Xyrauchen texanus. Next base: position 3,594,527 of record NC_068282.1, read on the forward strand.
TTATTTTAAGTCCTTAATTCGCTTTTAAGAAAAATGTGTGAAATACTCAAGTTTTGTCAAAATGTATTAATGTTATTGACTAAGACTAGCCTAAATTGGTTTGTTGGTTTTGGCTGGTTTAGTCTGTTTGTGGTCTCTCAGCCCACGCTGAATATTCCCTGAAACCTCTCTAAAACCATCCAATCAGACCTCCCTGACCAGTGGAGTCCAGCAAATCCAGTTTAGGCTGGTTTTAATGGGGAGTTTTTTTCAGCAGGGTTCGTATCAAACAATATATTCAGTTTGAAAATTGAATTACCAGATGTAGCTAAATGTATTTATGATCTGTATTGTATTCTTGTTTTGCATTCAATGTATTCTTTATTGTTTTCATCTGCCTGTATTTAATATCGGTCATCAGTCTCCTTCCACATCTCGGCACAGAAAGTGTGATATTGTTAGACTACAAATGGAAGCGAGTCACGGCTATTCTGCAGGGTTCAAATAGTCCTTTTGATGTGCCGGCCTTATTACAAAATGTGCCGTTTACTCTCGTGCGCATGCACACACTGAAAATTGGTGCTTTTTAAAGCTTAATGGAGCTGCTGCTCAGTAGGTCTTAACCTGCAGTCATCTGCCAGGGACAGTAAAGAGGCCAATATCACTGTTCTTATGAACGTATGGAAAGACATAAAAATACAATTTTTATGTCTATAATACTATAAGTCTATTATACCGCAATCGGATTTGTAAAATATGATCTAAGGGTTTCCAACCTTGTTTGTTAGCTGATTACAGTATTTACTTGAACCACCTTAATGTGTTTATAATAAAAAAAATGTTACTATATTTAGTATGTGTGAAATCGGAGTAAAGTGCTATTGCTTTCATTTGACACATTTTTATATAAAAATTTACATTAATATTTTAAAAATAATATTAATAGTATTCAGGTTAAAATGTTTAATGAAATGTATATCATTTATATTTAAAGTATTTATTCACCCTAACATGTAAATTCAGTCATTGTTTACTCACCCTTGTGTTATAACCTTTTTATAATCATTTTCTTAACAAAACGGATAACATTTTGAAAAATACTTTGTGCTCAGTGATGTCATACAGTGGCAGTTTATGGTGACCACCTCTTCAAGCTTCAAAAGAAAACAAATAATATTAATAATAATAAATAATCATGTTTTTTTAAAAGTTTTTGGACCAGTGCCAGTTCACAGCGGACTGAGTTACCCGTGTGATGATGAAAATCGAAAACAAGCGATCAATAGAATGTGCCGTCGCTCATCACTGCTGGTTAGGACAAAAACTACATAGTAAAAGTACCTTTTATCGCATGTAATTTGCTGTCAGGTTAGGACACGGGGTGACTGTGGCCGCCCGTAGCCTCATCAATGTTTCTGTTTAATTTCTGAATACTCTCATATTAAAAATAAGGCTGGGCATAGAAATGCATCAATTCTTTGACTACAAACTCTTCAGACATGTTTAGTACATTCTGTTCTCTGTGTTGTGTGCAGCTGTGTTGTGTTCTGTTGTCACTATTACTGTGGAGGATCTGTTTTTATATAAAACAAATTTTAAGTTCAACACCCCAATTTTCCGAGGTTGCTGCGTGAACTGTTGCTCTCGTGCCCTATCATGTACACACAGAGGACATCAATGGTCAGTGAACATTTTCACTAAATAATACATTAGATTTCAGTTTCTCACCAAACCTTATCGCATGCTTTCATAACAATCATGAGTCTCATGAATAATTTATTAGACTTCTGAATTATACTTTTGTGTTCTTTTAATGCTTGAAGAGGTGGTCACCATAAACTGCCATTGTATGACATCACTGAGCACCAAAAAAATGTCTCCCTTTGTGATAAAAAAAATAGAAAGAAAATCATATAGGGTTTTAACAACAGACGTGTGAATAAACAATGACTGAATATTTATTTTTGGATGAATTCATCCAAATATTCATAATTAATAACAATATTAATTTTGTATTAATATATATTTAATGTCAATTTTTTTTACCCAGTGTCTTTGAGAAACCCTGATCTAAATTAAATATTAATGTTAATATTAATAAAATATGAATCTGATATTTTTTATCAGTGTCTTTAAATTAAAACCCCACAAAAATGGGATCTAAAAACTCGAAAATATTTTATTGTGTATAAATTCAGAGTTAAGAGTCTCAAATTAAAGCAATAACTAGCAAAACAATTTTTATAGTTTATATTGATATTGATAATATAGTATTCATACTTATAACATATATTTCAAGTTTTTTTTTTTTATCCAGTGTCCTTAAATTGAATTCCGACAGAAATGGGTTATATGATGGAAATTTCAGTCTGATCATTTACATTATTAATTTGCCATATTGATGCTTTTATAATGCCATAATGTGTTCGGATGCAGAGATATGCAGGTAACTTGTGTCTTAAATACTTAAGTTGCATGTAAATTGCCCTGAGACTTGATGTAAACAATTTAGGTGAGACTTGAACCCCAAATATGAGACTTGACTAGCAAGGCCTAGCTACATGTTAAAACATGCTGACAATGCCTAGCCCCATGTTAGCAACACATGGCTTCATGCTAACCATGCTAGCAATGCCTAGCTACATGCTAAAACATGCTAGCAACATGTTAGCAATGCCTAGCTACATGCTAGCAACAACTAGCTGCACTCTAGCAATGCCTAGCTATGTGCCAGATACACTTCGCTACGTGATAAAACATGCCATCTATCTGTCTGTCTTTCATACTCCAAGCTTTTGAACTTTTTATTTTTTACTTTTTATAGATATTGTTCACAACAAAAATATGAAATTGATTGCTTTTCAACAAGGGTTATAAAGCTAACCTGTGGCGTCTAGGAGAGTATTAAGGTAGTTGAGACTTGGGCTTCATTTAAATCTGTCCTTGAAAAATGAGATTTGAACATGTGAACTTGTCTGTTGGGCATGAAATTCTCTTGTTACCCCCAGAATTTCACATTCTCCTTAAAGTGGATTTCACACTTGTTCGTGTTTGTCTTTGTCACACATTTTCCGTTGATATTTCAGGTGTATTTTTCTTTCTCTCAACCTCTCGCTGTACTCTTTTCTTTTTCTCTCTTTGAAAACGTCGGATCTGTCAGCAATTACGAGAAAACAGTGTTGACTATTGTTGAGAGAAAATGGGAAAGAGAATTGCTCCCACCCGTAACATGCCAAAAGCAGAGGTCAGTGTGTGTAATTTGTGGAACGAACACCTGCAGTATTCCGCTCCTATCTAGACCCGACAAGATGATTCAACAGCTCACTTCAAACACACCTGATGAGCTGACTGCATGCTCGAATATCACACTTCCGTTATTCTCTTTTCTCATTTCCAGTGTTGAGGAAGCTACTTTGAAGACCCATGGAATCAAAATTGGGGTCCTGAGGCTTTTAGTTCATGTCTGTTCTAATCTATATGCTAGTGTACTCTTAAACATTGGCAAAATGCATGTTTTGCACATGCAGTATGGGTGTTTCTGCAACTTGGTGACTAAGGGTTCACTCTCTTTAACAAAAAAAAAATCACACTTTATTATGTTTTCTATTTGTTTTCTAACATTGTCCAACCATGTATGTACATGCATCACAGGAGTTTTTTTTTTTTTTTGTAAAAGTAAAAAAAAAAATCCCACCACTGTGTCATTTCTATCGGGAAGACACGCAGGCTTGAGTGAAGTTTGAGATGCCATTTATTTGATAGATGTAAAACGGGAGGTAATGTGTCTCTCTTTGGCGTAGGCCCCCGTCTGGCAGTCCGAGGGAGTTGTACCCGAAACCGTCATGTCCTGCCGGAGATAGGAGGCAGGGGCGAGGAGCCTACCCCCCTGCGGGACAGGGCTCAACTGGTGGTGGTGGGGTGGTGGAGGTTGCAGTGTTAGCACATCGAAACAGCAATTTGATAGATTGTGAGCGAACTTATAAAGCAATGGCTTACGTGCGATTGGCTAGGAGTTACCCAGCTAATGATGTGATGATGTACAGCTGCTGGTCTTCCCGCTAGAACTACGCTCCACCTCCATTTCCAGCACATCTTCAATTCTGTATTGTGTTAAATGGAATTCTATGCTGGAAATGACGCTGATGGAAAATAATTTTTTTATGTTATTTAAATTAAACAGCTGAATCCTGTCTTGCTAAGGCTAATTTCATAGCTAATATTGTATGCATCATAAATATACAATTACATAATTTCACACTTTTTGCATAATTTGATTGGAAGTGACACCCAATAAAAATATTCTACTCATGTGATATTGCTCTTGAGTTTTCTTTGTTTTATCTCATATTTCATCTCATAACTTTTAGAATATTTGAAAAATGTATCAATCATTTTCACACAATAAATATTGAAATATTTAACTATTTTAAATATTCAGATTCTCATAGATTAAAACATCATAATTTGTATTTTTATAATGGACTTTCATATTTTAATACTGAATCTCTGGGTCTGGAACAAGGCTCAAACAGTAAACATCGATACAAAAAGTAATTCGAAGAGTACTAAAAATAAATGATGGCCTGGTAGAAAGTTTCCAGTTCAGTTTTAATGAGACCATATAACAAAAAAACTAATTTGAAATGTGTTTGTTTCAATCAAAATTCACCCCTGGGACATGAAAGTGTTAAAAATATAAGAAACACCCATTTATTTATCCCAAGCTCAAAAAGGACCGTATTTGTCTTTTAGGAAAATACATAAAATTACAGGTGTGAATACACCCAAGACGCATTGTGATCGGATCACCGAAGCCACATTCGGAAGTCTGGGAAAGTGTTTTGGTGCCTCTTTGTGTTGGTACATCAAAGGAACATTCCTTAGCCGACCGCAGGCTTCTAGTTGACCTGCAATGAGAGCGTTACAGTAGTCCAGTCTAGTTATGACAAGTGACTGAACAAGAAGTTGTGTGGCATGTTCAGAGAGGAAGGGTCTTCATAATATTGTAGAGGGTAAATCTACATGATCTTGTGGTCTTTGAGATGTGGTCTGTGAAATTTAGTTTATCAATGGTTACCCCTAGATTTCTGACCATTTTGGAAGGTGTTACTGTAGTTGCATCCAGCTGCACGGTGATGTTGTGTTCAACAGCAGGGTTGACAGGAAAGATGATGAGCTCTGTCTTCGATGGGTTAAGTTGCAGGTGGTTTTGCTTCATCCAGGCTGAGATGTTTGCCAGGCAGGCAGAGATTCGAGCAGTCACTGTGGTGTCATTGGGCTGGAAAGACAAGTAGAGTTGTGTGTCATCAGTGTAGCAGTGGTAAGAGAAACCATGTGCCTGAATGATGGGTCCCAGTGATGTTGTGTGTATATAGAGAAGTGAAGTGGCCCAAGCACCGAACCCTGAGGTACCCCAGTAAGTAGCTGATGTGGCGTGGACGCCTCACCTCTCCATTCTACCTTGAAGGACCTACCTGAGAGACAGGAATTAAACCAGTTCTTGTGATGCCCAGCGAAGAGAGGCATTGCTTGTATGCTGCGTTTTTGCTTATAACTTCACGAAAAAGAACATAAAATAATACATACCATTACTTGGAGGAGGTAAATGTCTTTCAAACCCACACACAAGGTAATCAGATTCATAGATCATTAAATAATCCACACGTAGTACAATGTTACAAATGGCCCCCAGGTGATGGTGCCAAGTACATGACACAGACTCAATAATGGAGACTCATTGGGTCAAATGGTGCTCATTCTGTGATCTCTCATTACTAAAATCATGTCTCCATTCTATTCAAACCTATTTATTACAAAATAATTTTTTAATGCTGTAAGTTTTGATTGCTTCATTGTATCAACACAAAATCGTTCTCAGATACAATTAACATGATTGAGAACAAAATAAAAGCATTTTTTCGCAGCCACCTTATTTACACCCAGAGATATATATAATGCCAAATCAGAGGGATTTTTCCTAGCAGTTTCTTAAGCTGAGAGTCTCTGAATGTATCATAATCTATATCATTAAAACATTTGAAAAGTTTTCTTTACAATGAGACCAAACACTTGACCCTTCTTGTTTTTTTTCTTGTTTGTTGTTGTTGTTTTTATGATGAGTTATAAGCCTTTAATTTTGGGTATACCACTGAAACAGGAAATCTTAAACTCTTTCAGAGCGTTTTATTATTGTGTCAGTTCGCTTGCTAGTCGTCAGTTCGCTACTGCCAAGCTAAGTTAGTAAACTTGCTACTTTTTATCAGCTACACCCCAATAATGCAGGTTTCAAACACTTCTCTATCTGCGCTTTGAAGAAAGTGCACCTGTTTGACACAAAAACAACTCCATAATACTTCTCTTATATCACAATCACAGTCAGTCTTCACAGCCCTTCGATGTCATGAAATGTTCCTAGCATGACACACCCGAGCTGCCTTTCCTAATTTATTTGACAAACCCCTTCAGTAATAAAACATCAATCTATCACCACAGGTCAACATCACTTCAAACGCTCGCTGTCGTCCACAGCTGATCACCACTTCGGTACACCTTATTAACACTCGCTGACTCTGTAGCTCTGAACATTGTGGCACAAACCGCAGAGACGTTTGGACAGATTTGTGCATTAGTGCTCCTCTAGTAGCATCGCGTCTCTGTGGCACTTAGCTGAACATAATGAGAGGAAAGATCAAAATGGTTTGGGATCAGCAGTCAAGGGCAACAGATGGTGGGACTGCTGAGCTCTGTGTGCGCCGTCGCTTTGCGGAGCCCCTGCGATGTGAGCAGTCTAGTTAGAGAATGATAGAAAACCTCATGACGAAGACGCAAGATATGATCCTGCTATGGAGAGGTCATTCCTGCTCCAACACTTTGTTGATATTAGCAAGAATGGTGAGCACTTTTGTCCACGTGTCTGTGTCTTGTACATACTAGTGTTGTGTGGCCTGACTTTTGGCTATGTGCTCCACATTGCAGATTATTCTGGTCAAGAACAGCCCACTTAGACAAGAAAATGCTGTATTTTAAGCGACAAACCAGAGTTTATGTATTTTATAAGTTTCACGTTGCAACCTGGTCTCACATAGTCACATTACTATATCAAAATGTTTGTTAAATGATTTTACGTGGCTTGTTGTACGTACCATTTGAACACTAGAGGTGCTATAACAACAATTACATTTATTCACGAATTAAACGGCAAAATATCACTTACTTTTCGCCCTGTTTCTCACACGATGTCTTATGACATCTAAACTTTTTTACTATAGTGCATGACTTACATTTTAATGTTTGCATTACACAACCAACTACATTTACAAGCTTTTTCAAGCACGTTCATATGTTGGCTCGCTTTGTTGGATGGAATTCTCCAAGACTGTTTCCATTCAGGATCATGGGTAGCACAAATTATCCCTTTGCCCCCTCAAGAGCAAGTGAAGCAAAGGGTTGAATTGTATCATTATGGCAGTAACCCGAACCTAACCCTAACGGGATGCACTGAAAATGGAATAATAATCAATACCCCTATGAAAAAGTGAGTGAGATTTTTACTTCCAGAACCAGATTGTTGCACTCATTATACATCTGATGGTTGCTGAGCAGTCCAAGAGGCAGTTTTTTGTCTTTGCCAGTCATTGCTATTTATAGACCAATTTGAAACACTGTCCCACACTGATGCCTTCCTGACAGTCACAATATTTGATGCAATGACAAGAGAATATTTCATTGTCATAGACCGCACCGTCATGCCAATTGAATGATGCCAATTAGTTTGGACAGGGCTGGCAACTGGATGTTGGTGTTAGTTTGGCACATTGCCATTTTTATTTTTTTACGTAGGAACCTATTCCCAAGTCGAAGGTCTTTTTGGAAAAGGCAGCGAGCATAACCAATGCTGATAAATGGGGTTACTAATAAAAAAAAAATGTTTTGCTGGATTTTATAATTGTTTCCCTAGAGCACAGTTTTGTGGCTGGGTTTGGTTTGCGAGAAAGAAAAATTGAAGCTGACAACAAGAGTGCGTTCACTCTTGCACAAATACACACACTTTTTATTTACACAGAAATGTTCATGTTGTTTCAAACCCACAGATTATCTTCTCCACACTTTCTGATAAATTTAAAGCTCCAAAATGACAAAAAGCACTGTTAAAGTATCATAAAAGTAATCCAATTTTTTTAAATCTTTAAAAAAGCCATACAATAACTTTGTGTGAGGAACGGACCAAAACTAAAGCCATTTTTCTGTAGGGCTAGGTATTGATACAGAATTCACAATTTGATTTCAAATTCCAATTTACAAGCTTTGATATGAATCGATTCCATATATTTCAGATGAAATGTCCATTTTGCTGACATATGAAATACTAATGTGGTACATTACAAAAATATACATTTTTACACAATTTTATCAATTGTTTATCATTTTAATCAGATTTTAGCTTTCTTTTAATGCACAAATTCCATGTATTCCGTTGATAAATATGATGCCTCCTGACCCTCCTGACCCAGTCCCCGTCCTGTGGCCTCCTCCCAGGCCTCCTGACCCAGTCCCCGTCATGTGGCCACCTCCCAGGCCTCCTGACCCAGTCCCCGTCCTGTGGCCGCCTCCCAGGCCTTCTGACCCAGTCCCCGTCCTGTGGCCACCTCCCAGGCCTCCTGACCCAGTCCCCATCCTGTGGCCTCCTCCCAGGCCTCCTAACCCAGTCCCCGTCCTGTGGCCACCTCCCAGGCCTCCTGACCCAGTCCCCATCCTGTGGCCACCTCCCCAGGCCCTCCTGACCCAGGTCCCCTGGTCCCTGTGGCCACCTCCCAGGCCTCCTGACCCAGTCCCCATCCTGTGGCCACCTCCCAGGCCTCCTGACCCAGTCCCCGTCCTGTGGCCACCTCCCAGGCCTCCTGACCCAGTCCCCATCCTGTGGCCACCTCCCAGGCCTCCTGACCTAGTCCCCGTCCTGTGGCCACCTCCCAGGCCTCCTGACCCAGTCCCCATCCTGTGGCCACCTCCCAGGCCTCCTGACCTAGTCCCCGTCCTGTGGCCACCTCCCAGGCCTCCTGACCCAGTCCCCATCCTGTGGCCACCTCCCAGGCCCCCTGACCCAGTCCCCGTCCTGTGGCCACCTCTCAGGCCCTCTGACCCTCTCTCTGCCCTGCGGCCACCTCCCAGGTCTCCTGACCCGGTCCCCACCTTGAGGTCATCCCCTTGGTCTCCAGACCGTCCCCCAGCTCTGCTCTGATCACCTTGGTCTCCTAGCCGTCTGCCGGACCTGCTCTGGTCTCCCTGGTTCCCAGCTCCATCTTGGCCCTGCCTCCCTGTCTTTGCCCTATTAAATAACGGGCAAATGCAGGAACAAAGAAAACATCCACGGTGGGAAAAATACAGGAAACACGCGAGAGGTCAAACACATGCAACAACTGACCATGAATGATCAAACAACAGGGCTTAAATACACAAAGGATAATGACTAAATGAAACACAGGTGAGGACAATGAAGGACAGCTGGCAGAGATGAGAGCAGGGAATTATGGGAAGTGTAGTCCGGGAACAGATGACAGGGGAGAAACACAGGCCAGACAACAGTGAATCGTGACATATACAGTGTGTGTATGTGTATGTGTATGTATCTGTGTGTAAATATACACACACATACTATATATTGGCAATATAATATATAACATTTTAAGATATATATATAAATATATATTGCTACATGTTTGTTGTTTACATGCATAATTTGTACTATTTACTAGTATTTGCATTGATTTGTAGAACATGTGCTAAATGGTACTGTCTCTTTAAGAATAGCGTCTCAATCTTGAGATTATAAGAATCAATGCCAGGACCGTCCAAATGATGATTAATCGCGATTAATCGGAAAATCACTATTTTTACAGAGCCCTATTAGTCATTGATTATCTTCCCATCGGTGACAGCATTTTAGTGATTAGTGGCTACTTTATGATACTTTAATAGAGCTTTTTTGTTACAAATGATGACAGAATTTAAATCTCTTTAACTCTGTTAGATTCGTAAGTGAATTCAGATCTGTGACGAGGCATAACGTCCATGACAAATGCAACGTTCTATTCAGGGTCAAGTTCTCCACGCTTCATTCAGCTGAACTAAATGACATCACACCTCCACTAATGAGAACACTTTTCTATAATTACTTTGTAGATGTACCACATGTTGTGTTCAAGCTGGAACACTGTGACGAATTCATTCAGAATTCATATATATATATTTTTTATGATTGCATGCATTTGTTGACATGAATGATTGATCATGAAAACGATGATCGAAAATAAAAATGCTTGACGTGACTGTTCAGTGACAACTACCTGAGAACCATACACTACATATGAAAGTGGGGTCTTATTTTTAATTTTGAGATTATGTTGTCATTGTCAGCAGTACCTTGACTGTCAGCAGACATCTCATTGCAACCAAACTGATAAACGATGCTGCAATTCTAGCGTTTGTTCTACAGGTTTACGTATAAGATTAAGATTCATCTTTATTGTCATTGACTCTGTACCTGTACTCTGCACAATGAAATGCAGTTGTTTTCACATATCCCAACTAAGCTGGGGTCAGAGCGCAGGGTCAGCCATGAAACAGCGCCCCTGGAGCAGATAAGGTCTAGGGCCTTGCTCAAGGGCCCAACTGTGGTATCTTGGTGGTGCTGGGGCTTGAACCCTGAACTTTCGTCAGTTACCCAGAGCCTTAACCACTGAGCCACCACTGGCCTTATAACGGTAACCTGATGGAAGAAAAGAGATGCACATTCTGAGCATCGTTTCATTGAATTGACCAGCGAGTCTTCACATAATGACAAAATGTTATGCATATATATATATATATATAAAACAAAGTACATTATATACTATTGTTCCAATAGACGCATTGCAGCAGCCAAAGACCTATGACATATATGTACATACTGCATTTGTACATGTCTCGGTGAGTACTCGAGTAGACTCTTGAGTACTCCTAGTTTGGAATGGCATGAAGGCATGTTAGGGATGATAGAATTTTCATTTATAGGTGACCTGTCCCTTTAAGTGCCGGAACACTGGATGCAGCAATTCAAAATTTCACTTACATGTTTGAATACAAATGACCCAAAGCTATTTTACCACAAAACATCCATTAAAGTACAACTGCATGTTATACTGCCTACACAATATTTGAACTGAGGGATGAATCGAAATTATTGCCAGTGGTAATCAATAACAAAATCTATCGCTGTTTGTTTTTGTAATCAACAAAAAAAATCGGTTGCCTATTAAATTGTTGCATTAAAATGGAAATGATTAAATATGTAAAAGTGAAAGGAGAGTTATGAGAGTTTGTTGAGGATGAGCAATGACCGAATTTTCATTTTTGGGTGAACTATCTGTCTTTATATGGGCTCATTCCCTCACAAACTGTCGTTTTTAATGTATGTATAAGTAAGTATTCTAGTGTATCGTCTCATTTAGCTCAATGCACCGTGACAGACTGACAGACCGTGCTGGAATTCTCTTTAGGCCAAAACCATCAATCAAACAATGACAGCAGGCAGCGCGCAGCATCACAGTCGTGGTGGATAAGATCACAGAGCTGATCGGATGTCACATTTTATAGCGGAAGGGATAGTTGTGGAAATCCGATGGGAACTGGATGAGTAACCTGTAATCAGCACTTTGATTTTTTTTTAAGTAGGAGCGCAGAGGTTAGGTGAACTGGTTGCGTTCATGAAATATCACTCACAACACTAATGTCAGATAAACGGCTGAGGTGGTTTCAAGGAATTACATTATTGGTTCAGTCTGTGTCTTGCAAAAAACAGCTGCAAATGTTTGATTTAGATTTTTTATGATCTACAAAAATCACTAGAGCTTTTGCAGGACAAATTAATATTGCTGTGTGCTGTAATGATATCAACCTGACATGCATGCACAGATAGATAGATAGATAGATAGATAGATAGATAGATAGATAGATAGATAGATAGATAGATAGATAGATAGATAGATAGATAGATAGATAGATAGATAGATAGATGGATGGATGGATGGATGGATGGATGGATGGATATGCATCTTCAAACATCACATATAATTTGTTCATTTATTTGTTGCTGTTTCTAACAGGAGATGGTCAACCCAAGGAGAGCAGTCCATTCATCAACAGCACCGACCCTGAGAAGAACCAGCAATATGATGGCAAGAACATGGCCTTGTTTGAGGTACACATGTGTTTTTCTGTCATGGTGCTATAGATTTATAAACAAAAAAGCAACAGTATTTACTGTTATTAATCTTTCTTTTTTTCCAATTGAGGATCTTCTGCATGTTCCCAAAGGAAGATTTTGTCAGATTTAGCTCACTTCTGTGGACAAATGTGTTCCCAAACTATATCTGAGCATACACTTACACACACACACACAAATTCTCTGTGATTAAGTGAATAAAAGGGTCTGACAGTAATTAATAAGGATAATTAGCGTTTGAAGGGCAGGAAGTCCCCAGCACATTAAACTCTGCAGGTGGATGATAACAGCAGAAAAACGATATCGCTGCAGAAAAGCGAGATGGCTTGTATTTTGCATTAATGTGTGATATCTTTATTGTTTGGTGAGTTGAAGTGTGCTTTTGTTAGCTTTATTTTGCTTTGAAGATAGTGATATCTGTATTGTCGAATGGGTTGCATAATGCAAAAAATGGAAATGCAAAAAATGTATCTCATTCTAATTAATGTAATGCGATAAAAACAAATATTATAATTTAAATTGTAAACTATTTCTACATAATGGAATTAATTATTGTACTGCCTTTAAAGGGGTAATGACATGCCTTATTATTATTTTTATATATATATATATTTCTTAAGGTTCACTTATAATATTAGTAAATTTTTTGCAAAACATGATTGTTATACTCTCATTCTGACCCTGTCAGAAATGCTTAGTTTTGGTGCCGCTTCTCCTTTAAGACTTGACAGTACACGCCCACTGTTATGATTGGCTCTCTTCTCTTGACTGACCTGCTCTCTCTACTTGCCATCTCACTGCTCACAGCTACTGGGCGGGGCTACAGAATTGATTAAATGTAAATTAGGCTTTGATGTGTTGTCGTGGAGGCAGTCAGATGCAAATGTTTACCACATTATGACATCACAATGTAGAGGAAGTAGAGAATAAGTCGTTTTGGCAGCTTGGTTTCAACAAATGCTCTTTTTGCAGCGAGGAGAAGTTTTGAGTTCTGAAACTTACAGTATGTTTTTATAGTGTAATTTCAGTACGTGTCAAAGGATCAAGGAAAATTTGATTCCTCATGTCATGACCCCTTTAATGTATGTTGATTTAAATATCAAAGCAATAAGTAAAATAGATGTAACACACTTATTCAGTTATTAGTTTATTGGTTTTATAAAACAGCGGCAGCATTGATATGATAAGACCCTCGTGTTCAGTAAATGGTTAAAATTTTCATTAGTAATAATCGGAATAAGTAAAATTATGATGAGAATTAAATTGTCTACAAACACATCTTTTAATCTGTGTGTGTGTTTGTACTGTGCAGGAGGAGATGGACACAATTCCCATGGTGTCGTCACTCCTCAGCAGTCTCGCCAACTATTCCAACCTGCCGCAGGGCAGCAAAGAGCATGAGGAGGCGGAAAACAACGAGGGATCACGCAAGAAACCTATACAGGTACCTCAAACATGCAAACAGACATACACCCTTCTACATACTCAAAAGCAACTGATAGTTGACAAGTTCTTGTCTGGTATAAAAAAAGCCAGCGGTGTAGATTATTTGGCTGATGGATGTGACTCAGACTCATGCGTAATTGACAGCTCTCAGCACTGTCTTACACTGTTGACCTCTGACCTGATCTCCACTGGTCCCTCACCATCCCTAGTGCTCATTAGAGAGTTGCCACTGCCAGATTCATGACCTCCCTCGTGGCACTAGTGTTTCTCTATCTCACAATCTCGCTGTGTTCCAATTGGCTTCCAAAATTCTGGCTGATACTATATAAAGAATCTTCTTTGAAACTGTAACTTGCCAAAGTACAAGCAACTCGTAATTTTAAAAGTAGTCTGCTACATTACAATGACACGATGAGGACCTCAATTTTGGTAACCGCATCAAACTTAAATGCATAAATCACCATGAAAACATGGTGATAAACAGTTAACAGCATTAATACTTTTAGTTAATTACTTCCTAAGGGGCCATTCAGTCCGAATGCGTTCTTGTGCTTAAAGTTAGGTATAGCGAAATGCATAACACATTTTAAAAGATGACACCCATCTAGCGCATGTTTAAAAAGGAAAACTATGGAAACAGTGTGCAGAAACAAAACCATGTTCAACATGAACTGCCTTTAAAGGAATATTCCTGGTTTAATACAAGTTAAGCTCAACTGACAGCATTTATGGCATAATGTTGATTACCACAAAAACTAATTTCGACTTCCCCTTCTTTTTCTTTAAAAAACGCAAATATCTAGGTTACAGTGAGGCACTTGTAATAAGAAGTCGACCAATAGTTGATTTTGCCGATACCAATAACTAAGGTGGTGGGAAATGCCGATAACAGATAAATCGGTCGATAGTTTTTCAAATCAGTTTATAGAATGTCCATGTTTTTTTTATACTATGGCGGGCAAAGACAAAGAGTCCAAAATGAATAAACTCCTGATGGTAAATGGTCTGCATTTATATAGCGCTTTTTTAACCTTAGCGGTTTTCAAAGCACTTTACACTGTGACTTATTCACACACACTCTCTCACACACCAATGACGGTAGAGCTACCGTGCAAGGCGCTAGCCTGCCATTGGGAGCAACTTGGGGTTCAGTGTCTTGCCCAAGGACACTTCGGCATGTGTAGTCATGTGGGCCAGGAATCAAACCACCAACCCTGTGATTGGTAGCCGACCCTCTCTACCACCTGAGCCACAGCCGCCCCATATGCAGTTTTTTTATGCAGTTTATTGTTCAACCAAAATCCCAAGTATAACCAGAAAAAATAAGATTTGGTGCATAACGTGGGACTTTTAAGTGTAAACAAGCCCAAAAAACAAAACATTAGCAACTATCGGCACCGATTAGTCATAAAACCGATATATCGGTTTACCTCTACTTACAATGGAAGTGAATGGGGCCAATCCATAAGTGTTAAAATACTCACTGTTTCAAAAGTATAGACACAACTGTAAACATTATGACACAAGACATAAATATTATGTGTTGTAACATGATTTTAGTGTGATAAAATCTCTTACTAACCTTTTTTTTTTCGTGTGGGAATTTGGCCAATTTTACAATTTTGTTGCCATGATGACACAACACTATAAACCCTAAAACCCTAAAATGATTATAAACATGATGATATAAACAAATGTGCAATCAAGAGGAATTAATGTGATTTCAAAAAAATGATATGCTTCACATTTCTGCCTTTTAAACCCTCCAAAAAGTGGCTCCATTCACTTCCATTGTAATTGCCACACTTTAACATCGATTTTTGCTTCTTTTTTTTTAAAGAAAAGAAGGGACGAGTCGAAACGATTTTTTTTGTGGTAATTCACATTATGCCACATATGCTGTCAGTTGAGCTTAACTTGTATTGAATCCAGGAAGTATGCATTTTATTTCGACAGTCAATGTACAGTATAGATGTTTGAACGTTGCCTATTCTGCACAAAATACAGTTACAGCTGATGTGTCAATGTGAATACTTTCTCTTTATCAAAAATGTCAAGTGTTTTTTGAATGTCCCAGTTTTCTTTGTAGTCTTAGTAGCATGAAGTGAGTTTTACGTGAATGTAAATATGAATCACTTTCATGCATCATGTCGTTAGCTCAGGCTGACTATACTTCTAACAGAGAGAACGATGAGAGTGAAACAGAGAAACGAGAGAAGGAGTTGGATTTCTCCTCTTGACACGATTGACAGAAGAGCGATAATCTTCGTCTCACTACACTCTGTGACTTCAACTTAATTAGCTCGCCTCACAAAGCAGCTGCTCTCCAATCAGCCTCCATTTTAAGAGGGTTATTCCACACACACACACACACACACACACACACACACACACACACAATCTACACTCATCCACAGGGGTCCATTCATTACCAATCACATCTAGTCCAATCACATCATCAGGATTCTGTCGAGCGCAACAGATGTGTGTGAAACTCTCTCTGAGTTCAACTATGAGCTAAATAGTTGGACTTGAAACATACTTTTCACACTGTTAACCTTCTGGCATAATTTACTCACCCTCATATTGTTCAAAACCCATATGATCTTCTTCTGTGGGACACAAAAGGAGATGTTAGGCAGTTTGTTAGTCTCTGTCAACATAGAGTGATGCACTATTGATGTAAGGGTCCGAGGTACGAGTCCTGAAGAGCACGCCAGACGACAAGTGAGCCGAAAGTGTTATGGAAGCACCACAAAATGACGCTATTGTGTTTTTCATCTCACATTTGCTTTAATGACACTACTGGTTAGGTTTATGGTAGGGAGGACCGTTTCGCTGATTTAAAATTCTATAGAACATTAACCTTCACGTCATCTGTTTGGGAGAACATTTAACTCGCTTTTAGCGCCACACAGTGGACATTTCGCCTCGGAACTGCCGCGATTCTTTCATGAGATCAGACTCGTCTTAGCACACTTATGTGGGTTGATGGCATGAAATACAATGTTGTTGTTGTTGTTGTTGTTTTAAGGGATGATGTAAGAAGATATGAGCTAGCTTTTGCCTCATAATGAGAGGTTATCAGATGATCTGGGAGGTGACATGTGGTGGTTACAGTCGCCATATGCTCTCTCTGGACCGCTAGCCAACATTCGCAACATGAACACAAACACACACTCTCTTGCATGCTCAAACACACACAAGCTCACTGGAAAAATGCTAATTCATGTCAAGCTGTAAGGGGCAACGGCGCAGATCAGTTATTTGTGTGATTTTTAAACATGGTCTCATACACACAGTAATCCGTGTATGTGCTGACAGCGATATTCACTGGCCTTTTACTTCTCCTGCCATTGCTGTGCTTTAATTATTCACCCCGTCTGGACTAAGACACATTAACGCTGTCAGATCCTGTTTGGGTAGCCGAGCTGGAGGAGACCGCTACAAGCTCCATGCTCCTCTTTTCTCGTCTTCTCTCGTCCCTTTTCGTCTAATTTTGTCTATTTCTATTCTTTTCTCGTGTTGTCTCTTTTCTGCTGTACTCGTTTTGTCTTTTCTGTTCTCGTCTCCTTGTCTCGTCTCATCTCTCATCGTCTCATTTCTCTCTCTAGTCTCTTCTGTACTCTTCTAATCTCTTTTTGATCATCTTCTCAGGTCTCTTGTTCTCTTCTCGTCTTTTCTCATCTCTTTTTTTTTCTTCTCTCATCTTGTGTCATCTCTTCTAATCTTGTCTCTTCTGTTCTCTTTTCTTTTTTTTCCTCATATCTCTTTTTTTTACTTGTCTCTCCTCATCTCTTCTTGTTTTTTCTCTGGTTGTCTCGTTTCTCTTCTTGTCTCTTCTGTTCTCCTCAATTCTCTTCTTTCCAGTCTCTTCTCGTCTCTTTTTTTCTTTTCTCATCTCCTCTTCTGTACTCAATATCTTCTCTCCTCCTCTCGTCTCTTCTTTACTTGTTTAATCTCTTCACATCTCATTGCGTCTCATCTTGTTTTTTTTTTTGTTCTTCTCTTTTATACACATTTCTTCTCATCTTATTTTCTCCTCTCGTCTCAATTCTTAACTCATTTTTTTTCTCGTCTCGGCTCTACTATTCTTTACTCGTCTCATCTCCTCTTCTGTACTCTTCTCCTTTTGTCTCTTATGTACTCTTCACGTCTTTTCTCTCTTTTCTCTCACTAATATGTTCTCATGTTGTTTCCTCTCTCATCTCTTCTCATTTTCTTTAATAATCTCTTATCTTTTTGAATCTCTTTTCTTTTTTACTGGTCTCTCTTCTCCCATATTGTTCATCTCTTCTCATCTCTTCTCTTCTTATAGTCATTACATCTCTTTTCCTCTCATCTCTTCTTGTCTCGTCTCTTCTGTACTTTTTTTGTCTGGTCTCTTCTCTTCTGTTCTCTTCTCGTCTCTTCTGGTCTCGTCTCTACTGTTCGCATCTCGTCTCTTCTGGTCTCATCTCTTCTGTTCGCATCTCGTCTCTTCTGGTCTCATCTCTTCTGTTCGCATCTCGTCTCTTCTGGTCTCATCTCTACTGTTCGCTTCTCGTCTCGTCTCTTCTGGTCTCGTCTCTTCTGGTCTCATCCCTTCTGTTCACTTCTCGTCTCTTCTGTTCGCATCTCGTCTCGTCTCTTCTGTTCGAATCTCGTCTCTTCTGTTCGCGTCTCATCTCTTCTGTTAGCATCTCGTCTGTCTCTTCTGTTACGTCTCGTCTCTTCTGGTCTCATCTCTACTGGTCTCATCTCTACTGTTAAGCTTCTCGTCTCGTCTCTTCTGGTCTCGTCTCTTCTGGTCTCATCTCTTCTGTTCGTTTCTCGTCTCTTCTGTTTGCTTCTGGTCTCGTCTCTTCTGGTCTCGTCTCTTCTGTTCGCTTCTCGTCTCTTCTGGTCTCATCTCTAATGTTCGCTTCTCGTCTCTTCTGGTCTCGTCTCTTCTGGTCTCATCTCTACTGTTCGCTTCTCGTCTCGTCTCTTCTGGTCTTGTCTGTTCGAATCTCATCTCTTCTGTTCGCGTCTCGTCTCTTCTGTTCGCGTCTCGTCTCTTCTGTTCGCGTCTCGTCTCTTCTGGTCTCATCTCTACTGGTCTCATCTCTACTGTTCGCTTCTCGCCTCGTCTCTTCTGGTCTCATCTCTTCTGTTCGCTTCTCGTCTCTTCTGTTTGCTTCTGGTCTCGTCTCTTCTGGTCTCGTCTCTTCTGTTCGCTTCTCGTCTCTTCTGGTCTCATCTCTAATGTTCGCTTCTGGTCTCGTCTCTTCTGGTCTCATCTCTACTGTTCGCTTCTCGTCTCGTCTCTTCTGGTCTCGTCTGTTCGAATCTCATCTCGTCTCTTCTGTTCGAATCTCATCTCGTCTCTTCTGTTCGAATCTCATCTCGTCTCTTCTGTTCGCGTGTTGTTTCTTCTGTTCGTGTCTCGTCTCTTCTGTTCGAATCTCGTCTCGTCTCTTCGGTTCTCTTAATAATAATAAGTTTTATTTATATAGCCTTTCCAGAGCTCAAGGACGCTTTACAATAGACAAGCAACAATAAAGGCAGAGGACAAAGACAGCAGACAAAACAACAGCAGGTAGATAACAGTGAAGGTACAGAAAAGAAGGTTGAGAAGGTTAGGTAGATGGGACAGCACCCAGCGGGAAAAAAAAAAAAAAAAACAGTACAACTTAAGAGTTATAACATTCAGCAAATAAGTGAGTTTTGAGCATGGATTTGAATTCAGAGATAGTGTTAACAGAACAGAGTTCAGCTCTTCTGTTCACGTCTCGTCTCTTCTGTTCGCTTCTCGTCTCTTCTGTTCGCGTCTCGTCTCTTCTGTTCGCTTCTCGTCTCTTCTGTTCGAATCTCGTCTCTTCTGTTCGCGTCTCGTCTCTTCTGGTCTCATCTCTACTGTTCGCTTCTCGTCTCGTCTCTTCTGGTCTCGTCTCTTCTGGTCTCATCCCTTCTGTTCACTTCTCGTCTCTTCTGTTCGCATCTCGTCTCGTCTCTTCTGTTCGAATCTCGTCTCTTCTGTTCGCGTCTCATCTCTTCTGTTCGCATCTCGTCTCGTCTCTTCTGTTCGCGTCTCGTCTCTTCTGGTCTCATCTCTACTGGTCTCATCTCTACTGTTCGCTTCTCGTCTCGTCTCTTCTGGTCTCGTCTCTTCTGGTCTCATCTCTTCTGTTCGTTTCTCGTCTCTTCTGTTTGCTTCTGGTCTCGTCTCTTCTGGTCTCGTCTCTTCTGTTCGCTTCTCGTCTCTTCTGGTCTCATCTCTAATGTTCGCTTCTCGTCTCTTCTGGTCTCGTCTCTTCTGGTCTCATCTCTACTGTTCGCTTCTCGTCTCGTCTCTTCTGGTCTCGTCTGTTCGAATCTCATCTCTTCTGTTCGCGTCTCGTCTCTTCTGTTCAGTCTCGTCTCTTCTGTTAGCGTCTCGTCTCTTCTGGTCTCATCTCTACTGGTCTCATCTCTACTGTTAAGCTTCTAGCCTCGTCTCTTCTGGTCTCATCTCTTCTGTTCAGCTTCTCGTCTCTTCTGTTTGCTTCTGGTCTCGTCTCTTCTGGTCTCGTCTCTTCTGTTAAGCTTCTCGTCTCTTCTGGTCTCATCTCTAATGTTCAGCTTCTGGTCTCGTCTCTTCTGGTCTCATCTCTACTGTTCGCTTCTCGTCTCGTCTCTTCTGGTCTCGTCTGTTCGAATCTCATCTCGTCTCTTCTGTTCGAATCTCATCTCGTCTCTTCTGTTCGAATCTCATCTCGTCTCTTCTGTTCGCGTGTTGTTTCTTCTGTTCGTGTCTCGTCTCTTCTGTTCGAATCTCGTCTCGTCTCTTCTGTTCTCTTAATAATAATAAGTTTTATTTATATAGCGCCTTTCCAGAGCTCAAGGACGCTTTACAATAGACAAGCAACAATAAAGGCAGAGGACAAAGACAGCAGACAAAACAACAGCAGGTAGATAACAGTGAAGGTACAGAAAAGAAGGTTGAGAAGGTTAGGTAGATGGGACAGCACCCAGCGGAAAAAAAAAAAAAAAAAACAGTACAACTTAAGAGTTATAACATTCAGCAAATAAGTGAGTTTTGAGCATGGATTTGAATTCAGAGATAGTGTTAACAGAACAGAGTTCAGCTCTTCTGTTCACGTCTCGTCTCTTCTGTTCGCTTCTCGTCTCTTCTGTTCGCGTCTCGTCTCTTCTGTTCGCTTCTCGTCTCTTCTGTTCGAATCTCGTCTCTTCTGTTCGCGTCTCGTCTCTTCTGTTCGCTTCTCGTCTCTTCTGTTCGAGTCTCGTCTCTTCTGTTCGCGTCTCGTCTCTTCTGTTCGCATCTCGTCTCTTCTGTTCGCGTCTCGTCTCTTCTGTTCGCTTCTCGTCTCTTCTGTTCGAATCTCGTCTCTTCTGTTCACGTCTCGTCTCTTCTGTTCGCTTCTCGTCTCTTCTGTTCGCTTCTCGTCTCTTCTGTTCGCTTCTCATCTCTTCTGGTCTCCTCTCTTCTGTTCGCGTCTCGTCTCTTCTGTTCGCTTCTTGTCTCTTCTGTTCGCGTCTCGTCTCTTCTGTTCGCTTCTCATCTCTTCTGGTCTCGTCTCTTCTGTTCGTTTCTCGTCTCATCTCTTCTGGTCTCGTCTCTTCTGTTCGCTTCTCATCTCTTCTGGTCTCGTCTCTTCTGTTCGCTTCTCGTCTCGTCTCTTCTGGTCTCGTCTCTTCTGTTTGTGTCTCGTCTCGTCTCTTCTAATCGCGTCTCATCTTGTCTCTTCTCCTCTTGCCTCTTCTCATTTTTACACATCTTGTCTCTTTTTTACTCATCTTTCCTGTCATCTCTTCTCGTCTCTACGTGTCGTCGCTTCTCGCATCTAGTTTCTTTTCTTCTGGTAATTTTTCTCTTCTTTTCTCTTCTCTTCTCTCCCATCCCTTCTTTTTATCTCCTCTCATGTCTCTTCCCGTCTTCCTAAAAACTTTTCTGAAAAGTGTGCTTGTGCTATCTTTCTTTTAAATAAATGCCACTCGGTTTAATAACCTGTTATCTAATGCGATGAAATTCATACATTCTAAGTGTAGCTGAAGTGTACTTTATGGAGACATAGCAGATATCTTTTCACAACATCAAGCAACCAAAATGGACACAATTATGTATTTTTTTCTTTTTTTTGCACTTTCAAGCTTGTCATTCCCAAAGAAACCCCTTTTATCTACCAGTTTCACATCTCCTCCTTGCAGCTGGGCAGGTAGTGCATGGCATGAGCAGCTGGTAATAGCCGCAGCGGGAAAAGGAAACCTAAGTCTCACAGTCAGGGTCCTTCAATGGCTATCCCAGGGGGCCACGGGGCATCTGTTCTCCACTGCCTTTACCTGAGATTCTTGCAAGCAGGGACCACCCTGCGGGAAATCACAAATACACACATTCTGACACACACACACACATACACAGGAGGAAAGATGTTTGATTACGCACCTGCTCCAGACATACAGGCAGTAAATTCAATACAGCTCAAATCTATTGACTACACACGCTCTTGGCGAAGACTGACCACTGCCAAACGCTGTTGATTCACATTCGCACTCGTTTGACACATAACCACAGCTTTGATAATTAACTAATTTCAGCTTGCATGGTGTCAAAACAACACATTTGATTAACTGACTCCCTGTGCTCACTAAATACAGAATTATCACAGGGAAGGCATTTTTGGAACAACGTTTGGAACTTCATGTAATGCTATGGATTGTTTGGAGATATTCAAAAGTGATACCATACTCTTCTTTTCAACTACCTTGGAGTGCCATATCATAGCGAGTTGCTAGGATGATCTGGGTGGTTGCTAGGGCATTGCTAGATGGTTGCTTGCTGACCCACGTCTATGATATTCTAGGCTTGTGTTTTTTTTTGCTTTTTTGTCTTCTAAGATGATTCTATAAAAGTGTATTCTTACCAGATGTTGTGCTGGTGAATAGATGACCGTACTGTGGGGTCTACACTAGTCCAAAAGCTGTCACAGGAATTTGTGGAAGATCTACAGCAAATCAGGAAAACTTCATTTGTATTCACACGACGTTCAGAGGTTGTGCGGAATGTGTGGATCTATGGGCTTGACTGTTGAAATCGGAATGAGAATGGCAGGTTTTGTAGCAGGTTTAATGAGTTTCTGTTTGGGTTCTGTGAGTTAAAGTGTACCTGTCCTTCCACTGTGTTACTGCTATATCCCTGTACTCAACCACAGCTTTCAATACAAAAAAGATTGCCTATGTGACTGTTATTAGACTGTTAGAGACCACATAAATATAAGCTCATATGATACAGAAATTTCCAGTTATTTGTCATCACAGTAATGTCTATCCTCGTGTGACCCTGCGGCCTCATAGGAGGACTTCTACTGACAATATTATACAGTAACTTCACAAAAGATGTTTATAACCTTAGAAGACTGTTCGTATGTTCTAGCATGTAGATCAAACGCTGTATCTTGTTTACTTAATCATATGCCTAATATTACATCCTCAACCAAAATCCTCTGTTTTTATGGCGACAACAGTTTTTCATTACAAACCGCTGATAAGACACACATCACTCACTTGCTTGTGTTATGCACATGCCTCGTGGGCTGCAGACGCTTGTGTTTGTAATTAGAGAGATGCAAGAAAGCAGAAGAGAAGAAATAAAGAGAAGATTAGTTTGTCAGGGTTCTTTTATGTACAATAAAGTGTGTTTTGCCATTATTCATGGGTTCTGGGGCAGAGAATTGAGTGGAACATCCTTTTCAAGAGTAGAATTGTGTTATTGTAAGAGCTGAGCTATAATCTTACCTTGACACATTTTATAAATAAAACGGTTATTCTAGCACCCTAGCCTTTTAACACAATTGTTTTGTTGCATTTCAGTTACCACAAATAAAAACATTCTGTATGTACCAAATTTATATTATATCAGTAATGCTAGCTTTCTGACTAGAGTGGTGTTTGGCTGTGCAAAACACTCTGCCACACTGTAAAAAGTGTTACATAAGGACTTATTTCTGTTTGATCTAATCCTTAAAAATGACTGTTGTTGTTGTGACCCAATACAATAAGATTAATTTATTAATATTAATATTAAATAATATTTTAAAACCAGTTAGTTTAGCAGTTACCACATGAAACACATTATTTAGGTTACCTGGATTTTCTTTCAGTGTAGGGTGGTTGCTAGTGCGTTGGTTTTTAACACATTGCTATGCGGTTGCTAGGGTGTTGTGGGTGGCTGCTAGGGCATTGCTATGCAGTTACCTATGTCTTCTGAGATTTTTTAGCACATTGTTACACGATTGCTAGGGTGTTCAGGGTGGTTGTTAGGGTGCTACTATTCAGTTCTGTATGTCTTTTAAGTGTTTTTAGCACATGGATGTGGGGTTGCTAGGGTGTTCAGCATGGTTGCTAGTGCATTGCTATGCAGGAACTTAGGCGTTATGTGTTTATTTTAGCACATTGCTATCTGGTTGCTAGATTGTTCTGGGTGGTTGCTAGGGCATTGCTATGAAGTCACTTAGTGTTCTTAATGTTTTTACATTGCTGTGTGGTTGCTAGGGTGTTCTGTGTGGGTGCTATGACATTGATATGCAGTTACTAAGAAGTTCTGAGTCTTTATTTAGCTCATCGCTCTGTGGACACTACAGTGTTCTGTGTAGTTGCTAGAGTGATTCTATGCAGTTGCTAAGAAGTTCTGAGTGTGTTTTTAGCACATAAGTATGTGGTCACTAGGGTGTTCTGGGTGGTTGCTGGGGCATTGTTATGTCGTTATTTTGGTTCAAATTGCAGTGTAATTACTAAGGTTCTCTGGGTGATTTTCAGGGCATTGCTGTGCAGTTGCTTGGGTGTTCTGGGCAGCTGTTAAGGCAATGCTATGGAGGTACTGTTGCTATGCGGTTGCTAGGGCGTTCTGGGTGGTTTCTAGGGTGTTGCTATGCAGTTACTCAGGTTGCTACACCGTTTTTAGCACATTGTTGTGCGGTTGCTAGGGTGTTCTTGGTGGTTGCTTGGACATTGCTATGTAGTTACTTTGGTGCTCTGATTGTTTTTTAGCACATTGCTATGCAGTTGCTAGGTTGTTCTGGGTGGTTTCTAGGGTGTTGCTAGTAATGTAATTTTTTACATTACTACTTCTACTTGTAATAATTTTTTTAAAAGTAATTGTACTTTTACTTTAGTAAAGGTTTTGGGTACTCTGCCCACCTCTGGTTGCCAGGGCGTTGCTATGCGGTTATTAAGATGTTCTGAGTGGTTTTCTGCTGGATTTGATTTAATTGTTTCTGTTTTATTGTCTATTTGGCAACAAAGGTGAAATTCCCAAGTTGAAAACATACCTTGACTCCAAAGGTCTAAAAACCAAAAATCAAGTTAGGAATCTTAGTGTCATTTTGGAGTCAGACCTTAGTTTCAGTAGTCACATCAGAGCAATAACTAAATCAGCATACTCTTATCCCAAAATATAGCGAGATTTAGATGTTTTGTATTCAGTCAAGTCTTAGGGAAACTTGTTCATGCATTCATCACCAGTAGGGTGGACTACTGCAATGGACTCCTCACCGGCATTCCCAAAAAGACCATTAGACACCTGCAGTTCATTCAGGTTGCTGCTGCTAGGATTTTCACCAGAACAAAAAAGACTGAGCACATTGCTCCAATAGTACGAGTAATATTACTCCACAGTCCCCATGTCTTCACACTGGCCTCCAGTTACATTTAGAATTGATTTTAAGGTACTGTTACTTGTTTGTAAATCACTCGATGGCAAAGAGCCTAAATATATTGCAGGTATTCTTACATTTACATTTGTGCATTTGGCAGACACTTTTATCCAAAGCGACTTACAACCTGGAGTTAAGTGCCTTGCTCAAGGGCCCAACAGTGGCATCTTGGTGGTGCTGGGGCTTGAACCCCCAACCTTCTGGTCAGTAACCCTGAGCCTCAACCACTGAGCCACCACTGCCCCCATATTCTTGTTGAAGACCTCTCAGATCATTAGGATCAAGCCAGTTAGACATACAGAGGGTTCACTCAAAACAAGGTAAGACAGCGTTTAGTACTATTTTTTTTATTATTAATTTTATATTCACATTCGTAGCGCAGATGGTGCTGCACGAGTTATGCGATCAAGTTTAATACTTAAGGCTAGGGGTTTGTTTAAATCCCCATTTTCTTTGCAGTGGTTGTCCAGCAGTTCTTCAGGTTGAGAAAGAAAACATCATCTTATTAAATTATCCACAAAATGGGATGTAACAAAAGGGATAAAGACTGATATAGATGGACAGAAATAAACCGAAACTAAACGAGAAACTGTCTCAATACTATAGATCTGTTATCTCTGTGTAGGGGAATAAATATGGGTCTCATTTTTCCAGAGATGTGGTTTAAGTTGCAATAGTGTTGATTTATAGTTTGAACAAGTATCTGTTGATATTGATCGCAGTCTGTCTGAGGAAAGTATCTAAATTAATGACGATAAAACAACTGTAAGTGCAGTCAGCGGTTTTATATCCTTTATATTCGCCTTCTCTATGCCATAAGAAGCCTGTGTTTAATGCACTATTAAGATGCAAGCATAATCAGTGGTTTGTTTATGGAAATAATTCTATATTTATAAAACCAACCAATTAATGGTTACACTTTTAAAGATTATAATGCATGAAAAGAACAAATATGGTGTTGATCGTGTTTGATGCATTATTCTCTATCAATATATATATATATACAGTACTGAGCAAAAGCCCATGCCCAAGAGGGTTAAAGCAGTGCTGGAAAATAATGGTGGCCACACAAAATATTGACACTTTGGGCCCAATTTGGACATTTTCACTTAGGGGTGTACTCACTTTTGTTGCCAGCAGTTTAGACATTAATGGCTGTGTGTTGAGTTATTTTGAGGGGACAGCAAATTTACACTGTTATACAAGCTGTACACTCACTACTTTACATTGTAGCAAAGTGTCATTTCTTCAGTGTTGTCACATGAAAAGATATAATCAAATATTTACAAAGATGTGAGGGGTGTACTCACTTTTGTGAGATACTGTGTATATATATATATATATATATACATCCACTGTATATTAAACACACATACCTGTATCGTGCAATGTGTAGCAACTATATATGTCTTTGTGGTGCATATTATATTTACAGACTTCACAAAAGTGTTACCTAACATTCTTAAAACTTGCTCCCGTGTAAATCACAGACGTGTGCAGTTCAGTTAATTTTGGACCTTTGGGAATGTCATTATTACCTTCCTGTTGTTTAGATGTGGTAAATAAAAGCACATTGTATTAGATTACAT
The DNA here is from genome assembly GCF_025860055.1 of Xyrauchen texanus. Taxonomy (NCBI): domain Eukaryota; kingdom Metazoa; phylum Chordata; class Actinopteri; order Cypriniformes; family Catostomidae; genus Xyrauchen; species Xyrauchen texanus. The sequence goes on from NC_068282.1 coordinate 3,621,466, forward strand.
TAATACTGAAATTAATCCTTGCTTCATAAATCAAATTATCCCACACAGAATTCCACATTTACATGACTGATATTGAATTTAATGGCATGCATTATTTAAGCCATCTTATTTATTTCATGTTAATTAAATTTAAAGTCATGTTTCCCAGTTTGCCATCTGTTGTCACTCCGAGCTTGTGTGTGTATGTGTGTGTGTGTGTGTGTGTGTGTGTGTGTGTGTGTGTGTGTGTGTGTGTGTGTGTGTGTGTGTGTGTGTGTGTGTGTGTGTGTGTGTGTAATAAGCATATTTCTTATTTTAAGAGTTATAAACCCTGTCTTTTATGAAGGTTACAAAAAAGCCAGAGGGGATGTGTCTACCTTTCTGTCTTTTTTCTGCTCTTCTCTTTCCCATGTGCTCCCTTTATACTTGTCAGGTTGCCTCTCACTTATAAGAGTTAACAACGCTTACTGTTATTAACACTAATTAATAAAATAGGTAGTTCCACGAGTTTTTTACGATGGTATTGAACAGGGCTGGACTGGGAAGAGAAATCGGGCCAGGATTTTACATGGCAACTGGCCCAAAACTTGTTGATAGCAGTGTCTCATTTTTGCTTGTCATGGCCCATTTGTTTCCCCGCACGTTTCGCGGCCGACCCACCAGCCCGCTCGGTTCTCCCGAGGGCCAGTCTGCCCGTGATTGGCCCCAAAGTGCATCGGCACACCGGGAAAATGTCGGATTACTAGTCCAGCCCTGGTATTGAATGATGCTCATATTCATGTCCAATGGTATTTATGTGATATTCCAAGGTACTTCAAAGACTACCGTAGTATTACCGTAGTAAAGGTAAACAAGCATGCTATTACCATGGTACAGGGGGAAAAATACATGGTATTAACCATGTTACTTATAAATAAAACATGGTATTACCACAGTCCATTTTTTAGGAACATGTTAGTACCATATTATAAACATGTAAATTAAAAACATGGTATTAACACAGTACATGTTGAAAAAAACATGGTATTACCATGGTAATTTTTTTAAAGCATGTTATTATCATGTATCATGTTATAAACATGAAATTAAAACATATTAAAATCACACTACATGTAAAAAAAATAAAATAAAAAAAAAGCATTTACCATGGAACATTTTACACATGTTATAAACATGTTATTACCATATACTCTGTTATTAACATGTAATTAATGATATGGCATTACCATGGTACCTGTAAAACATTATATTACCATGGTACATTAAAGAATCATGGTATTACCACAGTATATGTCATAAAAAACATGATGTTACCACTTTACATGTTAAAACATGGTATTGCCAGAGTACATGTCATAAAAACATAGTATTACCATGGTGCATTTTAAAACACATTACTACCATGGTAACATCCAAAACATTTATTGATACATTATACTTATATATAAGTATAATGGTTGAAAAAGTGATTTTTAATACAGTGCTTCCTTGCGACAACATGAGTGTCAATTAGTACAAATATATGACTGGAAACCCAAGAGCACCTGATATACTCTCACTGTCATTGTGTTTAGTGTGTGTAGCATTCGTTTCAAGGGCTTTTAGAGGGAGATAAGTAAGGGCTAATGTGATATACAGAATGTGTTTTGGCTTGGAAAAGAGTGGGATGGGTTTTAATTACTAACACACAGTGTGTAAAGGTCTGCCAACTTGATAAATGGGGACTCACTCTCATTGAAGGATTTTTCTAATCACTCCAAGTGTGTGTGTGTGTGTGTGTGTGTGTGTGTGTGTGTGTGTGTGTGTGCTTCCATCAACGCATACACCTACAATTGACGAATACAGCATTGAAATACAACTCTTACAATTTCAAGGACAAGGGCACACAGGTAAACACAGTTCAGAATGAGTCTACACAGCATCAGACAGCGTTCTGCGGTGCTCGCGCACTCAAAGGCTCGTGAAACCACTTTTCAATTCACACTGTTGATTAAATGTGAAATGTAATGGCCATTTGAGTGCTCAGCCCCACGTTATTATTTGGATTGTACAGACCTGAAAACATGCATGAAAAAGTAGTATTCACTACTACAAGTGTTCACTAAAATGTGTAGCCCTTTTCCACTACCATGTTGAACGGGGCGGCTGTGGCTCAGTTGGTAGAGCGGGTCGGCCACTAATCGCAGGAAGTGTCCTTGGGCAAGACACTGAACCACAAGTTGCTCCCAATGGCAGGCTAGCACCTTACATAGCAGCTCTGCCGCCATTGGTGTGTGAGTGTGTGTATGAATGGGTGAATGTGTCACAGTGTAAAGTGCTTTGAATAACGTTAAGGTTAAAAAGGCGCTATATAAGTGCAGACCATATGTTGAGCAAGTGGGCTATGGAGGATATTCCAGTTTTTAGGAATGCATTTTCCCTGGTTTTTACTGTGCAAGAAAGACACGGCCAGTTTCGAAAAATGTTACCATCATATGCTAAGAGGTTGTCCGGACACTAACACACAAAGTTAATAGCTGCAAGCTTAGCTAAAAAGGACATTTATTGGCAAAATATAAGTAAAATATTGATGTATTGCATGAGTTTAATAAGTTAGCTAGCATAATCTATCTCCCTGACCAAAAAGGCATGTAGAAAGAGCATGTACAGTACTACACAAGTTAAATCAAGCAGGGCTAGAAATCCAGGTGAAATTTGGAACCATTTCTCAACATGCTTGGAACCGTTTGATCCGATGGTGGAAAATGGCTTAATTATAGTCAGTGAGGGGTGTAGATAACTAAAAGAAGTGACAGTGCTAACTTAACTATGTGTTTTAGTACATGTTTATAGTGTGATAGTAACTCAGCTATTTTCACAACAGTGTAGCTTTTCCATTAATGAGCTACATTTTGCAACGAGTAGCACTGTAGTGTCACAAAACACTATATTTGTTGCATTGTATTGTATCGTCCTCTCATGTGTAGCACTGTGAAAACCGAATCATTTAAGTGAATCGTGCTTTCGGATGGTTCATGTAAATGAACTATTTCACATAAATGATTCATTGATTCACTTGAGCCACAGGCAGCCTTAAAGGGACTTTGTCTTCTTTTTTAAGCTATTTGTATATATATATAAGCACACACACTGGCAGCCAAAAGTTTGGAATAATGTACAGATTTTGCTCTTATGGAAAGAAACTGGTACTTTTATTCACCAAAGTGGCATTCAACTGATCACAATGTGTAATCAGAACTTCTTAAACTACTTCAAATTGTTCTCATCATAAAATTCTCCATGTGCAGCAATGACAGCTTTGCAGATCAGTTTGTCCAGATATTCAGGTGACCTTTCAATCCACACTTCCTGTAGCACTTGCCATAGATGTGTCTGTCTTGTCGGGCACTTCTCACGCACCTTACAGTCTAACTGATCTCACAAATGCTCAATGGGGTTAAGATCCGTAACACTCTTTTCCAATTATCTGCTGTCCAATGTCTGTGTTTCTTTGCCCACTCAAACATTTTCTTTTAGTTTTTCGGTTTCAAAAGTGGCTTTTTCTTTGCAATTCTTCCCATGAGGCTACACCCCTGTGTCTTCTCTTTACTGTTGCACATGAAACTGGTGTTTAGCGGGTAGAATTCAATGAAGCTGTCAGCGGAAGACATGTGAGGCATCTGTTTCTCAAACTAGAGACTCTGATGTACTTATCCTCTTGTTTAGTTGTACATCTGGTCTTCCACATCTCTTTCTGTCCTTGTTAGAGCCAGTTGTGCTTTGTCTTTGAAGACTGTAGTTACACCTTTGGATGAAATCTTCAGTTTTTGTGGCAATTTCAAGCATTGTATAGCCGTCATTCCTCAAAACAATGATTGACTGATGAGTTTCAAGAGAAAGTTAATCTTAAGGCGTGCCAGTCTATTGCATACTGTGGCAACTCAAAAACAAAGACAATGTTCAGCTGCATTTGATATAATGGCATGTGATTTTCTAGTACCAAATTAGCAATTTAGCATGATTACTCAAGGATAAGGTGTTGGAGTTATGGCTGCTGGAAAAGGGGTATGTCTAGATTTTATCAAAAATAACTTTTACCCCTGGAGTTGGGAATTTGAAATCAGGGTGTGCTGAGTGACTCCAGCCAGGTCTCCTAAGCAAGTTGAAGCATCATGATTGGGCAAAGAAATACATAAAGACCGATTTTTCAAAGGTTGTAAGAACCGATTAACTGAGAGTGACTCTTGATGGACCAGATGGATGGGCCCGTGGCTGGATCACTAATGGACACAGGGCACCACTTCGAGTGGTGCCACTCAAGGTGGAGGAGGGGTACTGGTATGGGCTGCTATCATTAAGGATGAGGTAGTTGGACCGTTTCAAGTTGAAGATGGACTAAAACTCAACTAGTTTCTGGAAAGTACTTTCTTGAAGTAGTGGTTCAGGAAGAAGTCCTCAGCATTCAAGAAGGACATGATCTTTATGCAGCACAATGATCCATCACATGCATCCAAGTACTCCACTGCTTGGCTAGTCAGCAAAGGCCTTAAAGATGCCCAAATAATGACTTGGCCACCTTCCTCAACTGACTTAAATCCTATTGTTAACTTGTGGGCCCTTCTCAAATGTGAGATTTACAGTGAGGGAAGATGATACACCTCTTTAAACAGCATTTGGGAGGCTGTGGTTGCTGCTTCAGCAATAGTTGATCGTGAACCGATCAAGAAACTGGCAGACTCCATGGATGGAAGGCTCATGGGAGTTATTGAAAAGAATGGTGGCTATATTGGTCACTGACTATTTGTTGCACCTACTCTAAAAATTCAGAATAAAAAATTGAGTTGGGAAAATTAAGTTTGTAATTTAGTTGCCTAGACAAAACTCACTTTTGAGGTTCGATAACATTTTTGATTGACTGCGAGCATTGTGTTTGTTCAACAATAACATTAATCCTGAGGAATGCAATTTGCCTAATAATTGGGCATGCAATTGTTTGTGTGTGTGTGTGTATATATAATAGTGAATGTGGCAGGGTGGAGGGTGGGGCCGGGTCATGATCCTACACACCCGGTCCCTTATTAGGCTGATCAAGCCTCTGAGGGATAAAGGTCGACTGCAGAGGATCGTGCTGGAGAGAGAGATCGTTTACGGACATGTCCGTCATATGTGTGTGTTTGTCTTTTAAGTTTATCATTAAAACTATTATTTATATTGTCAAGCCGGTTCTCGCCTCCTCCTTGCCCATCATAACCCCTTTACAGTGTGTTCTGATTTTGATACAATTAACCATGGTTTACTACAGTATACATATGGTAACCATGATTGTACTGTAGTCATTTTGTGCAGGGCAGGGCAGTGGTGGCTCAGCAGTTAGGGCTCAGGGTTACTGACCAGAAGATTGGAGGTTCAAGCCCCAACACCGCAAAGACACCAAAGTTGGGCCCTTGAGCAAGGCCCTTGACCCTATCTGCTCCAGGTGCACCGTATGGCTGTTATATATCTAAAAATATTTTCTTCTTTAAAATAGTTCCAATTTAGTTAGCTACGTTTATTAGCTTGTAGTTTAGCTAACTACTTTTTCTTTTTTTAAAGAGTACATTGACTGTACCTAAAGTTATGAGGAGCTTGTAGCTCAGGAAGTGACAATTTCAAATAAGCTTCCCCAACACTGATTATAATATACTGTAAGTAGTGTAGTACAGTAGTATTCATGGTAACATAGTGTCCATGCCACATATATTACAATGCAAGCATCACTGGTTCCAGTGAGGAATTTTCAACAAATACTGCATATTGTGGAGGATTAAAGTACGAAAAAAGAAATCGAAGATTGCGTTATTGTTTTTACAGTCAAGATATTAGATTACACAAGATGTAATGGTTGCTGGACAATGAAACGACAACATCAGACATGAAACCAATAAATGGAACGTAACTAATCCGATTATAATGTTGTCCAGCTAACAGGCTGTTGTGTGTTTGTGTTCACAGGCTCCACAGATGGGCACACTCATGGGCGTATACATGCCATGTCTGCAAAATATTCTGGGTGTCATTCTGTTTCTCCGAATGACGTGGATGGTGGGCATCGGAGGGGTCATCGAAGCCTTCATCATCGTCCTCATGTGCTGTTCCACTGTGAGTTACACACACAATGGGCCTCATTTATGAATCTATCATATATACATGTGTAAAGCTGGAGTCATTTGTGCATAAAATGGACCTCTCTTAAAACATTCAGAAATTCACAAACATCCGAGATTTGTAGGTTTAACATGTGTATGTTTGTGAATTGCAAACATAATCAATGCTCATGAAGTCGCATATAAGGAAGGTGTCAGATTCGCTAGTAAATGCAAAAAAGCTTTCAGCATCTATACAGAACAGAAGTAAACACATTTTTAAAGAAAGCTGTAATTCAATTAGGTATAGGCGCTATTTAACAACCTGCTTTTTACTATGCTAATATGTCCGTTTTTATATTACTTTCACTTGCATGCTTTGTTTGTAACAATTCAGTTTGAAAATGCAAAAAAACTTTCATGAATGCGACAATTTGCAAAAATGGCTTTACAAATTAATTACACACAAATGTGTTTAGGCCCAATGAGCAATATAGCTAAAAAAGAATTTTATATTATATTATATTATTATAAATTATATTTAGGGCTGTTGATTTAAGACATTAATTCAGTGCGATTAATTATATACAAAATAACTTGTTCAAAAAATGTGCGAAATTAATCATGTCCACAAACTGTAATAAGGAATATTCCTACCATTGGAGCAATTTAAGCTTGAAGTACCGCCTGTTTACTTCAGGGGGCAGTAAGCGAAACTTCAGCTGTATAGGCAACGCGCAGCTTATGCAGAGAACAAACCTACACTTCAGCGTTCAAACACAGTTTGATGTAGCGCAAATCCAAGCGCAGGGACTGATTGACAAATTCAGTTGGCTTATGTTCAAAAATATAAAAATCAATATTTGGATTCTAATGCCAATACATATATATATATATATATATATATATATATATATATATATATATATATATATATATATATATATATATATATATATATTATTTAAATATAAATATACAGTATAATTATCTCATCATTATTTAATTAAATTTAAAAAATTAGCAATTGACAGCACTAATTATATTATATTATATTTTTGGCCTTTTGATATTATTTCATATATATTTTAATATTTATGTATTTTCTAAAAATGGTTTAAAAGAGTAATTTTTCTTAAATCAGGGAAACCATCATTTCAACTAAATGGCCATTATAGCCAATTCAATAAATACAAAATGAAAGTAAAATACAGAAAAAAAAAAAATCTTCTTATGCTTTCCACATGTTGTCATCTAAATGAACACAAGAATGATAGTTAATCATGATAGTATATATACAGTACTGATATAGCAATTACAGTATAAACAGAAATGTATTCATATATAAATATTTTTAGTAAATATATATTCTACATAAAATGAGGTTATGAACAGTTTGATTTGACAAACTCTCACACCATTTTTACTACTAAAGTGTAAATGAGAGACAAAATTTATTACACACTCTTTAGGAAACATGTTGCTCAGTTTTATATCCTCAACAAAATCATTGTGGGCATTCTGTATAATTCTCAGCCACACACAGCTGTCATTATTACATGTTATGCAAGCATGTGATTTTCAATATTTTTTTTATTTGCATTCACACGCAACAAGGAGGAGAGCTAGTTGCATTCTCGCACATCTACCGATTAGCGTGCATCTCTTTCATGTGTTCGTGTCACTAAGCATGCCATGCATCTCAGCGTTTGTGCGTACTCATTAACATGTCATTTGTATGGTTGTATGTGCAACCTAGATTCTCTAGTGCCCGTGGAAGAGCTATTTTTGGACTTTAGAAATCTTCTGTGTAGCAAACCGTCTAATATCTCTCACGTGCTTTCTCTGACTCATTTTCTGTCTCCTATTCTAGGAGTATTCCATACTACCATACTACTCATTCCATTTCTGTTGTATGCAGTAGGTATACTGTGCAGAGAATGCACATTTTCTATAGGCCTATACATATATACCTGTATGACCTACACCACTGGCTAAAAGAAGTACAGTATACAACAGAGCACATTGTGGGGAATATTGTATCCACAATGTAATACTTGTGATTTTATCTTCTATTTCAAGTGTGACAAATGAACAGTAGATTATTACAACTGCAATTTTAGACTTGGCTATTTTTGGACTAGAATTCTTACTATTTACAGAATACTGCACAATATACACTGCCTACTGTTCTTTCAAACTAGCAAGTCAAACAGTACAATTCTACATTGTTGTCTATTATCCACTATCCTTTTCAGAACATGTGTGTGTGTGTGTGTGTGTGTGTGTGTGTGTGTGTGTGTGTGTGTGTGTGTGTGTGTGTGTGTGTGTGTGTGTGTGTGTGTGTGTGTGTGTGTGTGATTTATATGTCCGTCCACACCATCAGCAGAATCTACATCTGTCCAGGGTGTGTGAGCTTAACCTCGCCATCCGCTTCATTATTAAAAGTAGCGAGACAATATCGATGTCATCAGAAATTAGCAGCTTATTGCCAGGCGCTCAGTGCTCGCTTTTTTTCGCACTCTGTCTCTCATGGCAACAGATGGGCAGGAGGAGGGAAGGCTGATTCTTTCATACATCACAGAGATGGAGAGATGCACCTCTTTAAGATGGACTGGAGCCATTAGAATCGAGATAATGAATTATTTAAAGAATGAAGCATTGATCTACTTTCAAAAAGACAAAAATATTTGGGCATATGACACAATGACTACAAAAGGCATATGACAACAGTTCTGACAGACCGGTTGCATTCGATGATGAAATTATTCATGGGAATAAATGAATACCTGAATACATGAGTATGAATTGTGTCACTAACTCGTCTTTTCTGTGTGGGTGTTGTGTGTTTGGTGTTATAGATGTGTTTTTGTGCTTATTAGAGTGCTTTCTTATCATGTTGTTATCTTAGCAGCATTTTAGCTTTAAACTCTATTGGAATCTATTGTGAGTCTCTTGTGCGCTTTGCGTTATGAGCGTTATATGTATGACACACAGAGTAGCTAACTGTATGTATGGATGCGCTGAAGCTTCAAATACCCACCCAAATGGATTGTCGGACAGCGAAACCACCAACAGATCAGTGTTAGCTCACTCTTGTGTTTCAAAATCTACTGACGATTTTCCGTTTTTCAAATATTTTTAGTGAATAAATATTGTGTTAAGTAGTTCCACTAAGACATGGGGTTATGGTAATTCAAACATGATGTGAATACAGTGTTAAAAGTGAGTTGCGTTTGTGTGTATATAGTGTGTAAAATAGGTTGCCTAGTACATGAGTATTTTTCAATACAGGGAATTTAAAATTACGGTAATCAGGAAAATACAGTAAAAATGACTTGAACACCATTAAAAAGTAAGTAGAATTTTGTTTAAATATTAAGTAAAATAGTTTGTCAAATAGGTGTGGTTTTTTACTATTGGGGAATTAAAATCATGGAAATTCCGGCATGACATGAACACAATTTTAAAAAGAGAGTAGGATTTTCTTACAAAGATGCGTTTTTCACAAATTTAATTTTACATTACGGTAATTCTGACATGACAGGAACACTGTATAAAAGTGAGTAGAATTTTATGTCAATATTTTGTAAAGTAGTTTGACAAAGACGAGCCATTTTTACGATTTCGGAATTTAAAATTACGGTAATTCCGACATGACAGGAACACTATAAAAGTGAGTAGAATTTTATGTCAATATTGTGTAAAATAGTTTGACAAAGACGAGCGTTTTTTCCGATTTCATAATTTTACATTACGGTAATTCCGACATGACATTAACACTGTATAAAAGTGAGTAGAATTTTGTGTCAATATTGTGTAAAATAGTTTGACAAAGACGAGCCATTTTTACAATTTCGTAATTTAAAATTACGGTAATTCCGACATGACAGGAACACTGTATAAAAGTGAGTAGAATTTTGTGTCAATATTGTGTAAAATAGTTTGACAAAGACGAGCCATTTTTACAATTTCGGAATTTAAAATTACGGTAATTCCGACATGACAGGAACACTGTATAAAAGTGAGTAGAATTTTGTGTCGATATTGTGTAAAATAGTTTGACAAAGACGAGCCATTTTTACAATTTCGGAATTTAAAATTACGGTAATTCCGACATGCATTAACACTGTATAAAAGTGAGTAGAATTTTGTGTCGATATTGTGTAAAATAGTTTGACAAAGACGAGCGTTTTTTACGATTTTGGAATTTAAAATTACGGTAATTCCGACATGACATTAACACTGTATAAAAGTGAGTAGAATTTTGTGTCGATATTGTGTAAAATAGTTTGACAAAGACGAGCGTTTTTTACGATTTTGGAATTTAAAATTATGGTAATTCGACATGACATTAACACTGTATAAAAGTGAGTAGAATTTTGTAGTCGATATTGTGTCAAATAGTTTGACAAAGACGCAGCGTTTTTTACGATTTTGGAATTTAAAATTACGGTAATTCCGACATGACATTAACACTGTATAAAAGTGAGTAGAATTTTGTGTCGATATTGTGTAAAATAGTTTGACAAAGACGAGCGTTTTTTACGATTTCGGAATTTTAAATGACGGTAATTCCGACATGACAGGAACACTGTATAAAAGTGAGTAGAATTTTGTGTCAATATTGTGTAAAATATTTTGTCAAAGATGAAAGCGGTTTTTACAATTGGGAACTCAAAATTGCAGTAATTGAAGTGTCTATAAAATTGGGTTGACTTTTAAGTGCATAGTTTGTTTTTTGAATAGGCAATACATACCCTTTTCCCAGGCTTTGATTTGTAACTCAACAAAACCGAACGGCTGTAAATTATTTTATCTCACATAATGAATCTGTCAATCAAATTATACAATCTGTAATTCATCAAATGTGTATGAATTCCAACTTTTCTTATTCCCCATCATGCATTAAGATTGTTTCTCTAAGCCTTTGAATTGGTTGTCATAGGATCTGTCGCAATTTTATTGGCTCACTTTAATCAAGCAGATGGCGTGATTGACTGGGAAAACTGTTTTAAGCAGTCGGTGCCCTAAATCTTCCAATCAGAAACTGTATCCAGCATGTCATTAGCATATGGAAGTCTGTGATAATATCATGAGGGCGAAGTCATTTAGAATGTTTCAGATGCTATCGCTGAATTGCGATTGGGCTTGTGTGTTTGTGTGGGTGGATGAGTGTAAATGAAGCTCTCGTCTGAATCTGATTTTGGTTTAAGATAAAACACTTCAACAATTAATGTCTAATCAATCATTTTTGTTTGAGGCACATCGAGGCAAAGTGCTTATGCTACCTTTAAAGTTAGCTAATGGAAAATGCCTCATAATGCCGCTCAGTCGGTTTTGAAACAGACTAAATATGTACAACAATAAACTTTCCGCTCTCTAGGTCAAAATTAACATATGCATATATGCATAATTATTTACATACATGAACTAACCTGCAATCTGCATTTCTTCTTTCTTTCACCCATTTCAGCACACTAATTTGTTTCTATGTATTCACTTTCTCTTTTTAAAGGAGAGTTAGTGCCAAGCTGTTTCAGTCTGACAGTGTCATCTTAGTCCCTTTATCCAAATAGATACATTTGCATTTTGTGAGACATGTATAGTATGTGCTGATTTAAAGACTGTTTTAATCACCAGGACATTTCACAATTGCTTTGGCTCCTAAAAAGAGACCCTTCATCCTTTTAAAAATGGAGAGTGATGGAGGGTTTCAAATAAGATGAGATTTATTCTGGAACATTAGTTTCTGCTAAATTTAATCAAGGTGATCTGTCACAGTTATAGACAATGTCAAATGCACCTTCTCCCTCATTTCCCAAAAACGATCCCGCTTTGCCGGTTTTTAAGGAAAGGTTCGCCCATAGCTTTACGCTCCAAACCCGTTCCGAAATGTAGGACTTTCTTTCCTCTGTGGAAGGCAAAAGGAGATGTTAGTTTGGTATTGTTGTTTGCACAAGTGCAACCTCTTCTGAAACTCAATCCTAGAGTTACTCTTGATTTATTTACAATGTGCAATCTGTTTCCTATTTGAAATGATCAAAAACACTTTCTCATTCTGTTTTTAATTCTAGACCATGCTCACTGCAATATCAATGAGTGCTATTGCCACAAACGGAGTCGTGCCAGGTAAGTAAACTTCTCATTGAGCTTAACATAACATGCATGTGTGTGTTGTTATGGCAACAGAAGCGGTCACTGTGGCAACAATAACTCTCTAAGCAACGACCAGACAGCAATATCCTCAAAGCTGTATTCATAATCCAATGACCGTGGTCTGTTCTAATCACCTCTTTGATCGCATCTCTCGATTGGACGAGAGCAGAAGTGAGGTGAAATTGCCGGGTTTGGTTCCCTGTCCATTGTTCATCAGCGATAGGCCGTTATTATCCCTATAGTGCTAAAAGTCCGCTCTGTTACCATGCTTAATATTTGCAAGAAACAGGAAGTTGTAATTGTGGGTTGTATTGTGCTATTTTTCAGTGCCTTTCAGACTTTGTTAATATCACAACAAATCTTAGGGGCCTAAAAACTTAAAATATTTAGAATGTACATCTGCATTTCTTTTTTTTTTTATTTTTATTGATTTGGTTTTGTTGTTTATCCCCTTTTCTCCCCAATTTGGAGTGCCCAATTTCCACTACTTAGTAGGTCATCATGGTGGTGTGGTTAAACACCTCAATCCAGTTGGCGGAGGACAAGTCTCAGTTGCATATCAATCCGTGTATCCTATCACGTAAATCGCTGTGCATGACACTGCGAAGACTCACAGCGTGTGGAGGCTCATGCTACTCTCCACGATTCACGGACAACTTACCACATGCCCCATTGAGAGCAAGAACCCCTAATCACAACCACGAGGAGGTTACCCCATGTGACTCTACTCTCCCTAGCAACCGGGCCAATTTGGTTGCTTAGGAGACCTGGCTGGAGTCACTCAGCACACCCTGGATTCGAACTCGCGACTCCTGGTGTGGTAGTCAGCGTCAATACTCGCTGCGCTACCCAGACCCCCATATATGTTTTAAAAAAATAGTTTTTCCATGTGAACACACAATGTTATAAGACGCGGTGATGTGGTCAAATACGGCCATCTAGCCCATGTCAACATACAAAAAAATGTAAATAAAAAACAGACACAAATATACGACTTGGTATATATTTTAAGATGAAATTGTCACGGCATTCAGGCAGAAAGTGTTATTACGCTAAAAAAAAGCTAGAGACTTTATACAAGTTCTACGGTGTCACTTCTGGGCAAGATGTTGAAAAAACAGCCAGACACAGCACAATGGTAAAAGATGGCCACACATTATGTGTTCTAAACAATAACTATTAATATCATTGTCTATATATGTATATCGCCACAATGGATGGGACAGAGTGCAGGTGTTTCGAGACTTATAACGTGACATAATTATATTAAACGTGTTGGTGTGAATGCCCCTTAGAATGCCATTCATAGAATTACAGGCACGATGTCATTGTAATATTTGAGTACGGAATTGAACAAAGTTTGGAACTGAATCCAATCAATGTTTGTGTATGTATGCTTTAACAGCTGGAGGCTCATATTACATGATCTCTCGTTCTCTGGGCCCTGAGTTTGGTGGAGCTGTTGGCATCTGCTTCTACTTGGGCACCACATACGCTGGAGCCATGTACATCCTGGGCTGCATCGAGATCCTGCTGGTGAGTTGAAGAATCTTAGTGTTTTATGCGTGTGTTTGATGCAAAAAGCAGCTGTACATCAGTAACCACTTTCACACATGAAACCTGTTAAATTGCAGTAAAATTACTGTATTACCTTTTCTGCTAAATGTACCACATCTCCTATTCACACATGCAATGCCTTTTCGTTTTTATCCGTATTGCTACCATTCACACATCAGCACCAAACTGTCATTTTGTTAAATTTCGCTTCAGCATCTGTCCAGTTTGACAGCATTTTTTCCACCATTAAAATCCCATTCATTTTCTCCAAAGGCTCATTTATTTTATAATGATAACTTTATAAACCTTTAAAGACAGACATACTGTGAGCTCCTGTGATGTTTGTGAGATGTTACAGACATTACTTTGGAAATTAGCATAATTAATTCTGATTCTAAGTAACGGCCAGCATCGTCCAATCACTGCCAACAAATTGTGAATCTATGTACTGATTATCATCATCCCATGTGTGTCAAACATGTTGAGTGATCCAAACATCATCTGCAACCTGAAACTGAACTTTTGATCAGATTTTAGGAGTGAACGCACTTAACTGCATAGAGAGCTATAGGATGCACCCTTGCTCCCTATTTAGTGAATGACTTAACCTCTAGTGTGCTGTCTGTCTGCACTGGTCTCAGAACAGTTTGAAATGCTCCTTATTTTCATCCTAACTCTATCTTTTCAATGTGATAATGCACAATCAATATAGGATATTTTAAACAAAATGAGTCTATAGTCCATGTATGTGGTCATTGTGTTTAACAGTGTGTCATATTGTCATATCGGATGAAACTAGAGACTCTAATCTTTAGACTCAAACAGATTTTAATGTAAAAACGTAATTGGGTTTCTTACCAGACGTAGTTTTGGTGTGGTGGTGGCTTAGTGGGTTAAAGCACATAACTGGTAATCAGAAGGTTGCTGATCCCCACAGCCACCACCATTGTGTCCTTGAGCAAGACACTTAACTCCAGGTTGCTCCGGGGGGATTGTCCCTGTAATAAGTGCACTGTAAGTCGCTTTGGATAAAAGCATCTGCCAAATGCATAAATGTAAATGTAGTTTTGTTGACGCTTCTACCAAAGACGAACTCCGCTGTGATCAGGGCCATGTTGTTTTGTCACATGACTCGGTATGTTGGAAGTTTAACTCTTTTAATGACCTAGAGTCTACTGAACTGTGATCAGTCGGTTTAAATGAAATGAAATTACACATACCCTATAGCGAAGCCAAAACGTAATGTCCACACATGTGGACACATGATCTCAGGAGGTTATTAGCTGAATTCCTGATGAAAAACTGCATTACCTATGATCCTGATGGGAAACGATCATCCAATCAGAGGGTTTGGTTTTTATTTGAAAACCTTTCATTTTATGACTTTGTTTAACACATAGCATCAACAAAGAATGTTTATGGCAAATTGCATTAGACACATGACCTCTAACCTGAAAAATTTTGTTAAATTTGTATGTGTTTGTAAACGACTAGCGGCGTAACAAACAACTCTTTTGTATGAAGCTACATCTTAGGGGCCGTTTAAACAGAACACATTTTTGCGTTAAAAAAACTAGAACCAGCGCAACGAAGATGTCTTGAGATGTGCTTTTAAAATTTAAGTTGTTATTTTAACTTGACATGACATAACGCAGCCCTCGTGCGCTAGAAGCAAGACATAGCACAATGGTGAAATACGTCCATCTAGTGTGTGTGTTTTACATATTAACAATATTAAAAAACAGCTCAGACACATATGAGATTGATTCAAATTCCAGTACGATTCATTTTATTCTGTTTAACTTTTTGGACACACCCATAGTAGTGAACAGGTTCTTTTACACTCTGTCACAATCTCGCCATCACGTGTTCACTTATCTTTCAAATGTGCTTTTCATCACCATTTCATTGTATTTCGTCTTATTTTTGCCCTCGTTTTTGTCCAGAACATTACACTATCTCTCTCTCTCTCTCTCTCTCTCTCTCTCTCTATTCTGTCTTTTCTCCCCTCCTCTTAGAGCAAGTAATTACATAATTATGCAGACTCTGCGTTTAATTGTGCCGCTGATGAGAGCTAGTGTGTCCTCCGAGCTTTACTCGTCTCGCGTTTAAATGCACGTGTTCTCGGCCACTCATGTACTCTTCCTTCTCTTTGCTCTGCTCGTCGGGGGCTTGAGTGTATCTGACTTTTCGGTTTATTCTTTCTTCTGGGGGAACAGAGGCTTAGCCGTCATTGTCCACGGAAAATCTTCTGCGCAGTTGGTGTGCTGATCTGAGCAAGAGTTTTATCTGGCCTACAGTCCAGGGAGACACGAAGACATCTATCTAAAGCGAGTCGAGCACTTTGAGATTAAAGCTGTATTGTGTAACCCTGCCGATATGATGAAAATTATCAGGTCACCATAGCAACCAGCTGGTTAGGGGTTAGTGTGTCCACATTTTGTTATGTTACAGCCTTATTCCAAAATGGATTAAATTCATTATTTTCCTCAAAACTCTTCAAATAATACCCCATAATGACAACGTGAAAGAAGTTTGTTTGAAATCTTTGCAAATTTATTAAATATATAAAATGAAAAATTCACATGTACATAAGTATTCACAGCCTTTGCCATGACACTCAAAATTGAGCTCAGGTGTATCCTGTTTCCACTGATCATCCTTGAGATGTTTCTACAACTTGATTGGAGTCCACCTGTGGTAAAAGTTGATTGGACATTATTTTGGAAAGGCACACACCTGTCTATATAAGGTCTCACAGTTAACAGTGCATGTCAGAGCACAAACCAAGCCATGAAGTCCAAGGAATTGTCTGTAGACCTCCGAGACAGGATAGTATCGAAGCACAGATCTGGGGAAGGGTACAGAAAACTTTCTGCAGCATTGAAGGTCCTGATGAGCACAGTGGCCTCCATCATCCGTAAATGGAAGAAGTTTGGAACCACCAGGACTCTTCCTAGAGCTGGCCGCTCGGCCAAACTGAGCGATCGTGGGAGAAGGGCCTTAGTCAGGGAGGTGACCAAAAACCCGATGTTCACTCTGGCAGAGCTCCGGCGTTTCTCTGTGGAGAGAGGAGAACCTTCCAGAAGAACAACAATCTCTGCAGCACTCACCAATCAGGCCTGTATGGTAGAGTGGCCAGACGGAAGCCACTCCTCAGTAAAAGGCACATGACAGCTGCCTGGAGTTTGACAAAAGGCACCTGAAGGACTCTCAGACCATGAGAAACAAAATTCTCTGGTCTGATGAAACAAAGATTGATCTCTTTGGTCTGAATGGCAAGCGTCATGTCTGGAGGAAACCAGGCACCGCTCATCACCTGGCCAATACCATCCCTACAGTGAAGCATGGTGGTGGCAGCATCATGCTGTGGGGATGTTTTTCAGTGGCAGGAACTGGGAGACTAGTCAGGATTGAGAGAAAGAATGCAGCAATGTACAGAGACATCCTTGATGAAAACCTGCTCCAGAGCGCTCTGGATGTCAGACTGGGGTGAAGGTTCATCTTACAACAGGACAACGACCCTAAGCCACACAGCCAAGATAAGACAGGAGTGGCTACGGGACAACTCTGTGAATGTCCTTGAGTGACCCAGCCAGAGCCCAGACTTGAACCCAATTGAATATCTCTGGAGAGATCTGAAAATGGCTGTGCACCGACACTCCCCATCCAACCTGATGGAGCTTGAGAGGTCCTGCAAAGAAGAATGGGAGAAACTGCCCAAAAATAGGTGTGCCAAGCTTGTAGCATCATACTCAAAAAGACTTGAGGCTGTAATTGGTGCCAAAGGTGCTTCAACAAAGTATTGAGCAAAGGCTGTGAATACATACTTAAATTTGCAAAGATTTCAAACAAACTTCTTTTACGTTGTCATTATGGGGTATTGTTTGAAGAGTTTTGGGGAAAATAATGAATTTAATCAATTTTGGAATAAGGCTGTAACATAACAAAATGTGGAAAAAGTGAAGCGCTGTGAATACTTTCCTGTATTCACTGTATATATATATATATATATATATTCTTTATGTGAAACAACTTCTTAATCATTTATTTAGATTTTCATGGATCTGGACAAAGTGTAATTTTTGTCATTTATTGCATTTTAAACCTTATTGCATTTTTTGTCATAAAAAAAAGATAAATATGCAAATGATAAAATACCAAATTGTATATAATTTGTTGTAAAATTCACCCAGCTGCATTTTGTCATTAAAGAAATATATTTAAAAAAAAAAAAAATGTCTTTAAAAAAAAATTATTAATATCTTGTTTCTTTCTTTTGATATTGGGGGTTAAATATGCCCTAGACATGTTCTTGAATGGTTTTTAATGAGTTTCACCCAATACTTATTTTTATCATTATTAGGGGAAAAACTTTGAATTGGTTTAAAAAACTATATGCAATATATTGTGCTTGGAGTCGATGATTGTTTTATCTGATTTTTTTGACCCAAAAGTTTATGATGGTGAATATAATTTAGGTCAGGCGTCTAATAAGGACTAATGGCAGGCCATTTGTAGTATTAATTCCACGCTTGACTGGTTCAATTAGTGCTTGTAGAACTGAACTCACGCTCGTCTGTTATACTGCCTGTGTCAAATCTCACTCGTTTCTCTTTATTTTCTCCCTCTCTGACAAAAAATGTCCTTCTTTTCCTTCTTTTTCTGATTTAACATTATATATCTCTGGGTATAAATAAGGTGGCTCCGAAAAACTGCTTTTGTTTTGTTCCCAATCATGTCAACTGTATCTGAGAAAAATAATTGTGTTGATACGACAAAGCAATCAAAAGTAATAGCATTACAAAAATATCTATCTCCATGTGTCCAAAAGCCTCTCCAAACTAATAAAACATAATAATTGTACATAAAAACTAATTACACATGCAAACACAACAATGAACAAAGGTCTGTATAGCATGCAGACATGATTTTAGGAATGAGATTTCACAGAATGAATTTCATTCTGTGCCATTTGAGTCATCATTTGAGTCTGTGTCATGTATTTGGCGCCATCTGCTGGTGGCCATATGTAACTTTGTGCCTCATGTGGATTATCTAATGATCTAATAATAATCACCTCCTCTAAATAATGGTATGTGATGTTTTACATTCAGTTTATTTTTTGTGAATTATAAGCAAAAACATGGTATATAAGATACACTAACATAAATGTTAAAGAGATATTTTTGTCTCTCTCTCTCTCTCTCAGGTGTATATTGTACCACAAGCGGCCATTTTTAAGATGGAGGGTCTGGAGGGCGCGGAGGCAGAGGCTGCCATGCTCAATAACATGCGTGTTTATGGCACGATTGTGTTGAGCTTCATGGCTCTCGTTGTGTTTGTAGGAGTGAAGTATGTCAACAAGCTGGCACTCGTCTTTCTCGCCTGTGTCATCTGCTCCATCCTCGCCGTCTACGCCGGAGTCATCAAGACCGCCTTTGATCCTCCCATTTTTCCGTATGTGCCCAATGAGTATTGTGCTTGGTGACAGAACTCAACAAATAATCCCAAACACTCCCCCCTGCTGCTATTGGTTGGAAAGACAGATTGTCCCACCCCCAAACGCACGCCATTGGTTGATGCTCAGTCAAATAGGGATGTTGTATTCAAACCGTTAAACAGGGTTCATAAAGAAATATAAGGGAATTGTAAAATTGTAAAATTGTGATTTTCAGGCCTGTAAATGTCATGGAAATGAATCAAATCTTAAAAAGTCTAATTACCTGTAGTCGATATGATTTGTTTCTAGTCATGGTGTGCTGATCTGAGCAAGAGTTTTATCCGCCCTACAGTCCAGGGAGACACGAAGACATCTATCTAAAGCGAGTCGAGCACTTTGAGATTAAAGCTGTATTGTGTAACCCTGCCGATATGATGAAAATGATCAGGTCGCCATAGCAACCAGCTGGTTATATGTGGGTGTGTGTGTTACACATTGTCCAGGTTCATGAAAATCAAGATATGCTCTGAATATGTAGTTATGCTCTAATTTAAAACATTTTATTGTCTAGAAATAGTGGTAACACTTTATAATAAGGTTCCATTCCTTAACATTAGCTAATGCATTAGGTATCATGAACTAACAATGAACAATATATTTATACAGCATTAACCCAATCTTGCAACTGGGCTTCATTTCAAAGTGTCATGTGGTTTTGATTGACAGCGTGTGTGTGCTGGGGAACCGGACGTTGGTGTGGAAGGGTTTTGATTTGTGCGCGAAGGTCATCGAGAGAGAAAACGTCACAGTCACGACCAAACTCTGGCGGATGTTCTGTGACTCGGAGTTCCTTAATGCCACCTGTGACAGCTACTTCGCCAACAATAACGTCACAGAGATTCAGGGCATACCTGGAGTCACAAGTGGCATTCTGCGCGGTAAATATGAACTTGTATGCATATTGACATGTTATAACGGTAAACTCCAAGTGTTATAACCACACATGAATGAACCTCTTTCTATTTAGCATTTTATTTGTGTTTTTTCTGTGATAAATCAGTTTAGGAATTTGAGTGATAGACTATATTCTGTTATATTTTGATGTTTTATTTTTCATATATCAAAGAAATTATAAAAAAAATCTAGAACAGGATTTATTATTTCCACGCTCAAATCTGAAGAGACACAACTGACTGTCAAACACACATTGAGCTACACATAATCTACAGATAATCTACACATTTGAATTTTTTGAGTCAGTAGTGCACCCTAATGACAATCGTCAAATTGCACTATTCATGTGTTAAACTTGCTATAGTTTACTTTCACGTTGTTTCTTCATCAAATAACAATGTTGAATGTAAATCAAGTCAATAACTAAAACATCAGCATCATAACATTATATGTATATGTAGGAGTGGTGATGGTGTAGTGGTCTAAAGCACATAACTGGTAATCTGGTAATCAGAAGGTTGCTGGTTCGAGCCCCACAGCCACCACCATTGTGTCCTTGAGCAAGGCACTTAACTCCAGGTTGCTCCGGGGGGATTGTCCCTGTAATAAGGGCTCTGTAAATCGCTTTGGATAAAAGCGTCTGCCAAATGCATAAATGTAAATGTAAA
Organism: Xyrauchen texanus; assembly: GCF_025860055.1. Taxonomy (NCBI): domain Eukaryota; kingdom Metazoa; phylum Chordata; class Actinopteri; order Cypriniformes; family Catostomidae; genus Xyrauchen; species Xyrauchen texanus. The sequence goes on from NC_068282.1 coordinate 3,642,327, forward strand.
TGCTTGTGAAATATGAGACAAAATCAAGGGAAATATCACTTGTGAGCAGAATATTTTTATTGGCCGTCATTTTCAATCAAGCTGACATGTCAAAATGACGTGTTTTCAACTTATAAACCTTTAGCTGCGACCTTCATTTCGTCTCATTCTCTCTCTCTGTTCTTTAACACTCTTTTAGAGAATCTATTTGGGAATTATATGGAGAAGGGTTCTTTCAATGAGAAGGTCGGGATTTCTGCGGTTGTTGAACCTGATTCCATCCCAACCAACAGTAACCGCTATGTGCTCGCTGACATAACCTCGTTCTTTACCATGCTGGTGGGGATTTACTTCCCCTCTGTGACAGGTCAGTCATCAAAAGTAAGAATGTTCTATACTGTAGAAAGTCTTAGAAAATACAAGCCTCACTGGGAATGTATGAATATGTGTCAAGTGTCATTTATTTCAAAAATGAAAAATAGCACAAGCACTTTTCAAGCAAAATATTTCCCAAAACGAAGATTGTTAATAATGAAACAAGAGTTATTTTGTTCTTAATAAAGCATTCAAACATCAGCCCAAATGTTTAACCACTACGCCAAAGCACCATTTTAATATCTCCGTGTTCTTTTGAACAGGTATCATGGCTGGATCGAACCGTTCTGGTGACCTGCGTGATGCACAGAAGTCCATTCCTGTCGGCACCATCCTGGCCATCACCACCACCTCCATCATCTGTATCCTCTCATATATAAACACACACACACACACACACACACACACACACACACAGCCACCTGCTGGACACAGTCTGTAATTACACCCTTCTGCCAAACATGATGTTTAGCTTTAGTGCATTAGTCACTTCCAAATCCTTCATTCCAACTGATTCTTTTTAGAAATTCGTTCAATCTGTTTATAAATCAGAATTCCCATTTACTGACCAAATAAGTTACATTACAAGGAATGTGATTGGGAGTTTTGTTATAATTACACACAATATACAGTATATACACAATACAAGGTGTGTAATGTAGATAAAAGGAGAGTTTTTGACGGGAAATCTGGATAAATGCCACCTAAGGACGTCAAGGAATAATCTGGGTTCAATACAAGTTAAGCAACATTTTTGTCATGATGTTGATTACCACAAAAAATAGTTTAGATCCTTTTAGGGCACTTACAATGGAAGTCTTTGAGGCCAGACCAAAAACCCTAAAATACACATCATTTCGAAAGTATAGCCACAAGATTTAAACATTATACGTGTTAACATGACTTTGTTTTAATGACAACGAAACCCTGTAATCCCGATACTGGATATAACATTTCACAGATAAGGGTAGTCTCATCCACTCATTCACACACACACACACACACACACACACACACACGCGCACACACACGCACACGCACACACGCACGCGCACACGCACGCACACACACACGCACACACACGCACGCACACGCACACACGCACACACACACGCACACACACGCACACACGCACGCACACGCACACGCACACACACACATGGCAGCTCTAGCCCAAGGTGCTATTGGGAGCAACTTGGGGTTCAGTGACTTGCCCAAGGACACTTTGGCATGTGGAGTCATGTAGGCCGGGAATCGAACCGCCAACCCTGCGATTGGTGGACGACCCGCTCTACCACCTGAGCCACTGCCGCCCCATATAGATTGTAACTGCTTTTTTTTTATAAACTAGTTTTACTTTAACAAGTTACATTATGCCACAAATTCTGTTAATTGAGCTTAACTTACAGTATATTGAACCTGAAAGATCCCTTTAAAGAAACAAATGCCTGAGTGGTCAATTTTCAAAACAGTTCATTGGAAATAACTGTTTGAACAAACAAATTCACTTAAACGAATCATCGCCATTCTAGATAAGCCCTGTCATACACTCCTTGGAGTAACTAAAAACATATTTCAATATTGCTCGGTTGAGGTTAATATTCTTTAACTGAAGTATTCAGATATGTCCAGTGTGCTGCTGTTTGGTTCCTGCATTGAGGGAACTGTATTGAGGGATAAGTATGTTCCTCAAAATCTCCGCTTTTGAACGTAACCTGTAAACGTGTCTTTTCAATGATTGTCTGAATGAGAGGTTCATTCTGTGTGTTGTCAGGTTTGGAGAGGCTGTAAGAGGTAATCTGGTGATTGGTACATTGGCGTGGCCGTCGCCGTGGGTCATTGTCATCGGTTCGTTCTTCTCCACCTGTGGGGCGGGGCTTCAGAGCTTGACGGGCGCCCTCGTCTCTTACAGGCTATTGCACGAGACGGCATTGTGCCGTTCCTCAGGGTAGGTGTACACACATATACACACTCACATACAGTGAGTATACAGAGAGCGACTACAGAGAGTCTGGTCCATATTGCAGATTATTCTAACTAAGATTTGATGCCACAAAAGCCTTGCATTGCTTTGGCAAATGTAGCCTTCCAGTTTTCTCCCAGAGTGTTAAACATCAACCAGAAGTCGTGTAGCAGCCAATCAGATTGTAATAGCGTGCAACGGTTGAGGTTTGGAAGTAAAAAATCCCATTCATTTTCTCCACAGGTGAATTGATTTTTAACCACAACTTTAAAGAAAAACCTACCGTGAGCTCCAAGATTGTTAATCGATGGTATATACTTCTGTTGAAGTCATCTGTTAATGTTATTTCAACTTAATTTAAAAACAAATCATGTTTAATAGCATAATTCCTGGTGACGAACGATACTACCCAAGATTCTGAAGGAAAACATTCCACCAATCAGAGAATCGCAGTTAAACAAAGTGCAGCAAAAGAGCTTTGCAGCGACCGCCTGCTCTCTTGATGGACTGTGAATGCAGGGCCACCACTGGCCAAATCGATGCCCCACGCAGAGTTCCAGGTGGACGGGGGGGAGTTCACGTTATATGAGCGCAAAGCGATCATCTATGTTCCGCAACTGCTTTCGGGTCCTTGAATAATGTATAATGTACGAGTAAGGGCAGCCGGTGGACGTAAGATGGGTAAGGGTAAGATGGTGCCCCCCTAGGGAGTTGGTGCCAACAGTCACTCTCCCTACACTCTCAAACTACTTATATATTTGTATACATCTGAATATTTTGCAATTAACTTAATATATACGATTTCTATATTTATAACCGACAATTTTAAATCAATAGGTTTAAAACTGGGTCAGGTGGCCTGGGAGGTGGCCACAGGACAGGGACACGTTCAGGAGGCCTGAGTGTCGGCCACAGGGCAAGGACAGATTCAAGTTCATCGTTTTTAATTTGATTACGTCATTCTCAATGCTTCATTCTCTCATTTAAGACGTTAAGTACAAAGTCTTGTACGTTTGTCTTTTTTTTTCCGATTTTCAAAAACGTTTTTTTTTTTTTTTGCTTCAAATCAAAGTTTGTGATGTTGTGATTCACCTCAGAGCTGGTTGGTTTTGTTCATGGCTTACAACCCTTTTATGAAGTACTTTATGGAATGAATGAAAAAAATGAATGGGAAAAATACTTCCGGAACAAGGACGACACTGTTGCACTCTATTGATGATTTCAGCCACTTAATGGCATTTCTGTGTGCGGTATGCATCATGTGACCACTGAGCAAACTGTGGGCAGTCTATGGGGCGTGCTGTCTGGTCTTCTGTATAACTGTGGATGTGTGTCTGTGTTACAGGTGTTTGGCCATGGAAAAGAAAATGGGGAGCCCACCTGGGCGCTGCTCCTGACCGCTTGCATCTGTGAGAGTGGAATTCTCATCGCGTCGCTGGATTCAGTCGCTCCGATTCTCTCTATGTAAGAGCTGTTGCACTTATAAACATACATTTAACCAGGACAAACATGCATAGCTCTGCCAAAAAATATACTTTTTTGGTTTTCCATTAAAAATATCGAAACATCCTTCAAACAAGACATCAAAGACCCTATAAATAACATTTAAATTTAGTCATTTAGTAGATGATTTTATTTTAGTTGACGTACAAATGGGGAACGTAACAAACAATTCTTCATTCAAAAGCCAACAATATCTGCAGTATCTCTCTGCCAAGTTCCAATAGTATTAGATATATCAAAATGTATTAATGTATTTAACAATATGTCTTTCCCTGGAAATGGACCAAAAATATTGATGTATTGATGTTACTGTCCCATCACTTTAATACCTCCCCAACTTCATATTTCAATAAAAAATACTTTAGATTTATTTTTTTGTGTTGTTGCATTCAATGTTATTATAGTTTTGAATTATTTATTTATTTCTAGTTTTAGTTGTTCTCACACTGTGATTTGTTAGTTTTTTTTATGCTAGTTTTAGTTTACTTTTAATTGTTTTCCACTATATTTAGTTTTTAGTTTAGTTTTAGTATTTTTAAGAGTCGCCAAGTTAACACATTAACTGAGACTATTTAGATATGTTTAATGTGTTAATTGTTTAATTAAGTTCTACTAATTTAATCTAATTTCACATTATATCTGTTTCATTCTGTTCTTTGTAATTTAGTGGCATTTTCATGTTTAATGTAACATTAATGATGTTTCAATTCATAATATACTGCATATTAAAAACAAGTGGTTATTGGTCATGGCTGTTTTTATTTGAATTTATTTGTTTTTGGAGCCATGCAATTTTATTTTAATTAACATTTAATTAACTTATTTAATACTAATGTTTAATTTGGTCATTTAATTTTTTAGTTAATTAAAATGTTTATTATCTCTTGTTTTAAGCTACATTACATTTGTTATATAAACATAAACTATCAAAACTAAAAAAATGTATATAATTTTGGGGGTCTGGGTAGCTCAGGGTAGTGAGTATTGACACTGACGATCAACACTGGAGTCACGAGTTTGAATCCAGGGTGTGCTGAGTGACTCCAGTCAGGTCTCCTAAGCAAACAAATTGGCCCGGTTGCTAGGGAGGGTAGAGTCACATGGGGTAACCTCCTTGTGGTTGTGATTAGGGGTTCTCGCTCTCAATGGGGCATGTGGTGAATTGTGTGTGGATCGTGGGGAGTAGCATGAGCCTCCACATGCTGTGAGTCTCTTCGGTGTCATGCACAGCGAGCCACGTGATAAGATGCGTGAATTGACGGTCTCAGAAGCGGAGGCATCTGAGACTTGTCCTCCGCCACCCAGTAACGGCGCCACCATGAGGACCTACTAAGTAGCGGGAATTGGGCATTCCAAATTGGGACAATAGGTGGGAGTGAGTAAAAGAAAAAATGTATACAATAATTTATATTTTTATATTTCATAGTATAATATTAAAAGTCTGTGTCTGCGACAAGACTAAAATAATAACATCTAGACATAAGGCATTTGTGAACTTCATATAGCAAAAAATAAAAGTTCATCAACCCCTGGGACTGGCTACGAAATAGTATTTTGCAATATTTTTATTCAAAATAATACTTTTTTCCTCCACAAATTAAATATTTCTTCATTTAATAAAGTAAAACTATCAATATCTCATTATTAAATAAATATCTTTCTCCAAAACATGTTTTCTTTTATTCAATACTTTGTGCAACTTCTCTTTACCAACATAACAGAGTCTTCTCTTAATATGCATAATGAGATTAAAGAACACATGGCAAGTGATCTGAGACCATTCCTCCATACAGAATCTCTCCAGATCCTTCAAATTCAATGGTCCATGTTGGTGGACTCTCCTCTTCAGTTCACCACACACATTTTCTATGGGGTTCAGGTCAGGGGACTGGGATGGCCATGGCAGAACCTTGATTTTGTAGTCAGTGAACCATTTTTGTGTTGATTTTGATGTTTGTTTTGGATCATTATCCTGCTGGAAGATCCAACCAGGGACCATTATAAGCTTTCTGTCAGAGACAGTCAGGTTTTGATTTTTCATCTGTTGGTATATGATAGAGTCCATGATGCCATGTATCCAAACAAGATATCCAGGACCCCTGGAAGAAAAACAGCCACACAACATTAAAGATCCAGCACCATATTTAACTGTGGGCATTAGGCACTACCCACCTCTGGTGTTTGCTGGTAAAAAGCTCTTTTTTTGTTTCATCTGGGAATAGATCCTGGTCCCGTTTGACGTTCCAGTAGTGTCTGGCAAACTGAAGACGCTTGAATTTGTTGTTGGATGAAAGCAGAGACTTTTTTTCTTGAAACTCTCCCAAACAACTTGTTGTGATGTAGGTGATGTCTGATATTTTATTTGAGAATTTCTGACCCAAGACCCATCTAAATTGTCCAATTCTCCAGCAGTGATCCTTGGAGATTCTTTGGCCACTTGATCAATCCTCCTCACCGTGCGTGGAGACAATATAGACACACGTCCTTTTCCAGGCCGATTTTTAACATCTCCAGTTGATTGGAACTTCTTAATTATTGCCCTGATGGTGGAAATGGGCATTTTCAATGCTTTAGCTATTTTCTTATAGCCACTTCTCGTTTTGTGAAGCTCAACAATCTTTTGCCGCACTTCAAAACTATATTCTTTAGTCTAACACACTGTGATTGATGATTAAGGGAATTTGGCCTGTGTGTTACATCATATTTATACCCCTGTGAAACAGGAAGTCATGGCTGAACAATGTAATGTTCCTAGTCACCCAGGTGCACTAAAACATGTAACATATTAATGGGAATATACTTCAGATATACAGTATTTTACTCATAAGAATTTCTAGGGGTGCCAATAACGGTGGCCAACATGATTTGGAGAAAAATATTTATTTAATAATGAGATATTTCTCCTCTTTCAATTATTTTACTTCAATTAAATGTTAGATTTTTGTAAATTTTTTAGATTTGCTCATATTTATCAAGGGTGCCATGGGTATATTTTTGGCCACCACTGTAAATGTAACTATTTTTGCACTAAGAACCAACACAACACAACATACTGCAATATACTTCATGATGTCATTTGTGACGCAGTCCGAGGCATCCGTATCTGTTTATTATCATACTTAACGGTTGTCTTCCCGTCTGTATCCCTGCAGGTTTTTTCTCATGTGCTACATGTTTGTGAATTTGGCCTGTGCTGTTCAAACTCTACTGAGAACGCCCAACTGGAGACCCCGATTTAAGTTCTACCACTGGTGAGTTTAAAAACCAGCCCATCCAGTGGATTACTGCAGGTTTACTCGACAATGTCTTTGAACATTTTAATTTCTGCTAATATTTGCTCTCTCTCCTCTGGTAGGACTTTATCATTCCTGGGCATGAGTCTGTGTCTCTCGCTCATGTTCATCTGCTCTTGGTACTACGCCATTGTTGCCATGGTGATCGCCAGCTGCATTTACAAGTATATCGAGTTTCGAGGGTAAGTGGATTGTGACCCGGCGGGTGGGAGGAGGGAAATCAAAGAAGATAGATTAGAATTGGGTTTTCACCGTTTGATCTGTCAGGATTTTAGATCCCTCATAATCCGACCGGGCAACAGCAGCTGAAATCTGCTACTTTTCTTTTTAAACACTTTTAAAGTCAAGCCGAACACTGACTAGAGTCTGCTTCCAGAAATGAAAGAGAACGGGCTAAAACTTGTGGCAGGATTTTGGAGTCAGGGTGTGTGAAAAGCTCTGTGTGTGTGTGTGTGTGTGTGTGTGTGTGTGTGTGTGTGTGTGTGTGTGTGTGTGTGTGTGTGTGTGTGTGTGTGTGTGTGTGCTGACAGGGCGGAAAAGGAATGGGGTGATGGAATAAGGGGGTTGTCGCTCAGTGCCGCACGATTCGCCCTTATGCGGTTAGAAGAAGGACCACCACACACCAAGAACTGGAGGTGAGTGTAAATGCTTATTTTAATGCCTCTTTTGTTCAGGCTCCCAAAACACTTCTGCCATTCCAGCAAATGTGTAAAAGTGCATTTAGAGAATTTAGCAAACATATATGGGTGTTTCTTCAACTTTGGTCACTTTTTGCACTCTGGAATTATGTTTACTTTTTTAACCCTTGTGTGACCTTCAGGAAATTTTCGTCTTTTTTTATTTATATATATATATATATATATATATATATATATATATATATATATATATATATATATATATATATATATTTTTTTTTTTTTATTATTATTTTAGCTAATGCCAATGGCATACATTTTGCCAAAGGTGTGTATTTTTGGGGGAATTTTGATATTTAAACCTCAGTTCCTATAATACATCTATAATACACTGTGTACACAAAATATTTCCCCATTGAAACCCATTCAAACTGCAATATCTGATCCCAGTGCCATTAAAGCATACAATTATGAATTCTGTGATATTATGCTTTCATTCTGGAGCCCTGGCTTCAAAATTGTAATTTTTAATATTTCCCACCAGATGACGCCATTTCTCATGTTTAGCCTATGGAGCAAATACATGCTTTTTCCCTATTTTCTGTTTGCTGTATTATGGCTCACTGCAGGCCAATTTAATAATGATGCAGCTAAAATTTTGTGGGTGTGCTGGTATGGATGCCAGAGTGTGTATTGAGAAATGTGTTTGTGTGTGCGTGCGTGCGTGTCTTTGTGTAAAAAACTAATTATGTAAACAAACTGGCATTTAAAGGGTTAAAATCCTGAAAATTAATTAATATTTGGCAGTTATGATCAGGACTGATGTTGTTTAAAAAAATTTACTCATTTAAAGTGGAAAATAATATTAATATATAATATTATTATGGCAGTTTTTGATGTGGACATTTTTGTCCTCTATGTCTAAGAACCTCTGAGTAACTTTTTTTTATTGATGCACAAGGGTTCATGTCTACTAGCAATGTCAAACAGTGTCTGTTCTTAAAAAAAACTAAATCCAACAGTGTCATTTGGTGTAATCCAATTACAAATGAATTACTTACAGTAATATAATTACTTTTAGTCAAAAAAAAAGGAGTGTAACATATAACATTTAAAATTCTTGTAATCAGATTACAGTAACAGACTTTGAATAAAGTTAATTACTTTATATTTTATAAGTGCATTATAGGGTTATGCTTATTTCTAATATATTATTTATGTAGAAGAATGTAAAAGTTTTAGAAAGTAACTTAAAAGTGAAGTAATTAGTAATGTGATTACTTTTTCAAGGAAATTATTAGTAAAGAAGTCAGATTAGAATTTTAGAGAAATAATTTGTAATTTGTAGTAGATTACAAATGGTTTTTTTTTATATTATTTTGACGGCTCAGACGGTTCTGGCCTCCTCCTTTCCCCATTTTAACCTTGTTACAGTCCAGTATTGTTTAATCACCAAAACCCATTTTAAATATCTATGCTAAGTTTCCATTTATATTGCAATTATTGATAATTGATTTGTGAGTAGTAGCCCCTAAGAAACATGCAAAAAACAAATAGTTTTCCTAAAAATGTATGTCCACATATGTGGACAGTGAGAGTAGGTTGTGACATTTTAAATAATACCAGGCTTTATAAAGTCAGACTTTTTTTTATAAAATTGTTTATGTTTCCAGGAGTGTTGATTATTCATGTTTTTGAGATGTTACAGTCATTACATCAGAAATTAGCATAAATTCATTCTTATTCAAAGTAATGACCAGCATCATCCAATCACTGTCAACCATGTTAAAATAAATGATTCATTATAAATGGTGAATCTGTGTACTGATGATGGCAATTGCGGCGTTTAACCGCGAAACACATGTTGAGTGATCCAAACATCATCTGCAGCCTGAAACTGAACTTTTGATCAGATTTTAGGAGTGAATGCACTCAAGGATGCTCCCTTACTCCCTATTTAGTGAATGACTTAACCTCCAGTTCGCTGTCTGTCTGCACTGGTCTCAGAACAGTTTGAAATGCATCTTATTTTCATAACTCCGTAGAAAGCCTCTGAAAGCAAATTTTTCCAGTTTTTGGATGTATCCATTTATTCTCAATATATAATGCACAGAAAATATTGGATATTTGAACTGAAACGGAGCATACAGTCTACAAATGTCGTCATTGTGTTTTAACAGTTTGCCGTTTTAAAATTGGATCAATTTATTGATCCAAAAAAATCCAGATGGACAAAATCAAGCCCACTGAATATTCATTTTCCTTGTAAATGTCTCAATATGGAAGTAAAATCCATTCTGAATAAGTTGCATGTTGTCTTTAAATATTAGATTTGTTTTAAAGGAATGTTCCAGGTTAAATACAAGTTTAGCTAAATTGTCAGCATTTGTGGCATAATGTTGATTTCCACAAAAATTTATTTAGACCACTGATCTATATATATAACTGGATTGCTTATAGAATTCTAAACTGCCAGCAGTAGGTGAAGCTACTGGAAGTGCTCTGGCGGCCATCTTACTATTCCCTACCGACAGAGGGCATCGCGGCATGTGCGGCGTTTAACCGCGAAACAACACTCACTTAAGGATGTAGCTAAAGTGCCCACAGGTTGTAATTTATACAGACTATTTACCTATTAAGCACACATTAGTCGTTATCCCCGTGTAGATTGGGCATAACGATCATAATCTTAATAATCAACAGTAAAAATACAACACCAAAGTGTATTAATACCCCTTTTTAAAGCAAAAGTGTCCACTAGCGACATCTGTTGATTGTTACAGGATGCAATGTTTCTCTGCCTTCATAGTTTAAACCTGTTGATGCTCTTTGTTCATAATGTTGACAAATTATACATCTTCATAATTTGCCAAAATTATTAACTCTTTTTTGACTAGATTGTATAGTAAATGTGAACTAATTTGGGGGGGTGCATGCAAGTTTTAAAGTTGTTAATAAAAACGACTAGCTTTATGTTGATATTGTAACTCGACAGTACCTCTTAAGAATAAATCCAGAAGAACCAAATAAAAATAAAATGTAAGTGTACACACACACACACACACACACACACAAGTTCATATGCCTGCAAAAAATATGTAAAATGTCTAGTTTCTGACTTCAGTTTCTTAAACTTGTTTCTATTGAAGTAACACGTGCGCCGCTGAACGTAATGCTGCTGCAATAAAGAGTAACATAACACGCTCACACTTAGAATAAGCAGGGGGAAAAAATGAGTAAAAATAAATAAATATTTACATATTTAGGAAGATTGCATTGTGATGCAGTGTATGCAGACTTAAAAAAATGTTTTTAATGTGACTGGATAGGTAAAACTTACTCACCAAAACAGACGATTTCCTATTGAGACCCATAGGAATACAGAATGTTGGGGAATACCAAGATGGCGGCGCAGTAGCTTCACTGTTGTGACGTCATGAGCTATCCAGTTATATATATAGATCAGTGATTTAGACTCGTTCCTCCTTTTAAAAAAATTTTAAAATCTGGGTTATAGTGAGGCACTTACAATGGAAGTGAATGGGGCCAATTTTTCACGGGTTTAAAGGCAGAAATGTGAAGCTTATCATTTTAAAAAAGCACTTACATTAATTCCTCTGTTAAAACTTGTGGATTATTTGATCTGTAATGTTGTTTAAATTGTCATTTTTACTGTCGTTTTAGAGTTTTAGGGTTTGTTGACATTACATCGTCATGGTAACAAAGTTCTAAAATTGGCTTTAACTTTTCTGTGTAAAGATTTTTGTATTATTGTATCACACTAAAATCATGTTTATACACATTCTTTGTTTTGTGGTTATACTTTTGAAAAAGTGAGTATTTTAATAATAATTAATATAGTAATTTATTAAATAGATAATAAGTAATTTATTTATTTATTTTTTTTTTAAAGAAAACGATGGACGGGACAATTTATTTTTGCGGTAATCAACATTATGCCACAAATGCTGCCAATTTAGCTTAAGTTGTATTGATCACAGAACATTCCTTTAAAGTCTGTCTCTTCTTCCCTCTCTGTAGGCCTCAGATATTAGTGCTGGTCAGTATGGACGCTGAGATGAACGTGGAGCAACCTCGTCTACTGTCTCTGACCAGTCAGCTCAAGGCTGGGAAGGGATTGACCATTGTGGGAACTGCACTGGAGGGAACTTACCTGGAAAACCACTCTCGGGGGCAACAAGCCGAACAGGTAACAGCATTTTGGGGATCATAGGCACATGCAATTTAGGGCTGAGCAAAATTTAGGGCTACCTTTGACAGGAAGATTAATGAATTGAATTGCAATTCAAAGAAATTCAACACAGTCACACAACAGAGGGACTTTATTAATCTAACACAAGGTTTGAGACAAACCAATACATAAATATGAGACATAAATATGATATATGAACGCAGCTTCACGATTGCTGTAGGAATGCCTATTGCAATTAATATGCAACCTATGTGGGGACTAGTTCTTTCAATTAGTCAAACGCCCACTTAGGCTTAAATGTTTAATGTTACTTGAATTGGTGATATTTTAGAGCATTTCTATCTTGTAGAAGGCTTTGTTTAGAAAATGTTAATAAAACTTTATTGTTCCATATTGTTTGGTTTTCTTTCCTAAGAAGTAATTAAATAAATACCTTTTGACAGGAAAAGAATATATAAAGAATACAATTATAGCACTTTCAAAATCTGCAATTAACTATGTAAAATGATATGATTAATCACAATTTAAAAAATGTAATCGACTGGGGAGGTCTGGGTTGGTCAGTGTGTATTGACGCTGACTACCACCACTGGAGACACAAGTTCAAATCCAGAATGACACCTAAGCAAACAAATTGGCCCGGTTGCTTGGGAGGGTAGAGTCACATGGTGTAACCTCCTTGTGGTGGTGATTAGTGGTTCTCGCTCTCAATGGGCACGTGGTAATTTGTGAGTGGATCACAGAGAGCAGCATGAGCCTCCACATGCTGTGAGTCTCTGCGGTGTCATGCACAATGAGTCACGTGATAAGATCCGCAGATTGACGGTCTCAGAAGCGGAGGTAACTGAGACTTGTCCTCCGCCACCCGGATTGATGTGAGTAACAGCGCCACCACGAGGATCTACTAAGTAGTGGGAATTGGGCATTCCAAATTGGGGAGAAAATGGAATAAAATAAATAAATAAAATGTAATCTACTCATTTTAGTAATAGTAGTAATATGATTTTTTTCGATATTGTTCCACTTTAATTTGAAGTCTGCGTAACTACCAGTAATTTCTGGTTCACCGTGGAAAATGTGTCTAGTTTGGCAGCTTACTTGGTTTTGAAGCATTGTTTATCACACTGCATTAAATACAATTTTTGGGGGGTATGATGCCATTTCCCACCTCGCTTACCTCCACTTTTTGACTTTTATCTCTGTTGTCGCAGTCTCTGAGGAAGCTCATGGAGAAAGAGAAGGTTAAAGGTTTCTCTCAGGTGGTTATTTCCTCCAACATGAGGGACGCCACTTCACATCTGGTCCAGGCCGGTGGTTTGGGAGGTCTTCAACACAACACCGTTCTGGCCAGCTGGCCACGCAACTGGAAACAGGCGGAGGACCACCAGAGCTGGAGAAACTTCATTGGTGAGGGAAAGAAGCACAATAACTTTCTGTAGGTGTGAAGGGTCTCAAAGGAGATCTAAGCTGTTGGGGGTGTTCACTGTCCTTTTCTGCATAACGCGGCGTCGTTTTGTGGTCCGTTCTGCATAATGCGGTGGCTCATTTTAGCTTATCGCGACCCATTCGGCACCTTAACATGGCCTGTCTGCCCCTGATTGGCCCCAAAGTGCGTCAGCCCACCGTGAAAATGCCCAGTATGCCAGATTATCAGTCCTGCCTAAACCCTAAAACTACCTTAAATCAATGATTTAACCAACCTAGTCTCCTGGAATGATATTAAAGTACATTGTCGCGTTCTACGTTTCACCGCAGTTTCCTGGTGAAATGAACACTAGAGGTGCTTCAACATCTGTGCATTTAATTCACTTTCATACAAATCATGACTACAACGACTCAAACGTTTATTTTTATTACTCACACACTGCTATGTTATAATATCGAAACACATTTACACTAACACATCATTTGAAATGTTTTCATTTAAATGCTTGTATAACAGTTCCACCTATATTTACACACTTGCACGATTTGTTTCCATGGTAGCTCACCTAATAGTGTTAGCTCTTATTTGCTTGTAGGACACTATTAGTCAGGTTAAGATAAAGTTTTAGGTAAGGGAGGTATGTTTTACTCATTAAAACCTCCATTTAAAATTCACCTTTAAAATCTCATCTGATTACGGCACCATTTCACTCGCTTTTGGTGCCCCCGCTGGACACTTCAGCAAATCGTGTAAAAAGGTACGCAGTTTTGTTTCGCAATAATGTTTCTACATTCACGTAATTTAAATGAGTTTAGGATGATTTAAACAACTTTAGAGCTCAACTAATACACAAGAAGTATTGTAAGTGCTTTCATAAAATTTCTGCCTTTAAACCCTCTGAAATCCATCCATCCATCGTCAACCGCTTATCCTGTGTACAGGGTCGCGGGGGGCTGGAGCCTATCCCAGCTAACATTGGGCGAAAGGCGGGGGACACCCTGGACAGGTCGCCAGTCCATCACAGAACCCTCTGAAAATTGGTCTTTTATTTATGTATTTTTTTGTCCCCAATTTGGAATGCCCAATTCCCAATGCACTCTAGGTCCTCGTAGTGGCGTAGTGACTCGCCTCAATCCGGGTGGCGGAGGACGAATCTCAGTTGCCTCCATGTCTGAGACAGTCAATCCGTGCATTTTACACGTGGCTTGTTGAGTGCGTTACCACGAAGACCTAGCGTGTGTGGAGGCTTCACGCTATTCTCCGCGGCATCCACGCACAACTCGCCACGTGCCCCACTGAGAGCGAGAACCACATTATAGGGACCACAAGGAGGTTACCCCATGTGACTCTACCCTCCGTAGCAACCAGGCCAATTTGGTTGCTTAGAAGACCTGGCTGGAGTCACTCAGCACACCCTGGATTCGAACTCACGACTCAAGGGGTGGTAGTCAATTTTTTCTTTTTTAAAGAAAAGGATTGACGAGTATTATTGAATGTATTATTAACCTGAATATTATTTTAAATTTCAGTTAAATCACACATACAGTGAGGAAAATAAGTATTTGAACACCCTGCTATTTTGCAAGTTCTCCCACTTAGAAATCATGGAGGGGTCTGAAATTGTCATCGTAGGTGCATGTCCACTGTGAGAGACATAATCTAAAAAAAATATCCAGAAATCACAATATATGATTTTTTTAACTATTTATTTGTATGATACAGCTGCAAATAAGTATTTGAACACCTGTCTATCAGCTAGAATTCTGACCCTCAAAGACCTGTTAGTCTGCCTTTAAAATGTCCACCTCCACTCCATTTATTATCCTAAATTAGATGCACCTGTTTGAGGTCGTTAGCTGCATAAAGACACCTGTCCACCACATACAATCAGTAAGAATCCAACTACTAACATGGCCAAGACCAAAGAGCTGTCCAAAGACACTAGAGACAAAATTGTACACCTACACAAGGCTGGAAAGGGCTATGGGGAAATTGCCAAGCAGCTTGGTGTAAAAAGGTCCACTGTTGGAGCAATCATTAGAAAATGGAAGAAGCTAAACATGTCTGTCAATCTCCCTCGGACTGGGGCTCCATGCAAGATCTCACCTCGTGGGGTCTCAATGATCCTAAGAGAGGTGAGAAATCAGCCCAGAACTACACGGGAGGAGCTGGTCAATGACCTGAAAAGAGCTGGGACCACCGTTTCCAAGGTTACTGTTGGTAATACACTAAGACGTCATGGTTTGAAATCATGCATGGCACGGAAGGTTCCCCTGCTTAAACCAGCACATGTCAAGGCCCGTCTTAAGTTTGCCAATGACCATTTGGATGATCCAGAGGAGTCATGGGAGAAAGTCATGTGGTCTGATGAGACCAAAACAGAACTTTTTGGTCATAATTCCACTAACCGTGTTTGGAGGAAGAAGAATGATGAGTACCATCCCAAGAACACCATCCCTACTGTGAAGCATGGGGGTGGTAGCATCATGCTTTGGGGTGTTTTTCTGCACATGGGACAGGGCTGACTTCACTGTATTAAGGAGAGGATGACCGGGGCCATGTATTGCGAGATTTTGGGGAACAACCTCCTTCCCTCAGTTAGAGCATTGAAGATGGGTCGAGGCTGGGTCTTCCAACATGACAATGACCCGAAGCACACAGCCAGGATAACCAAGGAGTGGCTCTGTAAGAAGCATATCAAGGTTCTGGCGTGGCCTAGCCAGTCTCCAGACCTAAACCCAATAGAGAATCTTTGGAGGGAGCTCAAACTCCGTGTTTCTCAGCTACAGCCCAGAAACCTGACTGATCTAGAGAAGATCTGTGTGGAGGAGTGGGCCAAAATCCCTCCTGCAGTGTGTGCAAACCTGGTGAAAAACTACAGGAAACGTTTGACCTCTGTAATTGCAAACAAAGGCTACTGTACCAAATATTAACATTGATTTTCTCAGGTGTTCAAATACTTATTTGCAGCTGTATCATACAAATAAATAGTTAAAAAATCATACATTGTGATTTCTGGATTTTTTTTTTTAGATTATGTCTCTCACAGTGGACATGCACATACGATGACAATTTCAGACCCCTCCATGATTTCTAAGTGGGAGAACTTGTAAAATAGCAGGGTGTTCAAATACTTATTTTCCTCACTGTATGTAACAATCTTCACAAAGTGAGCAACCATTGAGGATTAAATTTGGGTTTCTGAGATTATATCTACACCTCTTGCATCTGTGCAGGATTTAACAATCTGATTCATGCTCTGACAGCTGTGTTAATTCATTACATCATATGTGTTGTTACATCTAAACTGAAGTGCTGCAGGAGTCAGATACAGCAGAACAGAACAGCTGTTCACTTCTTAATGTGACATTTTCTTAAGTGCAGGTGTTGAGCGGAAATAAGCGAGGCTTTAATCTAGTCTGATTTGGAACGGAGCCCAGAGTACTTTCAGAAATTGTGTGCCATGACGTGTAAGAATTTGAAGAAACTGTTCCTAGTCAGGTGTTGATTCTATTAAAATACAACAGATTAAGACCAAAATCATATTTCATGAGTTATTTTATATCACAGTAATGGTATTTATCTTAAAATATTTATTTTTCCAGGAAAAAGCAAAAGCAAAAAGCAAAGCCACGCAATAGAGACTGAACGGCATTCCAGAGAAAATAATACTTTTGAGAGTTTAAACTTCCACATTCAGTTTGTTTTATGTATATCTTTATGTATAGTGCTTTATAATGCATTGGCAATGTACACTTAAGTTTATCTTGCCAATAAAGTTTGATATTAATTGAATCTGCCTATTAAATATACTATTAAAATAGTCCACTGGAAAATGCCAGAAGATTTTGACCAATGTTTCATTACAGCATGTCCATGAAAACATATACTTGTATCAAAATGAGTCTAATTAACTCGATCTGCAAAAAAATTTAAATGTACATATTTAAATAATTAAAATCAATTATGATTTTCTTTGAGACAAAGTATAAAGTAAATGTATTTAATGTTTGTTTTAATGTAGCAATACCAAGATTAATCGCGATTAATCACTATTTTATTTATTTATACATTTTTTTGTCATATGTCAGCAGAATAAATAATTTTAATTTTGTGGACTAAAGTTTATCAAATATGAATAATATTTAAAATGTTTTTTTTTATTAAAGAGATAATAATAAAGTATTATTCCAAACTACTTATGCCACCATTTCTTTTTTCATGAATTTCAGAAAAGGACTTTTATTTATATATTTATTTATTTACTTATTACTGTCTCCGGACAGTTATACCACTTTATTTCACTTTAAAAAAAATTAATTGAAATGACTTGGACATTGAAGACATGTAACATCACAGCATTTTTAGAATAACTTAATAGATCTGGACCAAAACAATTGGTGGTGGTGTAGTGGGCTGAAGCACATAACTGGTAATCAGAAGGTCGCTGGTTTGATCCCCACAGCCACCACCATTGTGTCCTTGAGCAAGGCACTTAACTCCAGGTTGCTCCGGGGGGATTGTCCCTGTAATAAGTGCTCTGTAAGTCGCTTTGGATAAAAGCATCTGCCAAATGCATAAATGTAAATGTAAATTAGCCTCACGTCATTGACTCATATACCCTCATAACATCCAGCCCTATAACAGATCTCCTGGTTGTTTTCTGTTTCAGAGCTGGTTAGGGAGACGACTGCTGCCAGTAAAGCTCTGCTGGTGCCCAAGAATATCTCGGCCTTCCCATCAAACGGAGAACGCTTCACTGAGGGTCACATTGACGTTTGGTGGATTGTTCATGATGGAGGGATGCTCATGCTGCTACCGTTCCTCCTGCGCCAGCACAAGGTACATTTTTAATAGATTTTTAGGACTCAGATACCCCACTGATGTACGTGTTAAAATAATAATAATAGTAATTTCACCTATTCTTATTTCTTCCCTCATTAACCAATTATTTTCCCTTCAGATTCTTTAATTGTGTGCCTGTGACCTAGTCAAAACCCAGAAGAGAAATGCAATGGCAGATATTATTGAAGTAGACATAGACTCTTATTCAATACAGTAGCAATGCATGTATCTGATATTATCGGTTTGTTTGTTCCCTGGGAATCTAACCCATTATCTTTTTAATATGAAAGTTAATGGTGACTGAAGTGATCAAGCTCCAAAATGCAAAAGCAAATCATAAGAAAGATCTTAAAATAGTCATTGTTTTTGACAGCTTTGAGTGTTTTTTATAGGTGTGGAGGAAATGTAAGATGCGCATTTTCACTGTGGCTCAGATGGATGATAACAGCATTCAGATGAAGAAAGATCTGACCACCTTCCTGTATCATCTGCGTATAGATGCTGCTGTGGAGGTGGTGGAGATGGTAATGTGTTCATTTACATTCTCCTATATACACTCTCCTTCTAAACTTGATCCTTTTTACTTGATCAGCTGTCTGTAATTCAAAGGAATAGTTCACCCAGAAATGAAAATTCTGTCATCATTTATTCACCCTCATGTCACCTCAAACCTTTTTTTTAATCCTAAATGAGATGTCCAAACTGCTCTTTACAACACATTGAAATTGGACAGTGACCAGGGGCTGTCAAGTTCCAAAACAGACTATAAAGTAAAAGTTGACCAACAGTGACCAAAAAAATCAGATTTGATGCATAAAGTGGAGAGCAGTAGTGTAGCGGTTAGCGTGCTGCGCTATGAACTTGGCGACCCCTCGATTCCTGCTCTTGGCCAACACCAGTGACGATTATCTGAACCGGTCCCCTAGGTCGACTCAGCCTAAAAATGAGTACCTGTTGGGTTGTGTGAAACATCGCCACTGGGGAGACAAAGGTGGTCGGGTGTGGTGCTGGCCACCCACCCCCTCATGTACCTTTCCGGCCTTCATAGGTGCTCACTAACAGCACTTACCCCTACAGTCTGTTAAGGCTAAATGGGGGATCTTTGTGTGTGTGTGCGTGCACGCATATATATATATATATATATATATATATATATATATATATATATATATAAATACAAAATAAAAATGTCAATAGTGGTTATACTTCATTATTCATATTTGCTGCCATGTTGATGGAAAAACAAATAATGGATATTCAGGTTTAATCTTCAATCTTTATTATAAATATGACGTGAAAAGACCTACTTTCTAAATATCTAACTCTGATGATTTCTCCCATAGCAGAAGAGAAAGTGGCTGTGAGAAAAAAAAGGAATACTTTACTTTCCATAAAAATTACTTTTTAATTAAGTACGTTACTTTTTAAGGAGTAACTTAATATTCGAATTAGTTACTTTTAAAAGTAACATTACCCAACACTGGCCAACAGATGGGTTGGCTGGGATCACGAGGAGTTCTGTCTTAGCAAGGTTGACCTGAATGTGGCGTTTCTTCATCCAGGCCGAAATGTCCGAGAGGCAGGCAGAGATACGAGCTGAGACAGTAGGGTCATTAGGCTGGGACGACAGGTAGAGCTGCGTATCATCTGCATAGCAGTGGTAGGAAAAGTCATGTGCCGCAATGATCGGTCCGAGTGATGTCGTGTATATCGAGAAGAGGAGGGGTCCAAGCACTGATCCTTGAGGAACACCAGTGGTCAGCTGGTGTGACTTGGGAACCTCTCCTCTCCAGGAGACATTGAAAGATCTTTCAATGACTCAACCCATTCAAGTGCAGTTCCTGTGATGCCCAGGTCAGAGAGGGTGATAAGTCAAGGAGGATGAGGATGGATGATTTGGAGTTAGCTCTCACCAGTTGCAGGGTTTCAGCCACTGACAACAGGGCAGTCTCTGTTGAGTGTCCTGGTTGAATACGACCCTCTCAATAGTTTAAAACAGGAATGGTATGAGAGAGACTGGTCTGTAGTTGTTGACTACTGTCAGGTTATGTGCTGATTTTTTAAGCAGTGGGTTACTCAAGCCTGGATAAGTTTCCAGTTGTGAGAGATGCATTGATGATGTGTGTGAGCACGGGTAAGATTGATATAGAGGCAGCTTCCATAAGATGTGAGGGGATAGGCTCAAGTGGACCGGTGGTAGGATGTCTAGAAAGAAGCACCTTGGAGACCTCAGTCTCCAGAGGAGAACAGAGGATGGGATGTTGGAAGAGAGTGGCTGTGGGTGTTAGGAGTAGAGAACTGGCTGCTGATGTCAGTAAAAAACGTTGCAAAGTCATCAGCAGTCAGAAAAGTAGTAGGATATAGTGGAGGAGGATAGAGCAAGAAGTGATTGATACTTGCTCAGGGTCTTTTGAATTGTGACACTTTTTCTCCATCGCCCTCAGCTCGGTGCTGTGTTCATGAAGTGTATCCGACAGTCAGGGGCTCGAGGGTGTGGCACATGCTGGCCTGGAGAGAAGAGGGACGACACTACCAAGTAAAGAAGTTAATGTTGAGCAAAGAGCATTTGTAGCTTCATTTAAATCAAGTGAAGAGAAATTGTTATTGGAGGGAAGGGGTGCAGAGACTATGGAAGAGAAGTGAATGGGTGAGAGAGAGAGCAAGGTTGCAGCAGAAGGAAACCTTTGGTGGAGTGAGAGGTAAAGAAGAAAGGAGAGTGAGAGAAAACTGGATGAAGAAAGGGTCAGAGATATGTAGAGGAGTAACAAGGGAATTTTTGGCCATGCAGTTACATGTAAGAATGAGATCTAGCTTTTTCCCTGCTCTATGAGTTGCAAGGGTGTCCAATCTTGTAAGGTCAAATGAGGTCAGAAGAGCTAGAAAGTCATCTGCTTGAGGTTTGTCCAGGTGGATTTATCTTTTATCCAAAGCAACTTACAGTGCAATTATTACAGGGACAATCCCCACGGAGCAACCTGGAGTTAAGTGCCTTGCTCATGGCCACAATGGTGGTGGCTGTGGGGTTCAAACCAGCGACCTTCTGATTAACAGCTCTGTGCTTTAGCCACTATGCCACCACCACTCAGGTGGATGTTTAAGTCCCCAAGGACCAACAGCGGAGTCCCATCCTCAGGGAATGAGGACAGCAAGACATCTAGCTCTTCAGTAAAGTTGCCTTGTTGACCTGGAAGAATTTGAGGTGAAAGTATATTTTCACAGGATTAGTGGCAGGAATGGCATGATATTCAAGAGTTGTGTTATTGCAGAGAGATGAGAGCGGAGTGAATTTCCATGAGTTGGAAATGCGCAAATCAGTTCCTGCACCCAGTAAGATGAGGGGTGTGGGTGAAAGTGAAGTAAGTAAGAGAGCTAAGGGAGTTACAGTGCTGATTGTGCAGATCCATGCCTCGTTTAGGTTTGACTGCCTAATGGTGCGTTCAGACCAGAGGCGTAGAGAGCGTCAAATCGACCGGAAGTCATTCATTTTCTATGGCAGCCAGCGTCTCTCGGTGGCGAGAAGCGGCGCGACTGTGGCATAGTGTGCGTCAGATGAAGTTCAAGTGCAGGCAACATTATGGTAATGAGCTTTGATGCGGTTCAGCGTCAACCTATTCTAGTATAGAAGTGCTCCGCTCTAGTGAAGTCTACCAGTCGACATGTGTGGATGTTTTGTGGCCCCTTTAAATATAGTTCACAAAACCAAGCATTCCGAACGAACTTTGCCGCCTATTTTATCTCACTACGTCAGAGCGTCCACAAGTCTTTGATAGCATTGTTGGCAGGGCAGCCAGAGTAAATTTTGATGCTCTCGCCTCCTCTGGTCTGAATGCACGGTAACAAAGGCCGGAATGATGTCAGCTTTGTTGACGGCTGACTGGCAGTCCCACAGTCCAACAGAGATTGAGAGGGGCTGTGGAGAGGCAGTGCTAAATGACCTTAGGTCACATTCTGGAGTGCATAGTCTATAGTGTGTGCGTGTAGATTTTTGCCTACATGGAACAACAGGAATGTACTGTAAACACAATATATGTATATTTAAGAAATAGAAGTACTATGTGAAAAAGGAAGAGAGAAGGTGGAAAAACTTGGTGTAGTGGCTGGCGCCTTGCCGGTGTCCTTCTTCGGTGGACTCGCAGGTCTTTAACCGAGATAGGTCTTCACACGAAGAGGGCTGCATGCCAAAGCTGACGCTTCCACTACAGTTCTCTCACTACTTAAGTGCTAATTGCTTAATTGTGTAAGATAGTAAGACTTGTTTTCAAAGAACATATGTTGGATTAAGTTTAAGGTGTTTTACTGAAAAACAGACAAAAAAAATACTAATTAAGAACATTATTTTTGCAGTATGAGTAGATGTTGACAGAAGTTTAGTTTTCTGGTGAAAAAACCTTTTGAAAACAAAGGGACTGTATATTCAAGCTCTTTTCAATATTTCTTGCATCCGGAAAGTATTCACAGCGCTTCAATTTTGTCAACTTTTGTTATGTTACAGCCTTATTCCAAAATGGATTAAATTAATTATTTTCCTCAAAACTCTTCAAACAATACCCCATAATGACAATGGGAAACACGTTTGTTTGAAATCTTTGCAAATTTAAATAAGTATTCACAGCCTTTGCTCAATACTTTTTTGAAGCACCTTTGACAGCCAAGTATTTTTGAGTATGATGCTACAAACTTGGCACACCTATTTTTGGGCAGTTTCTCCCATTCTTCTTTGCAGGACCTCTCAAGCTCCATCAGTTCGATAGGGAGCATCGGTGCACTGCCATTTTCAGATCTCTCCAGAGATGTTCAATTGGGTTCAAGTCTGGGCTCTGGCTGGGCCACTCAAGGACATTCACAGAGTTGTCCCGTAGCCACTCCTGTCTTATCTTGTCTGTGTGCTTCGGGTCGTTGTCCTGATGGAAGATGAACCTTCACCCAAGTCTGACCCCCAGAGTGCTCTGGAGCAGGTTTTCATCAAGGATGTCTCTGTACATTGCTGCGTTCATCTTTCTCTTGATCCTGACAAGTTTCCCAGTTCGTGCCACTGAAAATCATCCACAGCATGATGCTGCCACCACCTGTAGGGATGGCCAGGTATTGGCCAGGTGATGAGCGGTGCCTAGTTTCCTCCAGAATTGACGCTTGCCATTCAGACCAAAGAGTTCAATCTTTGTTTCATCAGACCAGAGAAAGTTGTTTCTCATGGTCTGAGAGTCCTTCAGGTGCCTTTTGTCAAACTCCAGGTGGGCTGTCATGTGCCTTTTACTGAGGAGTGGCTTCCGTCTGGCCACTCTACCATACAGGTCTGATTGGTGAGTGCTGCAGAGATGGTTGTTCTTCTGGAAGGTTCTCCTCTCTCCACAGAGAAACGCTGGAGCTCTGTCAGAGTGAACATCGGGTTTTTGGTCACCTCCATGACTAAGGCCCTTCTCCCACGATCGCTCAGTTTGGCCGAGCGGCCAGCTCTAGGAAGAGTCCTGGTGGTTCCAAACTTTCATTTACAGATGATGGAGGCCACTGTGCTCACTGGGACCTTCAATGCTGCAGAACTTTTTCTGTACCCTTCCCCAGATCTGTGCCTCTATACGTGGTTACTGATGAGGTCTACAGACAATTCCTTGGACAATCATGGATTGGTTTGTGCTCTGACATGCACCGTTAACTGTGAGACCTTATATAGACAGGTGTGTGCCTTTCCAAATCATGTACAATCAACTGAATTTACCACTGGTGGACTCCAATCAAGTTGTAGAAACATCTCAAGGATGATCAGTGGAAACAGGATACACCTGAGCTCAATTTTGAGTGTCATGGCAAAGGCTGTGAATACTTATGTACATGTGATTTTTTTAATTTATTTTTAATAAATTTGCAAAGATTTCAAACAAACTTCTTTCACGTTGTCATTATGGGGTATTGTTTGTAGAATTTTGAGGAAAATAATGGATTTAATAAATTTTGAAATAAGACTGTAACATAACAAAATTTGGAAAAAGCGAAGCGCTGTGAATACTTTCCGGATGCACTGTATCAGTAATAATAATATTAACTAAGTTATAGTAAAATAAATACCTATTGTATCTCACGCATCTTCAGCATGACAGTGATATCTCCGCGTACACGTATGAGAAGACACTGATGATGGAGCAGCGTTCTCAGATACTCAAGCAGATCAACCTCACAAAGACTGAGCGTGAACGAGAGGTAAACTTACATCCTCAAACCGATCGCAAGGTTACCGGACACAGCAGCCCATGGCAGCATATTCACCATTTTAAATAATTTCCATAATTCCTCTCTTCAGATTCAGAGCATTACTGATAGCTCTCGTGGGTCGATCCGTCGTAAGAACCCGGCCGTGGTCACCACGCAGTTGAGCGTCACTGAGGAGCCGGTCGCCAGCAGCAAAGAGGAGAAACCAGAAGAGGAGGTACAGGACACAGAGTCTGCAGTCTTGTTTATTTCCTTTGTATGATTATAATGGCATCCCTAAACATCAGTGTTAATGAATATGTTTGCAGTATGCTTGTGTTGATGGTGTTTCATTGCAGTGATGGCAACATCACTAGTCTTGGTGTGATGATGGTGTGATCTTGACTTGAACGTTTTTCATGTCACTTCATTTTGGATGCCCTTTAGAGTAATACACACTGCAGAAGTCTCTCTCTCTCTCACTCTCTCTCTCTTTCTTTCTCTCTTTTATTTTATATTTTAATTATTAATACATTTACGATTGTTTTACTACAGTAACCATATTTTAACCTTGATATTCATAGTAAAACCATAAAACCAGGAAAATTAAAACTATGGTAAAAATAAAAATCATAATTTTGTGTAGCTAGGTGTTGCTATTATGTTTATAACATGTTTTAAAATGCAGCTAGGCATTGTTAGCATGTTACAGCATGTATATAGGAGTTGCTAGCATGTTTTATCATGTAGCTAGGTGTTGCTTGCACGTTTTGAGCAGGTTATAACATGCTGCTATGCGTTGCTAGTTCAAAAACCATGGTATTTGTAGTGAAACAGTTTTTTCTGTATTATCACTATAGTTTAAAATATGGTTACTGTAGAAAAACTATGGTACGTTTATTGCGAGGGGACGCAAACCATTCCCCTGTCCTCTAAGGGGCTCTGTAGAATTGTCCATCCATCCATCTTCAACCGCTTTTGAATTGTATTTTATTTTTTTATTATTAAACTGTTAAAATATAATATTGACAAACATGAATTACATTTAAAAGAAAAAGCAAATAATCAATAAAATTACAATAGGAAATGTAGTAATAAGTTACATCTATTTCTTAACTAACTAGAAGTTAGTTTTATTTATCTCACTCTCTTTTTCTGAATAAAAAAAAACATTATTTCAATTTAAGAAGTGCTTTATTGCACTGATACTATATAATAATGCCATTGCTTAAATACAGAAATTAATTACGTTGAAAAGAAAAGAAATTGTCATTATAAAGTATTTATTTTTAAATTATAAAGCATGTTTATTTTAATGAAAGAAAATATACAATTATTTTTAAGCACAAGTTCATTTGAATTTATTTATTTATCAGTTTTTCATTTATTTATTTTTATTGTATTAAAATTATGCAATTTTAAAATTGAAAAGTGCTTTATTACACTGTTATAAATATTTCTATTGCATGAATATAGACATTAATTACATTTAAAAGAAAATATTACATAACATTAAAATAGGAAATATATTAATGAATTATGATTCATTTAAGAAATTTCTTTTTAATGAAAATTGATTTTATAAATAAAAATAAACTCTTTATTACACCGATAACATATAATAATGCCATAGCATGAATACATAAATTAATTACATTGAAAAGAAAACAAATACAATTAACATATATAATATAATTTCAAAATGATAAATAAATATAATTTAAAAAAATATATTTAATTTTATGTTTTTATTTTAATGAGAAAATCATATAATTATTTTTAAGGAAAAATACATTTTAATTAATTTATTTATTTATTATTTTCAAAATAACTTTTTTATTTTTTTTATTGTACTAATTGTAATTATTACATTTTGATTTGAAAAGTGCTTCACTGTTAACATACAACATTGCAATAGTTTGAATATTGACGTTCATTAAATTTAAAAGAAAATAAATATAATTGAAATAATAAAAATTGTAATTAATTCAAAGAAGTATATTTCTTTCCAGTGTATTTAAAAAATTATACATTATAAAGTTGACATTTTAATTTATTTGTAATTTATTATTTTAATGATTTTCATAATCCCTTTTTCAATTATTATTTCTCTCTCTCTCTCTCTCTCTCTCTCTCTCTCTCTCTCTTTGACATATAATAAAAGCATTTATGAAAAAATACATGTAATAATAGTAGGCTAATACATAAATGAAAATCATTTATTTAAATTTTATTTTATTAAAAGTTAAAGAAATAATTATAATTGAATTCCCTTTTCTTTGTCGTGATATTCTCCATATATGTGCTGGTCCTGCCCTGTCTCTCTCAGTCTGTCCCTGTGTCCCCTCCACAACAGGAACAGCTGATTCATGACAAGAATACCAACCCCCCGACCCCTGCCACCCCTCAGTCCCCCGCCGCAGATGCCGAGACCCCCGGAACGGCCGTACAGATGACCTGGACAGAAGCAAAGTGTGATGGCGAGCAGGCTAAACCGATCGGAGTCACAACACCAGAGGCCATCAAAGATCTCTTCAACATGAAACCGTGAGTGCAAAGAGGGTGGGACGTTCTCTAAGCATGATTATTGATAGGATTAGGTCTATTCAATGTAAACATTTTTATTAATGCATATAAACAAATGGTGAACAAATGTATTTTTAAAAATATCTATATATCTTGGCAAAATCCCATAGACTTTAATTAAATGTTCACAAGGTTTTGGGGTGCACCGAAACCTCTAGTGAGAAAGTGACTACTTGTTCTGATAAAGATCTATTTATTGTTTCTCTATTGTTTGAGTTTGAGTTTCAAATTATGTTTGTTTCTTGTGCTCTTGTCTTTCTTATCTTTGAAATGCCACAGAGAGTGGGAAAATCTGTAAGTATAGTTCGAGTTCTGCTCGACACGCATTCACAAACACTTGCACACAGTGACGTTGATTCACTAATTGTTGATATTTTTGCCTTTAGAAACCAGTTCAACGTGAGGCGCATGCACACTGCGCTCCGACTCAATGAAGTCATCGTTAAAAAATCGCAGGAGGCCAAACTAGTTCTACTCAACATGCCCGGACCACCTAAAAACAAAACCGGTGACGAGAACTGTATCCTATGATAACATTTTGTGCTCGTATGTTTGTCTCACTGTGTTTCTGTGTCTTGAGGATGCTAGTCTTGAATAGCCAGACTACTGGCATAAAATCTGGTCCTTAGACTGCCCGCTTAGACAGAAAGATCTTGGCTAGATCTCCGTAAGGATAAGATTTGGAGTCGAAAGTCCAATGGTGTAAATATGTATTTTCTCTAGCAGGGGTTTTGTATGTTGGTTTGAAAGCCCTAATTCAAAACCTTCTTAAATTAGAATATTTTTTGTGGATTTTAACCTCCAACTATAAACATATTTTGAGGTTGGATTGAAAAAGCCAACCTTCTGATCTACTATTAAAGCCTTTTATTATTTTGAGACACATTTTCTAATTGTAACTCCTAGAGCTTTCAAGCTACATTTACCAAACCTGCACACATGCCAGCAACACTTGTCTACATACTAAAACATGACAGCAACATACTAGAAATGCTTAGGTACATGCTAAAACTTGTTAGCAATACCTAGCTACGTACTACAATATTCTAGCAATACCTAGCTAGATGTTCAAACTTGCTGGCAATGCCTATCTACATGATAAAACATGCAAGCAACAACTACACGCTAAAACATGCTAGCAACTCCTAAATACATGCAGGAACATGCTAGCAATGTTTATCTGTATTTGAAAACATGCTAGAAACATGTTATCAACACCTAGCTACATGCTAAAACAAACTAGCAACGCATAGCTGCATGTTATAATCTGCTCAAAACATGCTAGCACCACCTAGCTACATGATAAAACATGCCAACAACATGCTAGCATTGTCTTGCTACATGATCAAATATGCTAGTAACATGCTAGCATTGTCTAGCTACATTATAAAACATGTTAACAACTCCTAGATACATGTTGTAACATGCTAACAATGCCTAGCTTTATTTTAAAACATGTTATAAACATATTAGCAACACCTAGCTACATGCTAAAACATGCTAGCAACATGATAGCATTGTCTAGCTACATGATCAAATATGCTAGTAACATGCTAGCATTGTCTAGCTACATGATAAAACATGCTAGCAACTCCTAGATACATGTTGTAACATGCTAACAATGCCTATCTGTATTTTAAAACATGTTATAAACATATTAACAACACCTAGCTACATACTAAAATAAAGTAGCAATGCAAAGCTGCATGTTAAAACATGTTCAAAACATGCTAGCAACAACTAGGCACATGATAAAACTTGCTATCAACAACTAGCTACATGATAAAACATGATAGTAACATGCTAGCACTGTCTAGCTACATGATAAAACATGCTAGCAACTCCTAGATACATGCTGTAACATGCTAACAATGCCTAGCTGCATTTTAAACCAAGCTTTTACCATTTTTCTATGAGTTATGCAATATATATATATACAGTCAGTCAATGGACTTGAAGTCAAGATGTGTGTGTGTGTGTGTGTGTGTGTGTGTGTGTGTGTGTGTGTGTGTGTGTGTGTGTGTGTGTGTGTGTGTGTCTGTGTCTGTGTCTGTGTGTGTGGTCACGTATATTTTCAAATGCATTTACCACTAATTTCCTTGACTCACCATCAATCAGACATGGAATTCATGGAGGTTTTAAGCGAAGGTCTCAACCGGGTCCTCCTTGTGCGTGGTGGAGGCCGCGAGGTCATCACCATCTACTCTTAAAAACTGACCCCATTTGCCGCCTTTTACAACTGCCCCTCACTTCCCAGCCCCTACACTAACCCCAACACACAAGAAACTACCCAGTGTTTCCCAAGCAATATCCCAGAGCCCCCTTCAGTCAAACTACCCTAACTGAGACACATTCACATCGACTGGTCTGCAAACCCATTCTCATTGGCCAAACATCGATCTTGGCGTTCTTTCATTTCTATTTCGTGGTGGACCAGTGATCCACTGATTACTGTGATTACTATTTAACGATGATGCACTGTTGATGTCAGTAAGTATTTGGTCGATGCCCCCTCGCTGTAGCTTTCCTCCATGTGCAATACTGTCAACCGTCAATCACCATTCTCACCCAATCAGGAGAAGTCTGGTTCGATTGTTGTTTTGTTTTTAATGTTCTTTGTTTTGGGAAAGAGGATGCGTTCATGACATTCTAGGGTTAATGAAGATGGATTCGACGTTCACGACTTTGGCAAACGAATGCTGCAGAAAATTTTTGCTTTGGTAGTAATGGATCTTCTCAACATCTTGTCTCCTGAACTTTGGGAAAAGATTCTCAAGGTTTGAACTCGACCCTCATCATCGAGTTGAAATTCATCAATAGCATTGAAATTCTGAAAAGAGTGTTTACTGAGAAAACAAGCTTAACCAATTTTGAAGTCAACATGAAATCAAAACTGAATCTATTTACTTTCTAAATACACCTTCCTGCTATTATCGGTGCACGTTATTCATAATTGTTCATCACAGTGCTCCGCCTCTGAAACGATTTTACGTTTCAGCTGACATCACCAAGCCCTCTTATTTTTCAGTGCCCATCCATTCTCATTGAACATCCTGTTACAGAAATGCAAAATAGGTTGCGAATGCCATTTCATGTTGACTTTAAGATTGATTTGTTTACTGTATGTATATTTCCACACAAAGTCCTTCTGTTTTATCTGCCTTTGTGTCTCATCAAACTCTTTCATCCCTTTTGTTTTTTCCTTTTTCCTTTTAAAGTGGCTAGCTATCCCCCTGCCGACTGTAAACACGATATGTGCCAAAAATTAGACTGACAGGGTGTGCGCCTTACTGTCTGACAGCGAAACGGCAAACGAGAGTTGTCTATCAGTGTAGCTGAAGCTGTAATTAGCAGAAAAAAGAGTACCCCACCCCCTCCCCCTACACAAAAATGAAACAAAAAATTACTCCACTCCAAGTGGTGTAAATAGTGTATAAGGCATTATTACATATTGATGTAGTATATTTATTGTGAAATAACCGAAGCTTCTGGTGCAAAAACAACGCTGTTATCTTACAGGTTCAGGATCTTTTTTGTGGCTACAGGTGGCTATGGTGGCTTAAAGTGTACTCTGTAGTACCGAACTTCCCATCCCCTACAAGCACTCAACCTGCACTGACAGCCACTGTGTTACAAATGATTTAGTGAGTCGATGGATTCATTAAATGAACGTGTGTGTGCATGTTTGTGTGAGCAAGTGAATGAGTTGCATTCTTGAGCATATGGAAATTACCCATTTTTCCCCATTTTGCAAAACAAAGACCTCCTATGTTCATTGTATTTACAGATAAATCTATATAAATTATCTATTTCACAGACAAAATCCTATATTATCCTTGGTGGGATATGCCAGAAATTTGTTTTCTAGTGTCAGAGCTATATACCTTTTTTTTTTTGCCAAATGTAGATTTCACTCGTGCCATATTCATGAAAATGTGCATTTTTGTCATAGAATTAAAGAATTGATGCCTCGTCACTTTAAAAAGAGAGATAAAATATGATGCTGCGTCCAGTTCGAAATGATCATAATTACAAGTTTTGGCATGTGAAAACTGCAAATTTTGAACTCTTAGGCCTCATCCTTACTAATCTGTTCTAATGGCACTTTTCCACTGCACGTTACCTCAACTCTACTCGCTTTACTTTTCTGAGCTTGCATTTCCACTGCAGTTAAGCGCCTCCTCAGCATTGGTTTATAGGCTGATCGTCATAGTTGCACCGCCTCTACTGCCGTGACATCATCTTAAACACGACACAAACTGACCAAAACAATAACACGACCGCTAGCTGTTAGCTACTAGCTCATTGTGCTGTATAAAGCAGTTGTTGCATGGTGATTTTACAAAAGTGTAACAGTTAAATTGGCCTGGTTGTTTTAGAAGCTTTCCAGTAGCTGGTCAACTAAATAAACTGAAGCTTGCAGTCAGAGTATAGAGTTAACTTTACAAAACGTACCATCCTCCATCGTAGCTGAGTCCATGGCACTCTCCCTCCCATTGCTCACCGGTTTAGATGGCGTCCATTTGGTCAAACCATTTCCACTTTTCCTTGATGGTTCTGTAGTCACTTTTACGGTTTTTTTTTAAAACAGCAGAGCCAACAGCTGAGACACTTCCTGAGAGACTTGATCGGTTTGCTCATCGCTAACGAGTGGACCGTCTGCACCTCGTTTATTGACCACGGCGTGGTTTTCCGCACAGCCATTTCTTTCTTCACAATTCGAAAGTCACGTGAACAAATGATACCACTATCGCTGTTGCTAACTTTAAAACTAGCAGGTTGATGTCGCGTGTCGGAAATCCAGTGACGTTGGTAGTGACGATTCTCCCTGACCAATCAATGATCTGCAGGATTTTGACGCCACATTTAGTATCGGCTCGGCTCGCTTGGAACCTCGACCGAGGTGGTACTAAAAAGGTACCAGGTACTATCCACAGTGGAAAACCCCCAAAAAATCGAACCGTTGTACCGTTGTACCGTGCAGAGGAAAAGCCCCATAAATTGAAAACACTGCTTTTGGGTTACTAACGTAATAGTTTTCCAAAGTATGCAGTAAATGGAGAGCATTTTCAAAATGCTATATTTACGGTGGATGAAAGGCTTAAATGTTGCGATATTAATGAAAGCTCTGACTTCTCCCATTTGATCGGTTTCAACAGTTAAAGGTTGTTAGGTAGCAACCTCTGCTTGATGTCATAATGCGTTACTATTGGGTAAATGTTTAGCAAGAGATACATTTATGTGGGAATATGGTGTTTTGCTGTCATCGGTAACAAAGCTGCATATGAATGCATTTTGAGGTCAGAGCTGTAATTACGGTAATTTCACCATTTTTAATGTGGCAATAGATTGAGCTGTTATGAAACTAGAGAAGAAAGGGTAGTATAGATTTGAAACTGGATTGAATAAAGTCCATAAATCTAAACTCTATGCAGTGCAACTGTAATACATCAGCCAAATCATACAGTCATATCATTATACAGACGCAAATTCATTCTTCAGCCTTCATTTAGGCTAAAAACCAGATCAAATTTTTAGTTTAGGTTAGAAAGTGTATTTTTGAGAACGTAATATGTAAAATTGGGAAATCATATATTCATTGCATTATTTTTGTAGGGATATAGGCTATTTATAAAGTTTGAATTGACTCAGTTTCAGATTGAAATACCAACAACTTCATATATAAATATATATATTTATTCATACGTAAATACTTGAATCACTGGTGAGAAAGTATATCGTTTACAGAAATTACAATAAAAAGTTAAGTTTATGTTTTAAACCTCTCATAACATGAATGCTGCTGCTAATGTATGAATAGATTCATTTGAAATGTGCGTTTACATAGAGTGAAAGAAAAAATATTTAAAGTTATATTTACAAGGTAATCGCGGGGAGGGGTTGACACTGCGAATGCAAACGTATACTGGCGTTTATATCAAAAACAAGCAGTTTTGAAGACTTCAGCCTTATATAATCAGCTTTATCATGTTGTGTTTATCTCATTTAAATTCTGTTTTTGGCCGAACGGTTGTAATTTCGACTGACGGCAACAACGTTCACTTTCAGCACACTAAATCGGAACGAACCGCAACCATGCATTGAAACATAATGTAGTTTAATGAAGTACTGCCTGCATAGACTGAGCCTCTGATGACGTTTTGAGAACAAACGAAGATTAGTTAGTTTGAAGATGTTTTTAGCGAACTCTTGCGAAATGTATCGTTCTACTCCTGTCTGCATGGTGTATGTTGGAGAATTTGTTTTAGATGATTTATGTAACGTGTGAAAAGACGTAAAGAGCCGTTCCTGGTGAAACGTCAAGGCAGCTTTTTCTGACTGTTGCCAATTGCCGACTTTTTTAAGCAGTGGCAAAACGGCTAAATGCCTGCCCAGAGGTATCAAGGGAAAATGTGTGTATGTATAGCATTATTATGTGTAGTGTATTGGTACACAGATCATGTTAATTAGATTAGCGTGATTATCGGTGTGTGATGCGCATTGTAGGCGTCATTTTTTGGCTTTGTATATAATATCACTATTGAGACACTGTAGCTACAGGGTTGTTTCTTGTTGTGTTTGTTAGGATGCTTTTCATACACTGAAAAAAAAAAAAAGTGTTTTTCCAACGGTAATGTGCAATATTGATTTTGATGGGAAATGGAACATATGAGGTATTTCAATTGACATTTTTAGTTTGCCCACGAGTCTGCTTCTCTTTGAATAGTCCTGGACCATGCAGTTCATCAACATGCTTAGTATGCGAGAGAAGTGTGCGTCACATCTGTTCTATGGTGGCTGAGATAGAAATGCACTTTATACAGAGTAAACGTTCTTTACGTCCATGGTGACAGTGACAATTGAGCTGCCGGAGTCATGAGCATGCCAGATCATTTCAGCGCCGATGCCTCTAGTGGTAGAAGTGTGAACTGCAGTCATTTAATTTAGAGGAGCAGCCGTATGGTGAAGAACAGATTTGTTCGCCACAGTAACGTACTACCTGGAAATATAAATTTTATTATACTGTCAAAATGTGTGTTTGCAGTTTATTTGGCATGAATTTATAGCATTTATTTAAATTTATTGAAAATGATTAAAAGAGTATATGTAGATGTAAAAAAAATATATATATATATATATATATATATATTTCTTATACAAGTCACTGAATTGATGTGGTGACATTTCCTTAACATTACTTTACCCTTCCTCCCATAAACCCTCCTTTCACCATGCATCATTCCACCATTCCAAACCTACAAGCACCGTATTGAAATGTGAACACTGTATAAATACAATCATAAAAAAATTGATTAAAGACTATGAACAAGCGCTTCCACTGCTGGGCTTGGCTCTATTCAAACTGACAATGGACAAAGTACTTTCAGTGTTATCCTTTTCATTTATTCAGCATTACATGATAAAACCTGGCTCAGGTGTAGCAAGAAGAGAATATTGAGGAATATTGAGGCGTTCTCTTGGGAGCAGACACATTTTGGAACAAAAAGGGCTCTAAAGTTTAGTTTTAAAGTTTCTCACCTACTGAGACTGACCCATGCCAATAGATGTCCAAAATATGGAAATCTCGCTTCATTTTGAGAGTATTCATTGAATTAACCTAGCCTCATAACATACCTTGACCTCTGAGGTCACTTCAAGCTTTTAAGGCTAGTATTTGTTTTGTGAAACATTCCAGTAACATTGCATGAACACTGAAAAATTTGGAAAAACAATTGTTCTCAGTGATGTCATACAATGGCAGTTTATGGTGACCACCTCTTCAAGTTCATGTTGTGTTTTCTGTTGTTAATATCGCTGGTGGTCCTGTTGAATTGAAACAAAATGAGTTTTCGCTTGAACGCCCATGAGCTTGTGAGCAGCTCCAGTGATCTGCTCTCGTGCAGGGAGCTCTAAAGCTCACGTGTCTTTCTCACGAACACGCACAGGAGACCAACAGTCGTTGAAGATTTTCAATAAATAATACGTTAGTTATTGGTTTGTTTCTCACCAAACCTTATTGTATTCCTTCAGAACAAGACATGAGTCTCATGGAATCATTTATTAGAGTTCTGAATTATACTTTTGTGTTCTTTAGAAGCTTGAAGAGGTGGTCACCATAAACTGCCATTGTATGACATCACTTTTTCACTTTGTGTTAAGAAAAAGACAAGGTCATATAGAGTTATAACAACACAGGGGTGAGTAAATAATGATGGAATTTTAATTTTTGAGTGAACTAATCCTTTAAGAGGACAAATTTTGAAATGTGAATAAATCCATGTGAAACAGTTAAAATAGAGCCAGGCCTGTTGTCCTGTTTAACGCATGCACAGTATCCTGAACAAACTGAAATATATATATATATATATATATATATATATATATATATATATATATATATTTCAGTTTAAATTAAATGTTTTGTGATACACCGTATTATGTTCACGCCAGTTTATTTAAGTTATTTGAATTGTAAATGTGTTTTTACAAGATGTTTGGTGTTCTTGTTCTATACAACAATTTCTTTGGATCAATTAGTATATTAGTGTGAATGAATATTGATTGGTTAAAGGGGTCTATTTTTACTATAGTTAGTTTAGTTAGTTAGTTTAACAACAAAAAAGACCATTTTGCTTTTATTGTTATGATCACACAGTTAAAATCTAAAGAAGAACTGATTACCAAAGTATCTTTATGTTAACCTGCATATGTCTTTAGTGTATTAAAAAAAAAGTGTCATTCTAATGAATAATAAAAGAAGATTGAGGGTGCATTACGTTTAGCAGTAAAATCATTATTATTTATACCAGTGTTGTAGTCATGCCTTAAATACACAAACTGGCAGCTATATGTTAACTAATTTACTAGAATTGCATTGTATATGGTTAATTTTTACACACACACACACACACACACACACACACATACATACACACTGGCGGACAAAAGTTTGGAATAATGTACAGATTTTGCTGTTTTGGAATAAAATTGGCACTTTAATTCACCAAAGTGTCATTCAACTGATCACAAAGTATAGTGAGGACATTACTGATGTAAAACAGCACCATCACTATTTAAAAAAAGTCATTTTTTATCAAATCTAGACAGCAGCATCACTCCAACACCTTATCCTTGAGTAATCATGATAATTGCAAATTTGGTACTAGAAAATCACTTGCCATTATATCAAACACAGTTGAAAGATATTTGGTTCATTAAATGAAGCTTAACGTTGTCTTTGTGTTTGAGTTGCCACACTATGCAATAGACTGGCATGTCTTAAGATCAATATTAGGTCAAAATGGCAATAAGAAACTTTCTCTAGAAACTCATCAGTCAATCATTGTTTTGATGAGTGAAGGCTATACAATGCTTGAAATTGCCAAAAAAAAAAATCAGATTTCACACAAAGGTGTAACTACAGTCTTCAAAGACAAAGGACAACTGTCTCTAGCAAGGACAGAAAGAGATGTGGAAGACCAGATGTGCAACTAAACAAGAGGATAAGTACATCAGAGACTCTAGTTTGAGAAATAGACGCCTCACATGTCCTCCACTGACAGCTTCATTGAATTCTACCCGCTAAACACCAGTTTCATGTACAACAGTAAAGAGAAGACTCAGGAGGATTATGGGAAGAATTGCAAAGAAAAAGACACGTTCAGAAAACAAATTTTCTAATTATAATAGTAATTCTTAACATTATTAAAGTCCTGATTGTACATTGTGATCAGTTGAATGCCACTTTGGTGAATAAAAGTACCAGTTTCTCTCCATAAGAGCAAATTCTGTACATTATTCCAAACTTTTGGCTGTCTGTGTGTGTGTGTGTGTGTGTGTGTGTGTGTATATATATATATATATATATATATATATATATATATATATATATATATATATATATATATATATATAATATTTAGCCCAGTTTTTAAATTCTAGTTTTCTACCACTCAAACTAAACAGACTCAAAAAATAAATAAAAAATGCTTGAGTGGATAATCGCTAAAATCTAAAAAATATTTTGAATCCAGCTCAGACATATTTGGACTTGCTGAACATCTGTGTCGAGTTTGTTCACTAATTTGACTTAATGCATACTGCTCTGACTCTAAATTTGAATTAGATGAGCTACATTGCTATGCTCCATGGCAACGAAAAACAGCCTATATTTAGGCTAATTCTGATTGGATGAGATGCATTGCTATGCTGCATGGCAACAAAAACTACAGTTAGGCTAATTCTGATTGGATGAGATGCGTTGCTATGCTGCTTAGCAACGAAAAACAGCCTCTATTTAGGTTAATTCTGATTGGCTGAGATGCGTTGCTATGCTGCATGGCAACAAAAACTACAGTTAGGCTCATTCTGATTGGATGAAATGCGTTGCTATGCTGCATGGCAACGAAAAACAGCCTCTATTTAGGCTAATTCTGATCGGATGAGATGAGTTGCTATGCTGCATGGCAACAAAAACTACAGTTAGGCTAATTCTGATTGGATGAGATGTGTTGCTATGCTCCATGGCAACAAAAACTAGTTAGGCTAATTCTGATTGGATGAGATGTGTTGCTATGCTGCATGGCAACAAAAACAGCCTACAGTTAGGCTAATTCTGATTGGATGAGATGCGTTGCTATGCTGCATGGCAACAAAAACTACAGTTAGGCTAATTCTGATTGGATGAGATGCATTGCTATGCTGCATGGCACAAAAACTACAGTTAGGCTAATTCTGACTGCATGAGATGCGTTGCTATGCTGCATGACAACAAAAACTACTGTTAGGCTAATTCTAATTGGATGAGCTGCATTACTATGCTGCATGGCAACGATAAACAGCCTGTAGTTAGGCTAATTATTACTGGATGTGCTGCATTGCAACAGCATGGCAAGGAAAAACAGCCTGTAGTTAGGCTAAAGAACTAGGCCTATATTAATTAATTTTATCAAAGGTCTAACAGTTGAGAGCCAATGAATCACTTTGATCTACCCATTAATTAATGCTAATCAGAATGTTTGCAAATGAGATGAACTGATTCTAGATCAGCATATATATGGGAAAAAAGGCAGAATCCCTCAGGCTTGTTTTTGATTCATTTGAAAGGGAATGTAGTGGAGGGAAAGAGTTCTCAAATTTTCTCAAGATGTTTTATTTTAGTCCTTTCTGGGATATTTGGTCATATTGCCATGTAGGGTATTGCTATGTGTTTTCAGTTGAATGCGTGCGTGTACAATGATGTACACACTATAGATCTGGGACCATAGACATGGGTGAATGGGTGGTCCTGTAAATATAGCAGAAATAGTGTTGAGGGGATTCTTTTTTTGTGTCAGTGCAAGTTTGATATTTTAAAAAGATACAAATAAAATTAGTATTATATATTGTGTTTCATGGTACATGAAGAAAACAATGTAGTTTTATCTTACATTTCCAGTGCTTTCTATGGCTTCGATTTGTCAGCACAAAATGCAATAAATGACTACCATTTTAACAGTGATTATTCAATCAAATCTTGGTTTATGATTCAAGGCCGGCTCATTAAGATTTCTGCATCCCAGTGTAAACCAATTAGATTGGTCTCATATTAAACTGAAGCAATGGTCAAGTCACAACAGTTGTAAAGTATACAGCTCGCTAGAGGGGGTGATTATAATCAAACAACAAATTAAATTTGGTCAGTCGTATGATTTTCAAAGACAGGAATATAGTGTATGAATCATACTTTCATAGTGACATCAGAGACACAATATCTGTATCTAAAATGAATTTATTAAGTCAGAAGTTAGCTGGTATATACAGTGAACAAATTTGATATAAAACAACAGAAATATTCAAATTCCAAAAGATGCAGCATTACAATCATGCACCGAATAGGTTTCCATCTAACACAAAAAAGGAAAAATAAAACCGTAAAACCAGAAAATTATGACTTCAACTCTGACTTTACAGGAAACACACATCAAGATTTTTTCTTATCATAAATGACAACAGGGGGAAAAAAATATTTATGATAATTCAGAGCAATCACAGTCCTTGTGAGATTTTGTTTCAGTAATGACGAGAATAGTGGGACATGGATGGTGGCCCTTGATCCATCCCCTGCCCTGGCCTAGATGCTTGCCCCGAGCCTCCCATACTGACCAAGTGGTTAATGGGCCCGCTCTGGATGAGCGTATCTAGGGCTTTCTGCACACTGGGGTTATCGAAGTTAATCCCAGTGCCCGAGGTGGCTGACGACCTCGGGGGGCCCGGCAAACGAGGAAGAGGGGGCCTCAGGGAAGTGCGAGGGTTTATCATACCCTGTGGCTGGATGGCGGCTATTTTGGGCATGCCAGTGGCAAGCGAGGACTGGAGCCCGGTGGATTGAGGGCCAAGTTTGGAGGTGTAGGACTGCAGTTGGGGTACTGGAACAGGATTGGCCGCAGAAGTAGCACCGGTGCCGCTGTTGAACATACTTAGGATTTTAGCCTGGAGTTCCTGCTGTTGGTTGGCGGTCGAGACAGGGGTGGGCACAGTGGGTAGGTGGGTATGCATGGAGAGACTTGAATATGTTGGTTGTGCTGAACCAGGCAGAGTCTGGGTTGGCTGAGCGGCCTCATGAGTGGCGGCTGGGGGGAGTGTTCCTAGAGAGGTGGGGTAAAAAAACAAGAGAAAGTTAAGATTTGTATATATATATATATATATATATATATATATATATATATATATATATATATATATATATATATCTCATTTAATTATATTTTTATCTATTATAAAAAAATATAACAGATTTCATAAGGGCCCTACTTAAAAACAGTTAAGCAATGCATCCCAATGCTAAAGGAGTGTTCAATAGCAGATTATCATATATTTGCTGTGGTATCGAAATTGGCAATTTACACCTACGTCAGATGTATTGGGTTTGTTGCGTCATAAACATAAAATGTTTAGGTCACTGTGTCAAGATAAATATAGTTTAATACTCAATCTTTAAACACATCTTGAGATCCCTTAGTTCACATTTGCGCTCCCGAGTGTTTTGAATGCAAGAACGTAACGCATGTTTGTGTTGTTCTGCCTACTGAAGTGTTTCTTCACTGTATAAACTGTGTTGCTCATACAGCTGAAATTTCACTTACTGCCCTCTGGAGTAAACAGGTGGTACTACAAGTTTGCATTACTCCAGAATCTTCCTTATTATGGTCCGTGGGCATGCAATTAATTGCGTAAATGTTTGGTAAACTTAAATCGCACTGAAATAACGTGTTAAATTGACAGCCCTAATTTGTATAGTAAAACCATAACCACAAAATTATGATTTTTAGTACCACAGTTTTTGTTTTCCTGTATTATCACTATGAATATTAAAGTTAAAATATACTGTGGTAAAACCATAGTAAATATATTGCTAGGGAACGCAAAACTATTTCAGCAAAAAAAAACCCTGCTCTATCCATCCTCTAAGGGGCTCCATAAAAAACACTGTTTTTCAAACATGACATAAAAGGTTTTTATAGATGAAAATGCTGGGTATAAGGAAGCAGGTCTCGCGCTAGGGAATCATCTTATATGGTGCTCCTTAATATTAAAAAGTTTGAAAACGCTTGCAATACAGCATTATGTAGCTTGATACACCTAATATACAAAATAAGTACACATCTCTTCCAAATAGTGATGTCACTCACCAGGTTCAGTGCTTCCTCTGAGAAGACGTTCACGTTTATCTCTCAGATAGTCAGTTAGCCTTGCCAACTCTTCTGGAGTCATAAACCTGAGAGATGCAAAGATAATCCACCATATTAATCCCAGTCAGACTGAGCAAGCATACAGATTTATGAATTTGCATTAATAGATATAAAAATAGTACCACCTAAAAATGTAAAAATCTGATCATTCTTTTTTTTCTTCAGTTTTCTAGTGTGGCATTTTTGATGGTTTATGATCTTTTTAACCCGATTAGAAGAACTACAAGTAAGCAGGGTCCAGAATTAACCGATGGCAAGTGCCAAATGTGGTTTAGGGACACCACGCTCATGTACTTGTATGTGTAGAGCCGGTGTTGTGTTAAAGCCAGCTGCTCTAGCAGATTACCACAAGCAGAGCACTAATACACTTCATACAGAATACATATTTATTTATTTAAATAGCAGCCGTTTGCACTTTAATATCACTGAGTCACATAGCAACCGGCTTTTCCGGAGGTGAAAACTTCTGTAGGGCGTCTACAGCATTTACACACTGCTGTCACGCGCACAACCTAAAAGATGTATACTGTGCTGATTAATTATGTAGGAAATATTAAATGAGCATATACTGTCTCTGTGATTATTAGAAGAAATTGATTGGAATATCTGGCTAAGTACAGCATAACTGGTGACATTAACAAGCCTGTAATCATATATTACTCTTAAATTAAAAATATGGACAATCCCTTCACATTATGTAATTTTATGTTCCGAAACGTGGGGCTGAACGTGACAATTCCTGAAATGAACGATTCGCACGGGATTAAAATTACTGAGAAACTCTGGTAATTATTACAATGCCCCACGTCCCCATATAAAACAAATCCTGTTCGATTAGGGCCTAATACTACTACTAACAATAAATCAATAGTAATTTATTATATTTATGCAATATCTTACACCTGTGATGCAGCACTTTATTTGACAAAATTAACTCAAATGTTGTATTTTGGTTAGGTTCTGATTAACACCACCTCATTTGATAAAAATAACAGTATTATGTTGAAAATGAATTGTTCTATTTTCATTTTATTAAAGTATTAATTGAATTAACTTTAGGCAATTTTGATGATAACATTGAAATAAACTGCTGATATGCTGAAAAGAAAAACAGGTATCAGTATCGACGAGTACTGAAAAGGAAGTATCAGTACTCGTTCTAAATAATATTTGGCAAGAGGAAATCCCTAGTTAGCAGTAAATCTCTTTTTAGTGAATCAAAAAGACTTATGAATCAGTTGGAGTTGACTGAATTAATTGACTCAATTCAATTAATAAACCAAGAACTGTTACAGTGTTATTTACTGTTCGTCCATATGACAACATGTAGTTTAAAAACAATATTTAGTTTTGTTGGAATAAGTGAATAATCTGAAAAATTATTCTAAAATGGACTATCTGGCAAATAAATATTTCATAAATAATACAATTCTTTAACCCTTGTGCGTCAATTAAAAAGTTACTCAGAGGTCCTTAGAGGACAAAAATGTCTGCGTCAAAAAACGGACACAATAATATAATATTAATATTATTTTCCACTTTCCATGAGCTAATTTTTTAAAACAACATCAGTCCTGATCATAACTACCAAATATTGATTCATTTTCAGGATTTTAAACCTTTAAATACCAGTTTGTTTACATAATGCCCCTGTTGTTTTTTTTACAAACACAAATTTCTCAATACAAACATTGAAAACACACACTGACATCAATACCAACACACCCACACAATTTTAGCTGCATCATTTATTAAATTGGCCTGTGGTGCTCTATAATACAGCAAACAGAAAATAGGGAAAAAGCTTGTATTTGCTCCATAGGCTAAATATGAGAAAAATGGCACCATCTGGTGGAAAATATAAAAAGATATATATATATATATATATATATATTTTGAAGCCAGGGCTCCAGAATGAAAGCATGATATCACAGAATTCATGATTTTATGCTTTAATGGTACTGGGATCAAATACTGCCGTTTTAATGGGGACATTTATGCCCGCCCAGAAGGTCCCGAGTGCATCTATTTTGTGTACACAGTGTATTATAGATATATTATAGGAACTGAGGTTGCAATTTCAAAGTTCCCCCAAAAAATGCCAACCTTTGGCAAAGTTTATGACAGCCAAAAATCTAGAAAAAACACAAATTTAAGAAAAAAATGTCCCGAAGGTCACACAAGGGTTAAAAAAGCAGTTCACTTTTAAACATGCTTACAGTATTGTTTATTTGTCTGTAAAATACACTTGTAAAATGCAATAAAAATATAAAATACAAATAATAATAATAAAAATGGCTGGTAAATGTTTTCAACTACCAGCCACCTTGGCTAGTGGGCTAAAAAGTTTATACCGGACCCTGCAAGTAAGCCATTCAAATTGATCATTTTTCCAAAGACATGGAAACTCTTGACACTTTTGCAATTTCATTTAGGAGGGCAGAAATTACACTCGTCAATATTTTGTGGAATATTAGAATATTCCCCAGTCTTTTAAATAGGAGTGAGCTAAACTATTTACAAACTCCATTGTATAATTCAGCAAAGCAGTTATTTATGGCATTTTCTAGGAAATGCTCTTGAATAATAGTTGTGGATATTTCTACAGAAACATTACCAAACACTTCTCTAAAAAAAGAAATGGTAAGGTATACGTTGACCCACCTGCCCTCTGACAGCAGTGTGATTGCAGTCAGGACGGAGACCGGGTGTCCCTCTCGGTCAAGCTCCCTCATCAACACGTCATCGGCCATCTTAGCTGCCTTCCTGGCAATCTCGTCTCTTTCTTTGGCACGGTGCTCCGCTTTAAAAGTGTCAAAGTTGTGGCCCACCAGCACCATGGCATCCTGCATAGGCATGTTCCTGTGTTCTGCAGCATAAAGAAATACATGTTTAGTTAAATAGTGTATATTCAAAGTTAAGTGCCATATGTACATCTCTGCGAAGAATGACTAAAATTCAACACTGGATTTGATTGGAGTAGTTTGCAAATATTTAGTGTCCTTTAGTCTCAAATGGTAGCTTCCATCACTTCATAGGAGTCATTTGTTTGGTGAATGTGCGTTTCATGCTGTAGATTCAATAGCGGCGAAACGGTGTTCAGTCATCATTGGCCCAAAATTGCGCATTCAGCAAACATGAACAAAACCCAAATTCATAAAAATAATATGGTTCTGGCATTTCAAATGGAAATGGTTCCAAACAAGGACCAGGGTTTGGTTCCCAAACCTACTTAACATGTATGAGCCAAGTCTTAGCAGAAATCGTAATTTTGTCATTCAGAAACCAATGAGCCCGTTTACATGCATGGTAATATGCTGAAAACTTCCAAAAATCAGCTTATTTAAAAAAAAAAAAAAACCTCATACAAAGCTAGAAAACCGCGTTTACGTGAGATTAGAAACAATCAAGTTAATTTCTGCTCCTGACATTAAACGCTCACTGGATAAGCCGGTAAGAACGTCGGCAAATGTGTTTACATGCATTGCGAAACTGGGGTTACGGGCAAAATCCTACCTGTGTCAGTTTATTCTTATGCCGTTTATGACCGTACAAAGATAAATGAAAGTCGTTAATGCGTTTACATGACCACATACGTTGTCGGCTTAT
Source organism: Xyrauchen texanus (assembly GCF_025860055.1). Taxonomy (NCBI): domain Eukaryota; kingdom Metazoa; phylum Chordata; class Actinopteri; order Cypriniformes; family Catostomidae; genus Xyrauchen; species Xyrauchen texanus. The sequence goes on from NC_068282.1 coordinate 3,686,667, forward strand.
TAAACTTGTTCGACCCTGCGTTCACATGCATGGACACTGTATTTTGACTTCACTATATGCAACGCATAATTTCATTTTAAAAGAAAGGAATATGGCAAGTGAATTAATATCAATGATCAAACTCTTTGTGGAAGATCATATACCTTGTGGGGTTCCAATGAGGATGTTGACCGTACAGGAGCGATGCACCTCGTGCTGCTGCGTGATAATGATGGCAAAGGGCGTACGAGCCCGACTCACATCCTCGAGAGCTTGAGTCAATGAGACTTCTGTATTGAGGAAGATGAGATCTACCACCATACCCTGATCACGAACCTTTCGGCCCACCGTCTCGGCATATTCCCTGCGCAAAAACATGGAGCCAATTTACTGCTTCACTCAAGTTTGTAATATTTGTTATTTCCACTTCATCAGCACTTGGACTTCCATTAAGAACATAGTGAAGAGACTCACTTCTGCAGCTTGTTGACGACTATAACGGAACAGTCCACTGGTCTCTCAGCATCATAGCGCCTCTGAAGCTCTTCGTAATATTGACGATACAAATCATTCCTCCGGCGCTCTTCCGGACGAACACGCTCATCTGCAAATTCACAACCACACACTTAGGTCTCATCATTGGGGTGTTTTGTGAGAACCACTTATATTTCAAACAGCACTGAAGAACTGTCAACAAAACAAAATGGGCCAAGAATTTATGAAGAGCTCCCTAAATAACTTCAAAATAAGATGGACACATCGGTGGCTTTAGACTGGTTGTAAACATCAAACACTAACCCTCTGGCTCTCTCCTGCCATTCCAGGGTTCTCTGTAGCGGTCCGTGTATGGCTCATCCTTTTTCCGATAATAGTCGTACTCTCCGCGGTAATAACGGTCATAACCTTCTTCTCTGTGAAAACATAGAAATGTTGTTCAGATTACGTTTTTGTACAAGGAAAACCTATATACAATATAAACTTTGACAAAGAAAATAAACAAAAACCAACACAGTAAATCTTATGCACCTGTAGTGAGGATCTTTCTCCCTGTTCTCTGACCCCCTGTATCGTTCCTCACCAGGGACTCTAGCATCATGTTCACGAGGTGGACCGGGCCGCGGCTCACGGCTGTGCTCTCTCATTTCTCGGCCATCACGGTGGTCTCTAGAACCTCGTCCGACTGGGGACCGAGACCGTGGACGGGGCTCTCGACTTTCCCCATAACCACTGGCAGGCCTGAACAGACAAAGAGAATATAATCAACACATGCCAACAATAAGACAGAAACAGACCACTTTTTGACCAAAACTTGGGACTAAATTGTAGCATAAAATATGTTATTTTAGTTAAACGCTTTAGACATTTTTACATTACTTAAATGGTACAAATGACACCTTGAACAAATAAAGCATTTGTAAAACAAATAATTTTTTTTCAGGCATTACCAGAGATTTTAATGAGAAAATAACATTTGTGTTTGTATCACTGAGAAAGATCACAACGTAAACAAGGTTTAACGTGCGCCTTGTAAGCCAAACATACAATAGCTCTTACATCGGTGAAACATTGTCAGTGTGTCACCGTTGGCAAAGACCACAGAAATGAGTGAATGAGATCCTACCAGTCGCAAAATTCACGTCACTTCTCTAATACAACAGCAAATCATTTGTTGCAAACTCCAAAACGAATGACATCGCAAACATGCTGAAGATTAGCGATCAGGCAATCGATTTATTAAGTGATGAGTTTATGAAAATATCAGTTTCAGCGTACTGAGGCATCTCCTCCGTTGACTTCCATCCAAACAGAACAGTTACTGGTCTCAGTGTTGGTCGCTGTGCCTTTTTAAGCTAACATGGGCATTAGTGTCAGTTCCGGGAAGTTTCCAAACCCGTAGACAAAGATTTTGCGAAAAATGTACAGCAGGTTCCACATGACAAAAATGCTTCTCCTCATCAGTGCTTTTAGTATTTATTATAACAACATTTTATTTGGCAGTAAAATATTGCAATTTCAGGCCAAACAGTATTTAATTTTTTTTCTATTTTAATTGCTTCCGAGAAAACAACATAGAGCACTTTGTTCCACGCCAATTAAATTATTAGCCGCTCACGAATTCAACTTTTAAAATGGAGAAAATAACGACTGGACCAAAAAGAAATACACTCCAAAAGTAACAACTATTTATTTCCTGACCATACATTTTGATTGTTCAAACCAAAGAGTTTAATAAACTAACTCCAATCGGAGTTTTTTCTTCTTCATATAAATGTTTACATCCCACCCGTGTAAGAATAATTTGCGTCAACGCAGCATAACTATAAAACGTTTTAAAGAACATTAAATTGAGTGTCCCTAAAGACTCCAGCAGGAAGTGTTGATTGACTTTCAGTTGACGATTTTGAAAATAGTGCGTAGCAGGTGAACAGAATGAGTAACACACCATTTAGACAGAGACACAAAGGGAAATGCACTCAAATGACCCTTTCAACTTTATTTCAGTTCATTCTGACAACTAAAAAAAGCGAGAGCAGAATAAAATAAACAGAATAAAACTAAGACCGAAGAGCCTCGAGGAATATAAATTAATCCGATTCCACGCAGCACACAACGACAGTGCTTTAATCGTGCCATTTGGATGGATTCCATTGTTGAAGGAAAAAAACGTTTACCGGAATGTTCGATTGAGGTCATCTTCATTAGCAAGAATTCCAGCGATACTTTACCTGCGTGGAGGGCTCGACCTGGGTTTATTCTGCCGTCTCTCCGCTGCCATATTTACATCTGAAAATAAACCAATCCAAACGTTCAACATAACAATTGACGAAATATTTCAGAACCAAACCCGTTTTTACTGAGGGGATGAATCAACATTCTCCAACTTATGCAAAATAAAAAGTTTTGTCTCAGTATTTCCAAATGACATAAACTGTAGTAAACTAATTAAATACTACATTAAAGAAAGCAGTGAAGGTTGTCTATAAACATGTGCTCAATCATTTAAATAATTGAGATTCCCATCTAGTCTTAATATTAAAGTTAGTCCTAGCCTACCAACATTAATTGGCAATTTGGCAGAAAAATGGCAGAAAATAGGGCTTGAAACTCTTAAAATAAAAATAAAAGTCAAATTCAAATTCAAATAGTCAAACCATTAGAAAATAATTGTCCAACTCAGGACACACTTATTACATGAGCCACTGCTTTTCTATTTATTACCAAAATATGGTTTCCATACAGCTTAAAATCCTGATTTGTAAAATTATTATTTTACAGCAATAAATTACACGGACATAAACATTAAATAAAATGTATCAAATTAAAAAAGCAAAATGGGTAACAGTGTTGCAGATGTATCTTAAATGTACAGATAAAGTTACTGATACATTTACATTCCAATAAAATTGAAAAAAGTTGGATAATTTTTCATACAACGTACAAAAATTGAAGCTTGAAGCAATTTGTTTGTCAACTACAATGAATGTAAAATTTCAGAAAATAATGAGATTTTTCCTTTGTTATGAGATTTTAGACAAGTGAGGTGGGTGAACATCGGATTTGTGGCTTTATTGCATAAAACAAAACACGCCAATTTGTACGCGAATTAGTTTGTGTCAATTTGATTTAACTTCTATTAACATCCCCAAAGATACAACCACAAAGATACACACACAAAATGCTGAGGGGAGATAAAAAGTACTGTAAGCATTTATCATCTCTGACCTTTGGTTTTAATAGATAGATAGATAGATGGATGGATTCACCCAGGGCCGTAACCTCAATAAACATTGAGGGGGACAAGTCCCGCCCAATAATCAGATATAGCCAGATTGTCTGACCCCCCAATAATTGCCAATCAAATCGATGAAGCGGCATGCATCAGCAAGCAGTTCAGGTTAAGAGTGTTAGTGTCATGTAAGATGAAAGTATCCAACTAAACATGTACAATTTTACCACTGTTTTATTATAAAAATGTTGTACCAACCAAAAGTAATTTCTAATGGTACAAACTATTCACCATTTGGTGAAATTTGACGTTTTGAATTGAAAATATGTCATGTAGAGTACGTGATTCGGATGTCATTCATAATTGTGGATGTGAAAACAATAACGGAGTAGTTTTCAGCATATCCGGCTTAAGATAAAGAGCCAATGTGTGTACATTGTAAAGGAATTGAATAAATGTGGTAATCTGGCAGGTGTTTGAAGGAGCTTTTCAGAAAATGATCAATTAAACACAAAGCGTTTAAAGCGAACTGTGATTTCAGGCTTCCATTGAGTTTTTAGGTTGTGACGAAGACAGTCATATTTTCAGTGCAAATATTATTAGGTAATCATTAACAGTCAATTTAAGATTTACTACATTTCTTTAATTCTGAATTTTGTACAGCATCTCTTTAAGGCTCACCTTTTTATAAGAGACAGTTTTATTTTGAGTCTTTCACCTGAAAATGTACTTTTATTCACTTATTTACTAACCCTTATGTTGTTCAAAACGCATATGCTGTTACTTTATCTTGCAACATAAAAATAGATATTTTAAGCAGCTTTATTCCATAGAATAACAGTTTAAAGTGAGCAGGAGCGGTCAAGCTTCATAAAGGACAAAAACTATTAAAGGTTGATATAAAAACATCATAACAGTAGTCCAAATGAGTGGTGCACATTATTCCAAGATTTCTGGGGTCATTGAAAAGCTTGGTGTTGTATGGACTACTTTTATGGTATTTTAATGATACCATTATCCGAGTACCATTATATCTGTGACCTCAACACCCATCATGCCCCGCCCACAAAAAAAGCCCCCCCAATGTTCAAGAAATGGTTACAGCCTTGGATTCACAACAATTAGATATTTTGATTAGACATTAAATATATTTGGATTGGATTTTACATTAATTGTAATTATAAATACATAACATCAAAAGGTATTTCTTTTAAGTTAAATTTGAAAAACATTTGGTGATGTAAACAGGCCCAAATTCTGTGTTCAAGCACTATATCACACCTTACCTAGTTTATAACCTCTATAAATTCGACCGTTATGTCCAGCTTTAGCGGCCTCAGCATCTTCCACTCGTTCAAACTGCACAAATCCGTACCCACGAAACAGGGACAAGGCTGCAAAAAGGAACAATCATTTCCGTTTTATGCACGAAAATGCGGTTTTGTTGGTGGATTGTTGGCCTTAGTGTCCCTTACTTTCTTAAAAACGTGACCAATGTCTGAAGAATTGTAGAGAACACAAATTAAGGAAGCACCGTACAATTCGATATTTTACGAAACCTCTATATTAGTCTTTGATACATGTACGCTACTAACCCTGTATTTTGCCATATGGCCTGAACAGATCCTCCATGTCCTTCTTCGCCATGTGAGCAGTGGGCAAATTTCCGACAAAAATCCTTCGCTCCAGGTCACGGGGGTCATTGCTGTTGGTGCCAAACGATGGTGGCGAACTACTCCGGCTTCTTCTGTGCGACATGCCTCTACGAGCTTTAGGTTCAGCTGCACGGTTAAGGAACGCTTGCAGTTGATTCTAGATACAACACTATTTTGCAGATTAGCTAATTTTCCCCCAAGGTCTTGAAATTGACGATGCATCAACATGGAAGAAAAGAGAAATTCCAAAAGGTAAAATGTCTGGACAAAGTAACTAAACACTGCAGCAGTCGTTTAAGAACTATAAAAGATAAACTTGAGAAGCTTTTCAACAACTAGAATTTCTTTATACAGTTCTGATCACACACACAGTGTTTTGCTACCTCATAGCTAAAATAATAACAGAAGAACATTGTGCGTATTGATAATTTAGCTACACTATATTTAAAAAAATATTAAATTGGCTTAGAGAGCCAAATCTTACTCCAAGATTTTTTTAAGCTGATATTGACTCCCATCTTAAGCCCAAAGTATACTTAAGGTTTGCAAACTCTATGCGTCTGGTGTTAGGGCTGAAACAACGAATGGATAAAATCTATTATTATCGCTAATATAAATCATAAACAAATTTCATTATCAAATAGTTGGAAAAATAAAGTGAGCACGGAGAAGCTCCATCGGTGATGTCACTTTACAGCCCGGTGAAAAATGTGTTGCATGACGAAACTCATTTGAAAAACAACGGAGACAAGGTGACGAGGAAAAATCACCACCTAAGTTGTTCAGCGCACGAGAGCACTTTCTAAACGCTTCAAAGGAGATCATAATAAGCATACAGTTTAATGTGGAGCGGTTGCTGCATCATGTGTGTTGAAAGATTGATTGTGCTGTTTGATTCGCTGAAGAGTTGTTTCTCTCCAGCACGACTTAAATTTTTATTGCTATTTTCCGTTTAATTATATGTACATGTTATGAATTCAAAATCAGGCGTGTATTTCCACATATTTTGCAAAACTTTGTTTATAGGCTTCCATATGAGAGTCTCCATTAAACTTCACCGAGCATGCGCACAGTCGCATCAAACCGATCGCAATGGATAAATGGAGCGCAATCACTTTGATTAAACTCGTGCAACTTCATATCGTGCTTTCAGTTCAATGTAATCAATTGTGCAGCTTTCAATGATGTCACACTGATGTCTCAGGTCAAAGTGTGCGTTTAAATTGTTATAGATCGTTTCTCATCATCCAAGCGCATGTAATACAATATACACCGGGATGAGACTTTTCAGCACGAGAGTGAATCTGCACTGCGTTTACAGATGATTGTACTATATTAAACTGTATGTAATGCTGAACATAATGTATAATAATGCTAAGGGCCCTGATAATGTAATATCTGATTTCACATGTAAACTTACACCATGGCAAACATTATTTTACTATATAAAAGCACATTTTTGGAAAGAATAGTTTAGAAAAATGAAATCAGTGACAATACTATTTTAAAACCTATATTAATAATTTAAAATACTTAAAATGTATGTATTCAGTGACAGCACAAACATATGTAACAATTATACATTTTTAGCTTGGCAGAATTATTAATATTTCTATTCTGGTGTCACCACTAACCTCTGCTGGACTGATTTTTAGTGCCACTTCATCCCCAATGGATCATTTTACTCTAATTACTTTTTGATCTACAAAGTTTTACAAATAATGAAAGGAGTTGTTTTGCGTTTTGCATTTGTCCTGAATGTAATAATAATTTCAAACTTAATTTATCATGATTCAGGCTTTGTTCAAAGTTTTGAGTATAGAATAATGATGAGTTCAGTACTGTAAATCGAACCATATCCTTACAGACTGTAAAAATATATATATATATTTTATTTTAATAAAAGGAAATAAAATGTCACTTTTTAATCGTTAGTTGCAGCCCTAGTCTGTGTACAGATGAAATGCTGTAAATGGTCAATTGCAGAGTGTTTGAACACTATACGCATGCGGCCCGATTTTTCTAATGTCCCATCCTCTGAACGCGCATGTAAGCACGTGCACCTGGAATTAATTGCACTAATAAAAGTGTCCTCAAGGTGGTAACACTCACCGTTGGGCCGTTGCTTCACACGTGCAATAAAAGACTATGTGCATGCTGGTGAACAACAGGAGACTAAGGTGGAAACAAGAACAGTGGATGTGCACGTCAAGAAATGCTGAGTGTTCGACTGTACGCATACGGTAAGTGTTCAAGTATACTTTGGGCTTCAGCCATTGGAGTAGTCCGTAACGTTCTCGAACATGTTCTCTTCACAATGTGCTTTATAATGAAGCAGTTTTTCCCTGTTCTTAATGAAATTTTGTAGGTAAAGACAAAGAAAATAAACTGTTAGGAAAAATCAAGAATTCATCTCAATCATGTGTTCCCAGGGTACAGATTTCCACTGAATGTATTTGTTGTTGTTGCTGAAGATAACGATAAAACGTTTGATTGCTGCCCACCAAATACACCTGAAAAAGTAGTTATGGTTTATGGGGATAAATAGAAAATGCTCCCCAAAAATTCCTTGAACATTTTCTCGGACCACGACAATATTTGTCATCAATTAATGGATGAAAGCTAATGATGAAAAGAAACCAAGTACAGACAGATGTAGTTCAGGCGACCATACTGATACAATATATGGTGCTTTATTCCACGTTTAAAATAAAAATGTTTAAACGAATGTATGCTAAGGTCCAAAGACGCTTGGAGAAAATGATGAACGATGTTCAGTCAATGAAAATTTTGCCCATCGTGACTCATTAAATGTCCAACAAGAGTCAAGAATTGAGCCTTGAAAGGGTAAGCCGAAGGGTATTTATTCACTATTTTGACAACGCGACACCCACACCGACGAAACAGCCGCAGTTACTCTTGACACACGCCTTAATTTGCATGTTTCAAGAATGGTAGTTGGAGACGACCAGGTCACCACTGTTGTAGACTTTGCGCCCCACTTAGGTTTCGCCATCTGCGAATCCGAAGAGATTCTATTAAGTCGCAAAAAATGGCCAATGAGTTCCTTATGCTAATACTACAAAACCACTGACACTTTCTGCCCATTTTCAATGGCTACCACGTAAATATCTAACAGTTTGCAAATACTGACCCTGGAGAGTGAAACAGTGTTTTTAGCATCAAAGTCTTGTATCACAAATATATTGTACTAGGCTATGCAATTATAAGTTACTAGAACATTATTATGTAATCGTATGTGGTATGCCTACTATTTATGTACTGTACTCCTAAATTATAAAAAGTCAGAAAAAAGTGATGCCAATAGGACTGGGTAAAAATACATTTTTTCCGATGCATAGCGATCTCGATATCAATTCTTAAATCCCAAGATCAATATTTTATGCACAAATGTACAACTCGAGTAAATAATTTTCCAATTCTCCACCAAATTTTGCGACTAAAAATGTCTGATTAGCCACTAGCTCAAGGCTATTTAACTTCATTGACAGGAGATCAGTCATCCGTGAGGAGCTCGGAGTAGAGCCAGGCTGCTCCTTTGAGTAGAAAGGAGTAAGTTGAGGTGGTTTGGGCATCTGGTAAGGATGCGCCCTGTCCACCTCCCTAGGGAGGTGTTTCAGGCACGTCCAGCTGGTAGGAGGCCTCAGGGAAGACCCAGGATTAGGTGGAGAGATTACATCTCCACACTGGCCTGGGAACGCCTCGGGGTCCCCCAGTCAGAGCTGGTTAATGTGGATCGGGATAGGGACGTTTGGGGCCCCCTGCTGGAGCAGCTGCCCCTGCGACCCGACTTCGGATAAGCGGTTGAAGATGGATGGATTGAACTGACGATTTTCTTAAAGAGACGGTACCGATTTTAGCTTGTGTTCTACAAATCAATGTAGCCTAAATACTTATAAATAGTAAAAAAAAATGATGCATTACACGTCACAAAATATATCAAAGAAAAAAAACATATTTGCTAATTTTTTTAAATCTTAACTGACCAATAATGAAAAACGATGAAAATATAATTTGTAAAGTACCAGGTTAAAATGCTCCCTGTATAATTTACAGAATTAGCTGTGAGACCATTTATTTACTATGTAAGGAAAATGGACATATCAGAAATATATCCATATAAATCGAGAGCTTGAGAAATGGAATCAAATCGGGAAAACTGTATCAATACCCAGCCCAAGATAATAAAGTCAGTTTAATAGAACAACAAAATCCTGAATATGACAATAGTGGAAGTTCATATTGTGCACTGTTTTAAAAGGACTTTAACCCTTGTGCATCAATTTAAAAGTTACTCAGAGGTCCTTAGATGACAAAAATGTCCACGTCAATAAACTGCCATAATAATATTACATTTTAATAGTATTTTCCACTTGCAATGAGTTAATTTTTTTTAACCAACAACATCAGTCCTGATCATAACTACCAAATATTCATGAATTTTCAGGATTTTAACCCTTTAAATGCCAGTTTGTTCACATAATGCCACTGTTGTTGTTTTTACACACACACAAATGTCTCAAACACATTCAAAACAAACTTTGACATACATTCAAACACACACACAATTTTATCTGCATCATTTATTAAATTGGTCTGCAGTGCTCTATAATAAGGCAAACAGAAAATAGGTAAAAAGCATGTATTTGCTCCACAGGCCAAACATGGCGTCATCTGGTGGAAAATATACAAAATTTTCATATTGAAGCCAGGGCTCCTGAATGAAGGCATAATATCACAGAATTCATGATTTTATGCTTTAATGGCACGGTGATCAAATATGGCAGTTTTAATGGGGACATTTTTGTCCTTAAGGTCCTGAGTGTAACTATTTTGTGTACACATGAAAATGTATGCCGTTAGGATTAACAAAGCCAAAATGATCGAAAAAAACAAAAATGTCCCGAAGGTCGCACAAGGGTTAAAGCAAATGAGACATCCTAAATACAAAAAAGAAATGCAACTTTTGACTTAAAATAATAAAAAGCCACTACAGTTGCATGCCTTAATGCAGTACAACTCATTGACTACCTATAATTACTGACAATTATTTCCGAGTTTATGACATTAAAAAAGCCAAAGAATATGTGCAGCAATTGCACCTCTCCTCATTGTCTCACGAGGGTCAAAACAAAACCGGACTAATACTACGTTAAAAAAAAAAAATAATAATATATTATGCAGTGTGTGTGTGTGTGTATGTATATATATATATATATATATATATATATATATATACATACACACACACACACACACACACACTGCAATACACGGTCCATCAACCCCCCATTGTCAGGTTTTTCTATAAAATAAAACTACTATAATCATCAGGTAGAGCCAATGAAAATGGGCAGAATGGGAAAGAGGGATTGTACGAAGCATCGACAGCCATTTTGTAAGAGAACAGTGACGCCACATGGCGACAGATTACCTTTAAGAAAATGCGAAAATGGTACTGCGAACGACAAAAGACCTATTAATCCTATGAGAAATGCATCTGGTTTATATATCATTTCCATATTAAGGCTGTTGTGAGAAACCGCGCACATGTCGGCCAGTCCAGGAATCAAACACGCGCCATGTTGCACAATAAAGCCGCACAGATAAACCGCTTACTTGAGCTCGCGCTGCGATGATTTTACGCGGCGAAGCGCGTTCGAGTTGGAGGCATCGACTTCTTAATCTTATATTTTATTCGTCTAAGCAGGACTACTTTCAGTTTCTCTTAAATCCGTACAAAAGAAACATATTGTACTCCACTAGTCCGTTTTGACTAGTCCATTAGCTTGCATTTATACCAATACACGCTGCAGAATATAAAATTCCAAGAGGAGTTTTTTCGGATCATCGACGCAGTCTTACCGTTACAATGGGAAGCTGGAAAAGATCCGCTTTAATTCTGCACCGTCTTGTTTGAGGTAATTTGGCCGAATAATTTAAGAAAACGACTCACTGCAACAATAAAAAGCCGCAATCTTGCCCGATCCTGTGCGGAACTACGTGTTGCTTAGAAACAGTATGGGAGGGGAATATTTTCAAAATAAAAGTCCTATTCAGATATTTAAAAAATAATAATGGCGTGTTTCCTGAAATGTTAACTTACTTCCTCATAATGTTAAAATAATTTAATAATAATATAACATCATCATAATTATATATTAAAGGTATATTTAATAGCATATTTATAAATTAAGGAATTTAATATAATATTATGAAGTGTTTTCTGAATACAGCTTTTCCTCGTGATGTTAACCCACATTTAAAAATGTTAACATAGTTGAATATATTATAATACATATTATTTACCTGTAATTATATATTTTTTATATTATGAGATTAAGCAAGTAGTATTCGGCTGGTCATGTGATTCTAACATGGAAGCCCCCATGTGCGGACCCTCTCTATGTAGAATAAAACAGCTTTTATAAGATTACTGATATGACTGGAGTCTTCATTTTAATGTAATGTGGTCATGATTTCCTACATATATTGCAAAATTACAATTCATATCTTTAGGAGTTAAACTTTTTTAATGAGGAAAAACTTACTGACTAACTTTAACTTTTACTTCCTTTACCTCATCATTTTTTTTAATTATGCCCCCACTTCTTTCGAATTCACCAATCTTTCTCCTATGAATTGTCTAACATGAAAAAAATTGCATAATTGCAAAATAAATAAATACATTTAATTAGCAAAAGTGTATAGCGCCTTTATTGACCCAAGATATGTAATAGAGATACTTATTTCCACTTCTATAAATTATATTATTTCATTTAAATTCAAGTTTACTATCACAGGGCATCTATTTCTACTATGGCAATATTGTTTAATTATCTGTATCCCATATGCATGTACACATACATATTATGCATGACATTTGTTACTCAAGGTAACCACAAATAACTGACTAGCAAAAGCAAGTAGTGTGTTGTTTCAGTGATTGATTTGATTTACATTTGACGAAGAAGCAACATGGAAGTAAACTATAGCAAGTACAACACATTTCAGCTTGAAAGTAAAGAATCCTGTTTTACATTTGTTGCATCATCTCTTTGATATGTGAACAAATAAAATATAAGAGAATGTATTGTATTCTATTATTTTCTAATTGTCTAGAACATTTTACACTATCTGGGAATTTTGTAGATCCATATGTGACAGACAGACAGATAGATAGATAGATAGATAGATAGATAGATAGATAGATAGATAGATAGATAGATAGATAGATAGATAGATAGATAGATAGATAGATAGATAGATAGATAGATAGATAGATAGAGGCAGACAGACAGAGAGAGATAGATAGATAGATAGATAGATAGATAGATAGATAGATAGATAGATAGATAGATAGATAGATAGATAGATAGATAGATAGAGAAGGAGGCAGACAGACAGACAGAGAGAAAGATAGATAGATAGATAGATAGATAGATAGATAGATAGATAGATAGATAGATAGATAGATAGATAGATAGATAGATAGATAGAGGAGGCAGACAGACAGACAGACAGAGAGATAGATAGATAGATAGATAGATAGATAGATAGATAGATAGATAGATAGATAGATAGATAGATAGATAGATAGATAGATAGAGAAGGAGGCAGACAGACAGACAGACAGAGAGAAAGATAGATAGATAGATAGATAGATAGATAGATAGATAGATAGATAGATAGATAGATAGATAGATAGATAGATAGATAGATAGATAGATAGATAGATAGATAGATAGATAGATAGAGAAGGAGGCAGACAGACAGACAGACAGACAGAGAGAAAGATAGATAGATAGATAGATAGATAGATAGATAGATAGATAGATAGATAGATAGATAGATAGATAGATAGATAGATAGATAGATAGATAGATAGAGAAGGAGGCAGACAGACAGACAGACAGAGAGATAGATAGATAGATAGATAGATAGATAGATAGATAGATAGATAGATAGATAGATAGATAGATAGATAGATAGATAGATAGATAGAGGAGGCAGACAGACAGACAGACAGAGAGATAGATAGATAGATAGATAGATAGATAGATAGATAGATAGATAGATAGATAGATAGATAGATAGATAGATAGATAGAGAAGGAGGCAGACAGACAGACAGACAGAGAGAAAGATAGATAGATAGATAGATAGATAGATAGATAGATAGATAGATAGATAGATAGATAGATAGATAGATAGATAGATAGATAGATAGATAGATAGATAGATAGATAGATAGATAGATAGAGGAGGCAGGCAGACAGACAGACAGATAGATAAATGCAAAAATAATAAATAAATAAATGTAATAATAAGAAAATAAAAAAAGGAATAAATGTCTTGATAAAACAAATATAATTAGTTGTTAATTAAATCTATTCCTGAATTTATTATTGTAGGACTTTTTCCTTTATTATTTTCTGTATTTATTTTAACTATTTTTATTATTTTTAACTTTTATTTATTTATTCATTTATTTAAAAAAAAAAAAAAAAATATATATATATATATATATATATATATATATATATATATATATATATATATATATATATATATATATATATATATATATATATATATATATATTTATTTATTTATTTTATTTTATTTATGTGGTCATTTATTTTTATATTTATTTATTCCCACATATATTTATTTCCTTATAAAAAGGAAAGAAAAAAACTTTTATTTTGACAGATTGGACGTGTGAACGTCATGTGACTCGATCACGGGAGAGTTGCAGTCACATGAGTGTGTTTGTCTATTTAAGAGTTTAACAGCGGGTTGTCATGTTTATTTCCACACCTGGAAAGGTAAGACTAGTACAGTGAAAGAAAATTTATTTCACTGGTTTTTTTTTTTATTTATTATCATCATCATCATCATCATCATCATTAGTAGTAGTAGTAGTAGTATTTATGCCTGTTTATTTCCTAATAAGGTAAGGTAAGTCAAAGTGCAACAGTCTTCAATTCCTGTATAGTACTCTGGCTAAAATTACACAGAAGTTCATAAAGTTTTCCATTTTGATGTTGCCTGCTGAAACCACTAAATTTGCATTGTTTCTCATAAAACCTTTAGCTGAGGCTGATATGTAATGTTATGATCCAGGAAGTTTCTTTGTATTACAAGGTTTGGGAATGCAGGTTTAAATAAACTGTGGTCTGTTCCTCTGTTTCAGATGCATCTTGTGTTGGTTTGTTTGCTTTTGGGTGTTTTGGAGGTTTCTGGAGCTCCAGATGCAGATGAAATCAAATATCTGCCTGGACTTCCGAAACAGCCCAGTTTCAAGCATTATTCTGGATACTTCAATGTGGCGGACAATAAACACCTTCATTACTGGTGAGTAACTCATTTACAGTACCACAAGAAGATTTTTGGCGTTTGCAGTCTCGAACTGCATGTATAATAATTGTACAAAAATTTGAAAATATCTTTTTTTGTTTCACCTTGCTTGACGTTTTACACCGTCTACTCGAATTTTGTGTTTTACAGTTCACCGTTCATTGTTGTTACTAAAGCATGAATGTCTTTTGTCGCTCTTTATCAGGTTTGTTGAGTCTCAGAAAGATCCAGCGAAGAGTCCGGTTGTTCTGTGGCTTAACGGAGGACCAGGATGCAGCTCCTTGGATGGTTTTCTCACAGAGCACGGACCATTTCTGGTGAGAATTCATAGTGCTGGATTGATTGACACTTATAGGGTGTATTTTTAGGGGTCTTCTGTATTTTGGAATTCCATTTGGTTGTTCTAGTCTTGCAGAAATTACATACTTCACCTTAAAGGCAGATTAAAGACCTTGTTTGTGTTTGTTTACATTTGGATTTTTACAATTGCAGTTTGAATTAACGAACATTCCGTTGACTCATTTGAACGTTCCGTCAATGTAAGTCTATGGAATTTTTGGAGTTTTAATGGTCCACTTCAATTTAAATGTAAAAAATAAATGGCGCCCTATTCTAGAACAGTCTGACGGTCTGTGCCAAGTTTGTTGGATGTAGCTTGATAAGTAGTTACAATTGATAAAATGGGACTTTGTGTAGGGATTTTGGAAAAAACCCTACAACATATATCAATAGAATAAATGTTAAGGCAACTTGGATTACAAACACCTGGAAAAATGGTACTTCATCGGTCAAAATGTGTGGGAACCTTGTAACTAAACTACTTGTGTGTGCTGCGTGCATGAACCTGTCCTATTTTTCCACAGATCCAGGATGATGGTGTCACTCTAGAATACAATCCTTATTCTTGGAACAAGGTACAGATTCAGTTTTAACACTTTAGCACTGCTTTTTCACTTCTGTTCAAAACAAAGTAATTTCTATATTGTGAAACAAGGAAGTAGAACCAATTTTCATATTACACAGCATTTACATTGTCTAAACCATCACACTTCCTATAAGCAGTCACAAGGTTTCAAATTATTCTATGTATAAATTCACAGCGAGACCACTCCAAAATGATCAGTTTCTCTGGATTTACTATTTATAGGTATGTGTTTGCGAATAATGAACATTTTAGTTTTATTTTATAAAGTACTGACAAAATTTCTTCCAAATGGGGAAGAAATTTGGGAAGTGTTCAGAAATCACAATTTTGTGGAATGACACCGATTTTTAATCACAGCTGTCTTGCATCTTGGCATGCTCTCTACCAGTCTTTCACATTGCTGTTGGGTGACTTTATGCCACTCCTGGCACAAAAATTCAAGCGGCTCAGCTTTGTTTGATGGCTTGTGGCCATCCATCTTCCTCTTGATCACATTTCAGAGGTTTTCAGATAGGGTTCAGGTCTGGAGATTGGGCTGGCCATGACAAGGTCTTGATCCGGTGGTCCTCCATCCACACCTGATTGACCTGGCTGTGTGGCATGGAGCATTGTCCTGCTGGAGAAACCAATCCTCAGAGTTGGGGAACAGTGTCAAAGCAGAATGAAGGACGTTTTCTTCCAGGATAACCTTGTACTTGGCTTGATTCATGCATCCTTCACTAAAACTAATCTGCCTGATTCCAGCCTTTCTGAAGCGCCCCCAGATCATCCCAGATCCTCCACCTGGTCGTCTAATGGTTAGACGGAGACCTGGAGAGGCCTTCAAGCCAGTGTCTCGCACCCACTGTGAAATTGTGGAGGATCTCTGATTATGTGGGGGTGCTTCAGCAAGGCTGGAATCGGGCAGATTCGTCTTTTGTGAAGGACGCATGAATCAAACAAAGTTATCCTGGAAGAAAATTTGCTGCTTTATGTGCTGCTTGGAATATTTCTGTAATTGCAGATCTCCTGGGATTTTCTCACACAACAGTCTTGAGAATTTACTCTGAATGGTGCCAAAAACAAAAAAACATCCAGTTGGGGGCAGTTCAGTGGATGGAAACGCCTTGTTGATGATGAGAGGTCAACAGAGAATGACCAAACTGGTTTGAACTGATAAAGCCTACTGTAACTCAGATTACCGCCCCGTACAATTGTGACGAGGGGGACCTACACAGTATTAGGCAGGTGGTTTTAATGTTGTGGCTGATCAGTGTAAATATACTCTATATGGTATGGTCTTTTTTTTTTCTTTCAGATTGCAAATGTTTTATACCTGGAGTCTCCAGCAGGTGTCGGGTTTTCCTACTCTGATGACAAGAGATACACAACTAATGACACCGAGGTATGATTCAACTTGGATTTTACATTTACAGGTTTTGCCACAGGCACTATAGCAAGCCAATTTGCTCAAAGTCAACATGAAATCAAAATTGACCATATTTACTTCAAAATAAACTGGTTGTGCTCATCAGTGTACGCCATTTCAAAAAGCCATTTTGGCTGTTGTTTTAGGCTACTATTGTAGCCGATGCAGCCTTTCTGAAATCCTGCCAATATTTCACATCGTAATGCCAGTTAATGTCATAATCACTTTACACCATAATTTTTTTGACACTCAGCAATGTGTCACATTACAAAATAAAATGTTGGGTGAACAGTTCACCCAAAAATATGATGTGTCTAACTTTCTTTGTTCTGCAGAACACAAACAAATATTTTTAGAAGAATATTTCAGCTCTGTAGGTCCATACATTGCAAGCGAATGGTGGCCACAACTTTAAAGCTCAAAAAGCACATAAAGGCATCATAAAAGTAATCAATAAGACGCCAGTGGTTTAATCCATGTCTTCAGAAGAGATATGATTGGTGTTGGTGAGAAACCGACTAATATTTAAGACTTTTATTTCATTTTTTTTTTTACTATAAATCTCCATTTTCAAACAGCCCTTCTAAGCACTCTTCTCTCCTAAAGAGTTCTTTTAGTTTTGGTGATTCACATTTTTCATGTTTGTCGCCACCTACTGGGCAGGGGAGGGGAATTCATAGTATAAAGGACTTCAATATTGATCTGTGTTCACCCACTAAACCATTATGTAAATAAGCAAGATAGTAATTGTATTTTCCTTGGCTTTTCCAGGTGGCCCTGAACAACTACTTGGCTTTGAAAGCGTTCTTCCAGTTGTATCCGGAGTATGGTAATAATGAGGTTTTCCTAACTGGAGAGAGTTACGCCGGCATCTATATTCCCACACTGGCTGAGATCGTCATGGAGGACAAGAGCATTAATTTACAGGTAGGAGGAACTTCCTGTTCATTTTACTGCCCAAAAACAAATACTTTTGTCCTGCTCTGCTGAAACATTTTCTTAATCAGTATTTTTGTCTTTTACCACCTAATTTTGCTTTAAGTAAATGTTTTATATATATATATATATATATATTTGGGGGGATAATTTGCCAACTTAAAGATATTTTCTCTAAAAAGAAGTCTTGATATCGTATGCAGTATTGCTTCTGAAGAATATTTATATATTTTGCTTTATTTTTTTAGTTTGCGGTCTCATTTTATGTCATTCTGTATCCTGATGTGTCTTTTAGGGTATTGCTGTGGGCAACGGCTTGTCAAGCTATGAACTAAATGACAATTCCTTGGTCTATTTTGCATACTACCATGGACTTCTTGGGACCAGGTACAGTATTTTGTGTCACCTAATAAGTGATAATCAGGCACAAATCAAATGTTCTTCAGAAAATGTAAAAAAAATAAGTTTTGTTTCATAGCTTGTGGAATGCCCTGCAGACATCTTGCTGCAAAGATGGAGTATGTAACTTCTACAATAACGAGGATATGAACTGCTCTGCTAATGTAAGTGAAACATTTACATGAGACGTATAACATGTGCTATTTATTTTTTTCACTTATTGTCTTTTTTCTATCTTTCTGTTATATTCAGGTGTATCAAGTACAAATTATTGTCTACCAGTCAGGACTGAACATGTATAATCTGTATGCACCATGTGCGGGAGGTGTTCCACAGAGAGCAAGGCGAGTATGGACCTGTTGAATGAATCTGAACTCTGAAATACCCACTTTGACATGAATCTACAGTGGGCCCAAAAGTTTCGGACTAGTTCTGTCTGTCGATTTAAAATATTTAATTGCATGATATTTTGCGAGTGCTGGAATTTATCCACATTTTGATGATTCGTGCCATTTTGAACTCTGCGAATCATCTATATATCATATATATATATATATATATATATATATATATATATATATATATGTATATGTATATGTTTCATTTTCCTTTTAAAGCATGATTTTCTGTAAAGCTGCTTTGAAACGATGTGCGTGGTGAAAAGCGTTATACAAATCAAAATGACGACCTGACATTAAAAGCGCTTGCAGAGAACATCTTGTTTTTCTTATAGCTCTGGCACTGTGCACGTAACAATACTTCAACTGAAATGCTGATGCTTCATTCCAGTGGGTCGTGTTAATGCGGTTTATCACAAAAGTCCCATTTGGGTTTGTTTTTTGCATAACAAATATGATTAAGAGGTCCTTTTTCCAGCACTTAATCATTGGCACACTGCACTAAGATTATACACTATTCCAACCAGTGTTTGGCACTCACACAGAGCTCTATAAAATGGCAATGGTAAATTGTCTGCACTTATATAGCGCCTTTTTAACCTTAACGGTATTCAAATCGCTTTACACTGCGACTCATTCACTCATTCATACGCCAATGGTGGCAGAGCTGCCATGTAAGGTGCTAGCCTGCCATTGGGAGCAACTTGGGGTTCAGTGTCTTGCCCAAGGACACTTTGGCATGTAGAGTCATGTGGGCCGGGATTTGAACCACCAATCCTGTGATTTAGTGGCCGACCCGCTCTACCAACTGAGTCACTGCCAGTAATTTTGATCAAAACCAAGTGGCATCCGTAAACAAATGATTCTTGAGCTTGTCTCAGCCATTTTTGCTCAGATGCTTTTAATCAACTGTGGTCAAGGTTAAATGTTAAAAAAATTGTGGAATACAGCTATTTTGGAGTTAAGTTCAGAGTGTCATTTTTGTTATGTGTTCTGAATCCAGCATTGAAAATGGGCAGTTCGTAATTCGAGACCTGGGCCACCACTTCATCAACTATGACTGGTCAAAAGCGTGGAATCAGGTAATGCAACAAGCTCATGTGTTGATGCCTGAAAACTATATAGATAATCACATGAACACTTCTCTTTTGCTCAGAAATTCCGAGGTGTGGTCTCCCTGTTTAAGTCTACGAGGCTTGATCCTCCATGCACCAACTCCACCCCATCTACCCTGTACCTGAATAACCCATTAGTGAAGTCTGCCCTCCACATCTCACCCAATTCTTTGGACTGGGTCATCTGCAGGTCTGTTCAGCTAATTTTATTCAAAATCTTAAAGTAAGAATTCACCCAAAAAAGATAATTTTCTCATTTATGTTCAACGTTGTGCCATCAACTCAAACAAAATATTTTTTTAAAGTATATTATGATATTAGAAAGGACATAAAGTTAATGCATATGACTAAAGTGTTTTTTTTTTTATTTGCCTTTTTTTGTGTACGCTTCCATAATGCAGTAAGACAATGGCATAGTGAGGTGTGTCTTCATGAAATTTGAGACCCTCCCATTGAAATCCCAACACTAGTCAAATGAGACTCATTACGACCAGGTTTTACCGATTAATCAGAGCCGATAGTTGCTCCATATATTTTGCCTGTCGTCTTGTGATCAAAGTAGAGGAAGACCGTTATATCGGTTTTACCGATTAATCTGTGCCGATAATTGCTTTCATCACAGGGAGTCAGGCAGACACCAAGTAGAGGCAGACCGATATATCGTTTTTACAGATTAATCCGTGCCGATAATTGCTTTCATTGCACTGATTCAGGAAGACCGGTTTTACCGATTATTTGGTGATGACTATTGCTTTGTTTCGCCTGACTTCTTGTGATCAAAGTGGAGGAAGAATGATATATCGGCTTTGCAGATTAATCTGTGCCAATAGTTGCTTTCATCACAAGGAGTCAGACAGACGCAAAGTGGAGGAAGACCGATATATGGGTTTTACCGATTAATCGGTGTCGATAGTTGCTTTGTGTTTCGCCTGACTTCTTGTGATCAAAGTGGAGGAAGACCGATATATCGGTTTTACCGATTAATCTGTGCCGATAATTGCTTTCAACACAAGGAGTCAAGCAGACACAAAGTGGAGGAAGACCTATATACCGGTTTTATGGATTAATCTGTGTTGTTGGTTGTTTTTTGGAACTATCGGTTGTTTGCACAAATGTATGCCGATCGGTGTTTCTCTGTAGCAGGCGCTGTATTCTACCGTTAGAATGGCTTGGTTCTACAGTATAACAGCGGCTTCTAGAAGTAAAATAAAAAATATATCACTGACACCTGGTGGGGATTTGCTGTATCTAAATCTTTCATCATTGACAATATACATCCATATTGTTATCCTCACTTCAGTGTGTAAATATTGTTATTTTTATTAGATTATCAAGTGTTCTACATTAAAGCGAGGGCATGCAAAGAAAAATGCAAGTATGGAAATGTACCCCCATATCCTCATAATAAACCTTATTCCTCATAAAACCATATATATATATATATATATGCACAATTTTTTTATTTTATTTTGATTAATACTTTTATATAGAGCATTGAAATGGGGCTAAGCTTATTTCAAAATAAGATTCACCGCTGCGTTTCGGTTGTTTTAAAAGTCCTGCGTTATGTACCGAATCTTTATTTATCTTATTATTATTATTATTATTAAGATATTTTACAAATCTATTATTAATTTTGTAATCTTGTTACTGCTGTGTCTGTGCATAGTAAGAAAATATTAAGAAATGTAACTTCTAAACATCAAATAAAAAAAATATTAAAAATAAGATGAATCAGTTTTCAGCCTTTCCCACCACTTAATTACCGGTATCGGCGAAATCCAATCTCAGTCGACCTCCTAAATCAAATGACCCAATATGCATCTTGAGACCAGGTGTAAATGGACCACTGATCGAACCAAGTGTTCAATGTATAAATGTATAAATGTTTATACATCATGGACTGAATTTGGTTTGAGAATCAGCAAAATGCAAATGAGTGAAGAAATGGAGAGCCTTCATTTGAAATCATCCTGATTTTTCTTGCAGCGCTGAGGTCAATCTGAACTATAATCGACTGTTTATGGACGTGAAGAAACAGTACCTTAAGCTTCTTGGAGCACTCGTGAGTCATAGGATTTTAAAGGATTAATCAAGTATATCCAATTCTACCAGTCCTTGTTAATTTCTACAACATATTTTCAACAGAGATACCGTGTGTTGGTGTACAATGGAGATGTTGACATGGCCTGCAATTTCCTTGGAGATGAGTGGTTTATAGAATCACTCCAGCAAGAGGTGAGATTTAGCCCACTTTTAAATTCTGTTAGCAAGTCATAGTTTTCACAATCAGCATAAAGTCTGGTCCACATTGCAGTTTAATCTGGCGAAGAACCACCCACTTAGAGGGGAAGGATTTAATTGAAATAAAATGGCCAACCACAGTGATCTTTTTACGTGATGTTTATGGACGGACTAATTTGAAATTGATGCTACTGTACCATAGTAATACACATGTAAGAAGCAAAGTGGTACATTTGTTTCAAATAATGACTTTGCAAATTCTGTTACAGTTTTAAAAGGCAACACCGTAGAAAGGAGGAATTTGTGTTGAGTTTGTGGTCTGAAACTCTTAAAGGAATAGGTCACCCAAAAATGTTAATGCTCTCGTGATTTACTTGCCTTTTAAGCCATCCCAGAAGTGTATGTCTTTCCTCCTGCAGCAGAACCGAAATTAATATTTTTATAAGCATATTTCTGCTTTGTATGTCCATACAATGTAAGTGAATGGGTGCCATCAGGCTGCTGACTGTTTGACAGTCCAAAATCATATTTAGACAAACCTATCCATTGGCTTCAGAAGACAGTAATTGATCGACTTGAGTCGTGTGGATTACTTTTATGCTGCCTAAATATGACTTTTGGACTGTCAAACACCCAGCAGCCTGATGGCACCCATTCACTTACATTGTATGGATATACAGAGCTGAAATGTGCTTGTAAAAATCTTATTTTCAGTTCTGCTGGAGAAGAAAGACATGCACATCTGGAGTAGCTTGGAGGTAAGTAAATCATGAAAGGATTTTTTTGTTTGGGGTGGCGGTGAACTAACCCTTTAATATCTTTTGCCACTAACCTGGAAATCTTTGTCAAATCCAGAAACCATTTTTTTTCTAGAAATTGCTTGTATCAGTCCGGTACCTTGTAAATGTTTACCGTTTTCCAGCAGGCAGATTTTAAACCCATGCACCCTGACTCCAAAGAATGCATAATGCTAGCCCATCAGATTAAAGCTTGCAAAAACAGTCCATTGGTGGATGGAGCGCAACAGTCTGGTTCCAGAATTAAATATCCCATTCGTGTTTTAGAACCGTAAGTTTGTAGGTTGTTAATTGATGGTAAATGCTTATGCTGAAGCCATCAATCTGCATTATTTAAAAAAAAAATAATAATTTAAATGTGTTTTATAGCTGATTTTTTTTTTTTTTTTTTTTTTTTTTTTTTTTTTTTTGTGAAGAGAGATCCACCAATCTGATAATTGTGCAAGCGCAAATACATCAATTTAATTCGTTTACGTTATTTGCAATACTTCATGGGATTATAGTTAATTCCCTCAAGGAATACGTCATGTTCACAGTCTTGTATCTTTCCATTTTCTAAAACTTTTTTGCTTCGAATCAATGTTTGTAATGTTGTGATTGGCCTAGGAGCTTTTATATAAAGGATTTTATTAAATCCCTTTAGGTACAATACTTCCAGAACAAAGACCGCTGAAAAAGTGGGCGGGTACTGTTGCACTCTACTGACCCTAGGCCAAAATGTCTTGCCTTTTATATTATAGTGTAATCAAAAATCTCTTTGTCGTCTTCTACGATAGGTTCAGGTGCAGCGCAGAACTTGGATTTATTTCAATGGTGACACTCAGCAGGTGGGCGGCTTCGTCAAGGAATTCTCCAACCTCTCTTTCCTCACAGTGAAGGTAAGATCATAAACCAGTCGCAGGATAAATGCTCGCAACACTAGTGTATGAAAAACCTCCATTGATCAGACAGAAATCAGTGCATAGACACTACGGCTCTATTTCAAACTCTAGTGAGCTGCTTACCTAGACAGCAGGTTTTTTTTTTTATACATACAGTAGAAAGAAAAAGTATGTGAACCCTTTAGAATTAGCTGGTTTTCATTAATTGGTCATAAAATGTGGTGATCTCTTCATCAAAATATAGACAAGCACAATGTGCTTAAGCTAACAACACAAAAACTGTTATAATCTTTCACGTCTTTATTGAACACATCCCATGAAACATTGACATTGCTGTGGGAAAAGTAAGTGAACCCTTAGATTTAATAACTGGTCGATCCTCCTTTGGCAGCAATAACATCAACCAAGCTTTTCCGGTAGCTGCGGATTAGACCTGCACAACGTTCTTCTTTTCAGAACTTCACCTCAGCCATATCCTTAGGATGTCTGGTGTTAACGTCTCTCTTGAGGTCATTCCACACCATCTCTATTGGGTTAAGGTCTGGGCTCTTACTGGGCCACTCCAAAAGTGGATGTTCTTTTATTTATAGCCATTCTGTAGTGGATTTACTTTAATATTTAGAGTCATTGTCCTGCTTCATCAACCAACTACTGAATTTCAGCTGGCACACAGTCACCCTGACATTATCCTGTAGGTTATCGGGTAAACTTGGGAATTCATTTTCCCCTTGATGGTAAGCAATCTAGGCCCTGAAGCCATAAAGAAGCCCCAAATAATGATGTTCCCTCCACCATTCTTCACCGTTGGGATGATGTTTTCATGTTTGCATACGGTGCCCTTTTTACTCCATACGTAGGTAGTGATGCGTGTTCTTCCCGAACAATTCAACCTTAGTTTCATCGGGCCACAAACAATTTTCCCAGTAGCATTTTGGAGTGTCAAGGTGGTCTTTGGCAAACTTCAGGCGCACAGCAATGTTTTTGTTGGAAAGCAGCGGCTTCCTTCATGATGTCCTGCCATGGACACCATAGCTGTTTAACGTTTTCCATATAGTAGACTCATGAACAGAGATGTTAACCAGTTCCAATGATTCAGTCAAGTCTTTGTCACTCTATGGTTCTTGTTTACCTCATTGAGCATTCTGCAGTGTGCCCTTTGTGCTCCTCTTGGCTGGACAGCCATGTCTAGTGAGAGTACCTACAGTACTAAATCATCTCCAACTTGTCTAACGTTGGACAGATGAATATCTAAACTCCAAGATATCTTTGTAACCCTTTCCAGCTTTATGCAAAGCAACCATTCTTGATCATAGGTCTTCTGAAATCTCTTCTTTTGCGAGGCATGGTCCACGTCAGCAGATGCTTCTTGTGAATGTTAATCTCAATTTTTCAGTGCTTTTTATAAGTCAAAGTAGCTTTAACCCACACCTCCAATCTTGTTTAATTAATTGGATGCCAGGTTTGCCTACCCCTGACTATGTTGAAGTCATTAGCCTAGGGTTCACATACTTTTTCCAACCTGCACTGTGGATGTTTGAATGTTGTGTTCATTAAAACCGATTGTATTTGTTCATTATTGTAACTTGGATGATCAAACCAGATTTTATGACCAATTTATACATAAATGCAGGTAATTCCAAAGGGTTCACATACTTTTTCAAGCCACTATATGACCGATCTTATAAGTTAAGTAATGAAGCTAATAACTCACCCTTTATGTTTTGCTTTGTATAAGTTGTGTAAAAGATAAGCAGGTTTGTTTAAGGCTTATCAACCGATATAACAGAAAGAAACAAGCTTTTGCCATCCTTTTTTTTTTTTTTAGTTTGACTTCCGCCATATTTTGTTTCCGATTTAAATATTTTGTCGTAATGATGAATATGAACTTGGACATAGGAGCTTAACAGGTGCATTTGAAAGCAGCATAAAAACAAATGGCACAGAAGGAATGCAAGAGTACATCTTGTGTGAACGCCCCCTTAGAAGGCAGCTCACTAGAAAAATAACTTAAATACCTCCTATAGTAAATTTAAGTTTTGCCTCATTTGAAACAGTGAAATGCAAAAAGCAAAAGTTGAACTGATCAATTCATTTATTCTTTCAGGGTTCGGGCCACATGGTTCCCACTGATAAACCCATGGCGGCCTTCACCATGTTTACCCGCTTCATCACCAAGCAACCTTACTAGTCCACACTCAGGAATTTTTGCGGTCTTTTAAATCCAGATTTGCACTGACACCAGTTAAAGGTTTGCATAGTTGGACCACTGACTGTATTATGTTGTCACTTTGTTTTCTCTACCACTTTGGCGTCAAAAACGGATCAAATTATCCACCGTACACTATGTAGTTTAAATTGCTATTCTTCTGAATTGGATAATTAGATCATAATGGAGTGTTCGAGGAACTTTCAGTTTAAGATGCTGTTTAAGTGTTTGTCCATTTAAACTGAATCAGATCTATACAAAATGAGTGGATGCAGACCGTAAGCAGTCTATTGCACAGTTTTAGCTTATTGTGTCTATTAAATGTGAAATTGTAACTTTTTGTATTTTTTCCTTTTTTTTATATTTTGCAGCTGTATTGAATTTTCATGAATGGAACCAATGAATGCCTTGTTGCACTAATTGTTGCCTTTTTGTTCTGGTGTCATTTTATTCTCACTTGCTTAATGGTTTTTCAAATAAATTTATTGTACGAACTGTGGTACGTTTGTGCTCCCAACAGAATAAACTTTGGCTTTTTTTTTTTTTTTTTTTTGGTGATTTCTAGTCAAATTGATTTTTATTTAAAAAAAAGAGGTGCACGAATCAAGTTTAATCACATTTCAGTCATCCGAAATGTTTGAGATGCAACCAAAGTGTGTGTGTGTGTGTGTGTGTGTGTGTGTGTGTGTGTGTGTGTGTGTGTGTGTGTGTGTGTGTGTGTGTGTGTGTGTGTGTGTGTGTGTGTGTGTGTGTGTGTGTGTGTGTGTGTGTGTGTGTGTGTGTGTGTGTGTGTGTGTGTGTGTGTGTGTGTGTGTGTGTGTGTGTGTGTGTGTGTGTGTGTGTGTGTGTGTGTGTGTGTGTGTGTGTGTGTGTGTGTGTGTGTGTGTGTGTGTGTGTGTGTGTGTGTGTGTGTGTGTGTGTGTGTGTGTGTGTGTGTGTGTGTGTGTGTGTGTGTGTGTGTGTGTGTGTGTGTATATTTGGAGTCAGAAATTGATTTCATCATAAATAAACTATTCAACATAAGGTCATAAAATTTAAAAATAAAATCAAAATATCGAATATGTGCACACTCAATACCACAGTAATACAAATAATTTTAAAGTCAACGAGAGACTGCATAACAACCCATAATGTGACGTACCTGTATCTCAAAGTAAAACAGGATGTTGAATTACAAAAACAAAAATAATTGTTCACAAATATCAAGCTTTTGTTAGGTTAGTCCATTCATTTTAGAACGTGAATCTCGTTGCTCCCAACTTCAAGATCTGTGCGTATGTATTGTGAACGCATGCGGTAATGTTCATGTGGCTCTTTCGCTCCTGTTATCGGTGTAACCCGATTATTTCTCTCAGACCTGATCTGAAATGTAGATTTGCACCCACGATGATGTAGCCCTGTAAAATTAAAGATGCAAATTAAGTATGCATGGTTGAGAAATTGTGCTTGCAATGAACAACACGCTTAAATGTTGAAATTAGCTCGCCACTTACATTGTGATACTCGACCACCTCTTCAATGAAGTCCATCCCATCTGGTAGAGGGATCTGTACACCTTGCTTGGTGTAATCTGACATTAAAAACACATGACAAAGCTTTAGATGTACTGAAAATTGAAAACACACAGGGGTGAATTTAATAAATGGATAAGCTACTTTTGCATGCACTTTCACATTTATAACCACTAACAGCAGAAAGGCATATTAGAGAAATATTGTTTGAAATACACTCACCTAAAGGATTATTAGGAACACCATACTAATACTGTGTTTGACCCCCTTTCGCCTTCAGAACTGCCTTAATTCTACGTGGCATTGATTCAACAAGGTGCTGAAAGCATTCTTTAGAAATGTTGGCCCATATTGATAGGATAGCATCTTGCAGTTGATGGAGATTTGTGGGATGCACATCCAGGGCACGAAGCTCCTGTTCCACCACATCCCAAAGATGCTCTATTGGGTTGAGATCTGGTGACTGTGGGGGCCATTTTAGGACAGTGAACTCATTGTCATGTTCAAGAAACCAATTTGAAATGATTGGAGCTTTGTGACATGGTGCATTGTCCTGCTGGAAGTAGCCATCAGAGGATGGGTACATGGTGGTCATAAAGGGATGGACATGGTCAGAAACAATGCTCAGGTAGGCCGTGGCATTTAAACGATGCCCAATTGGCACTAAGGGGCCTAAAGTGTGCCAAGAAAACATCCCCACACCATTACACCACCACCAGCCTGCACAGTGGTAACAAGGCATGATGGATCCATGTTCTCATTCTGTTTACGCCAAATTCTGACTCTACCATCTGAATGTCTCAACAGAAATCGAGACTCATCAGACCAGGCAACATTTTTCCAGTCTTCAACTGTCCAATTTTGGTGAGCTCTTGCAAATTGTAGCCTCTTTTTCCTATTTGTAGTGGAGATGAGTGGTACCCGGTGAGGTCTTCTGCTGTTGTAGCCCATCTGCCTCAAGGTTGTGCGTGTTGTGGCTTCACAAATGCTTTGCTGCATACCTCGGTTGTAACGAGTGGTTATTTCAGGCAAAGTTGCTCTTCTATCAGCTTGAATCAGTCGGCCCATTCTCCTCTGACCTCTAGCATCAACAAGGCATTTTTGCCCACAGGACTGCCGCATACTAGATGTTTTTCCTTTTCACACCATTCTTTGTAAACCCTAGAAATGGTTGTGCGTGAAAATCCCAGTAACTGAGCAGATTGTGAAATACTCAGACCGGCCCGTCTGGCACCAACAACCATGCCACGCTCAAAATGGCTTAAATCACCTTTCTTTCCCATTCTGACATTCAGTTTGGAGTTCAGGAGATTGTCTTGACCAGGACCACACCCCTAAATGCATTGAAGCAACTGCCATGTGATTGGTTGATTAGATAATTGCATTAATGAGAAATTGAACAGGTGTTCCTAATAATCCTTTAGGTGAGTGTATGTGCATTTTAATTTGAGCAATAATAATCGTTTTACTCACTGTTAAGGAGTGGCACCACAGATATCTGCAACATAGTCTTCAGGGGACCTTGTAGGGGAATCAGCTAAGAACAAAACGTTTCATATTTGCTATCAGCATTTTATTCTGTTTGCATTAACGTGACCTTTAAATATTTAATAAAAATGGCACTTACGGCTAAAGACTCTAAAGCAGATTGAGTGGAGAAGATTTTGAACCTGAAAAAAAAAAAGAATATCAGTTCTTGGTACATTTCTACATTAAATGCCTATCTAATGTTAAATATAGTTCAATATTTATATCGGAGGTTCTCAACTGGTTTTTGCTTAAGGGATTTTACACTGGACATCAAATGGCGACACAAGACCGTAACAAAATATCATTACAATGTGTAATGGGTAAAGTATGGGAGGCGGGAACCGGCAGAACGGTCAACATAAACTTTAATGACAAACTCAACTTAAAACAACATAAAACGCGTAGACGCACACATACAGAGCGCCTGCGTGTGTGTCTCTCTCCCTCTCGAACTGGCGTCTCCGGCTCCTCTTTATCCCTCTCTCACTGATTGGGATGATTCAGTGCCGGGCGTCCATGGTTACAGCCTGGCCATGCTCTCCTCCTTTCCCGATTCAGGCTGGGGAAACCTCCGGCATGATGTACTCCCCTCCCTTCCTGGAAGGGAGGTGTTGCCCTTCCGGCCATCCTACTGCCGGTAGGTCTTCCCAGCCTCTCTGGAACCCTGGGAGAGACGTTGAGTTTATGTCAACTTGTGTCACTATACATTGACTTTTCTACCGGTTCCCACCTCCTTGCCCATCCTTTACCCATTACACTGGAGCCGAATCCGGAGAAGGAGGAGGGATGCGTTGTTGTGGATCCCTTGCTGCTGCCGTCCGCTAGAGGAGCTGCCGCGGCCATCATCCTGGGGAAAGAGGGGTCACTGCCTGCCGGCATCAGGGGAACCGCTGATGTCTGCCGAGCAGTGAGGAACTTTTAAGTCCGGCGTGTGTAGAAGGACATACGCAGGCGTGCCGTGTGTGTATGTTTTGTTTTAAGTTCAGTTATGTCATTAAAAGTTACATATACTGTTCAGCCGGTTCCCGCCTCCTATTTGCTCATCCTGAACCAGTTACACAATGTTTGTTAGTAACAATGTTTGTTGGCTGAAGAGGGCCGCAAAACGGCGCCGCAATATGCCGAAGTGGGTTGCCATAAGCAGAAAAGACAGCGACAGCTGAAACTGAACTTTTGGTTGGATTTTAGGATTGAATGCATTTAGCTGCATAGAGAGCTATAAGATGCTCCCTATTTAGTGAATGACTTGACCTCTAGTGTGCTGTTCTGATCTCAGAACAGCTCGAAATGCACATTATTTTCATCCTAACTCCATATAAAGCCACTGAAAGCCACATTTTCCAGCTTTTGGATTAAGCCATTGATTCTCAATGTGGTATTGCTCAGTAAATATAGGATTTCTAAGGAGAAAATGCACTAAAGTACACATTAGTGTGCATTTTGTTCAGCAGCATGGTGTTGCATAGCGATAAATCACAAAAATGTAATATCGGATGACATTAGAGACTCAAACAAAGAGGTTTCAATGAAAAAACGTATTTAGTTTTCTTATCAGATGTAGTTTTGTTTGCAATTCTCCCAAAGACAAACTCCACTGTGATCAGTGCCATGTTGTTTTGTCACATGTCTAAGAGCATTTTTTAGTGTAAAATTTTAACAATTTACTTACAGCACAAAGTGTCCTGAACTGAGATCAGTTGGTTTAAATGAATTTAAATTATGTGTTGCATATAGCAAAGCCAAAATACAGGGCATGTACACACAGGGTCGCACGAGGTTAAGCCTACGTATTATGGGGCTTCAGGGGTTATACTGCACGGTATAACTCGACTCTGCTCGTTTTTTTTTGTTTGTTTTTTTTGAATACCTGATACTTTTTTTTTAGTACCACCTCGGTCGAGGTCCCAAGCGAGCCGGCCGATACTAAATGTGACGTCAAAATCCTGCAGATCACTGATTGGTCAGAGAGAATCGTCACTACCAGCATCACTGGATTTCCGACACGTGACATCATCCCGCTTGTTTTAAAGTTAGCAACAGCGATAACTGTGTCATTTGTTCACGCACCTTTCAAATTGTGAAAAAATAAATGGCTGTGCGCAAAACCTCGCCGTGGTCAATAAACAAGGTGCAGACGGTCCATTCGTTAGCGATGAGCAAAACAAAAATGTCTCCTGAGGAAGTGTCTCAGCTGTTGGCTGCACACGGCTACCACCGGACCTACCAACAGTGTAGGGAAAAGTAAAAAAAACGTAAAAGTGGAAGTGTTTCGCCCAAATGGACACTATCTAAACCGGCGAGCAATGGACGGGAGAGTGCCCTGGACTGGCGTTGATCCACGATGGAGGATGGTACGTTTTGCTACGTTAACTCTATACTCTGCTTCAAAGCTTCACTTTATTTAGTTGACCAGCTACTGGAAATCTTCTAAAACAAGCAGGCCAATTTAACTGTTTCAATTTTGTTAAAAAAAAAATCACCATGCAACAACTGCTTTATGCAGCACAATGAGCTAGTAGCTAACAGCTAGCGGTTGTGTTATTGTTTTGGTCAGTTTGTGTCATGTTTAAGATGATGTCACGGCAGTAGAGACGGCGCAACTATGACAATCAGCCTATAATCC
The DNA here is from genome assembly GCF_025860055.1 of Xyrauchen texanus. Taxonomy (NCBI): domain Eukaryota; kingdom Metazoa; phylum Chordata; class Actinopteri; order Cypriniformes; family Catostomidae; genus Xyrauchen; species Xyrauchen texanus. Next base: position 3,718,384 of record NC_068282.1, read on the forward strand.
CACCCACATTGTTGCGGCACTAAACTGCAGTGGAAATGCAAGCTCAGAAAAGTAAAGCGAGTAGAGTTGAGGCGAGTCGAACCGTAACGTGCAGTGGAAAAGTGCCATTAGACACGTGAGCCGAAAGTGTTATAGAAACACCACATAATGACGTGGTTGCTTAAACAATGCGGGTTTAAGGGTAGGGAGGATTTAGCATCGTTTTATTTCTGCTGTCAAAACCCATAATTGTTACATTGAAAACCACTGATTTATGTGTTATTTTTACCTTCTCAGATCTAAATGGATGGCCAGGTTCTTGCCCTTCATTGACACTTTCGCATTAAATTTGGCTTCCTAAAAACAAGGCAAAATATTTATATACACGCTGAAATTTATAACATCACTTCATTATGGAGCCATTCAATGGATTGTGTAACAAGGGTGTATTTTAGTTTTTCCTTGCCATGGTCATGCTGCTGAGCTGGACTGGTGTTTTTCCAGGTGGCAGAACAAAAATTTTGACATTAGCGTTGACGGCCATACTGGCACCGGAGGTCTTGATGGTGGATTGAGGGGGAGCGGTGACTTCTATCTCCAACGACAGAGGATGATCCATTAGAGCCGGGTTCTGACAAAGCAGAGAAAATGCAAAGAATGAAATGTGCAATGAATTCAAAGCCATCAGGTTAACAGTAATCTTATGTGCTTTAAAGAAACACATATGCAACATACTGATGATTACCACAAAATAAAGCGCAAGAACTGTTGTGCACTTCAATGGAAGTCTACAGGGCAAGGCATTGCACTGAGACTAACATTAAAATGCACTTTGTTTTGTACATATAGCCACTAGACTTTAACATTGTACATGTCAATGTAAGACTAGTGTAATAAAATGTGTAATTAACCTTGTCTGTTTAATGTTATAAATCCAGTCTTTCAACTCCTGCCATGACCATGTAAAGCAGGTCATTTTTGCAATATGTGCGCAAGGACACCAAAAATACCCTTCAGACTTCCATTATAAGTGCATTAATTTCTTTTGGAGAGATGAGTTGAACTTATTTTCTGTGGTAATTACAAGAAGGCCTCAGTGTAAGGCTCATTCCTTCAACGATAAACACGAGTCCGACCATTACCCCCAGTGAGACAAATCCACGACTCATCAGTGAAGAGCACTTTTTGCCAGTCCTGTCCGATCCAGCGAAGGTGGGTTTGTGCCCATAGGCGACGTTGTTGCTGGTGATATCTGTTAAGGACCTTCCTTACAACAGGTCTACAAGCCCTCAGTCCAGCCTCTCTCAGCCTATTGCGGACAGTCTGAGCACTGACAGTTGTTGTTGCCATCCTGTACCTGTCCCGCAGGTGTGATATTCGGATGTACCGATCCTGTGTAGGTGTTGTTACACGTGGTCTGTCACTGCGAGGATGATCAGCTGTCCTTCCTGTCTCCCTGTAGAGCTGTCTTGTGGGGCTTTTCCACTGCACGGTACAACTCGACTCAACTCGACTCTGCTTGCTTTTTGGGGGTTTTCCACTGTGGATAGTACCTGGTACCTGATACTTTTTTTTAGTATCACCTCGGTCGTGGTTCCAAGCGAGCCGAGCCGATACTAAATGTGACGTCAATATCCTGCAGATCACTGATTGGTCAGGGAGAATCGTCACTACCAGCGTCACTGGATTTCCGACACGCGACATCAACCTGCTAGTTTTAAAGTTAGCAATAGCGATAACAGTATAATTTGTTCACGTGACTTTCAAACACGGCTACCACCGGATCTACTAACAGTGTAGGGGAATTTTATTTTTTTTAAATTACAAAATTAAAAGTGGAAGTGGTTCGACCAAATGGAAGCTATCTAAACCAGCGAGCAATGGGAGGGAGAGTGCCCTGGACTCAGCCACGATGGAGGATGGTATGTTTTGTAAAGTTAACTCTATACTCTGACTGCAAGCTTCAGTTTATTTAGTTGATCAGCTACTGGAAAGCTTCTAAAACAACCAGGCCAATTTAACTGTTACACGTGTGGAAAATCACCATGCAACAACTGCTTTATGCAGCACAATGAGCTAGTAGCTAACAGCTAGCGGTTGTGTTATTGTTTTGGTCAGTTTGTGTCGTGTTTAAGATGATGTCACGGCAGTAGAGGCGGCGCAACTATGCAAATCAGCCTATAATCCCACCCACATTGTTGCGGCACTAAACTGCAGTGGAAATGCAAGCTCAGAAACATAAAGAGAGTAGAGTTGAGATGAGTCTAACCGTAACGTGCAGTGGAAAAGTGCTTAGGCATCTCACAGTAAGGACATTGTAATTTATTGCCCTGGCCACATCTGTAGTCCTCATGCATCTATGCAGCATGCCTAATACACGTCCACGCAGATGAGCAGGGACCCTGGGCATCTTTCTTTTGGTATTTTTCAGAGTCAGTTGAAAGGTCTCATTAGTGTCCTAAGTGTTTATAACTGTGACCTGAATTGCCTACCGTCTGTCAGATGTTAGTGTCTTATCGACCGTTCCACTGGTGCATGTTCATTAATTGTTAATGGTTCATTGAATGAGCATGCAAAACATTGTTTAAACCCTTTACAATAAAGATCTGTAAAGTTATTTGGAATTTTACAAAATTATCTTTAAAATACAGTGTCCTGAAAAAGGGACATTTCTTTTTATATATATATATATATATAGTGGCTTCCTAAAAACACTTTCAAGAAGGAAAAAAGAAACTGCATTATGAATGTCAATGCTTGGATCTCTGAGCATTGAAGGAAGTTATAAAAATATCACAAATGTTGCTCACCAGCATCATGATTGTACCAAAGTAGGTAGCTCTGAGGAGCATCTCCAAATCCTTTGACATCTAAAAATTATTTAAACAATATTTGTTGTTTTGTTATTTTATTATTATTATTTATTTGAAACTTGTTAGAAACCTACTGACATCTTACCCGTCCATTTGCTATCTGCATTTGGAACAGTCCACCTTTGTAGTAAGAGTAGAGTCCACTGTCGAAGAAATACTCAGATAGTCCTAGATAGATCATACGGTCATACTCACTCATGACGGGATTCACTGCGTAGTTCACTATGGTATCATTCTCGTTTTTAAGATCATAAAACATTCCCTAAACAGACCAGAGAGAAATAAGTGAAGCCATAAAACCTTTAATTGTGTGCATGATTCAATGGTACATTAAAAAGTGCCATATTTTTACATTGTTTTTTGAGACACATCCCATGGTATTCTTTGAAGGATCTTGGAGTACAATTTAAATAGCATGGTGCATGAATGTGGTAATCCTTCATTGCTATGGTATATAGCAAAGTGCCATAATATTACCATGGTTTTGGGCATGTACCATGGTAATCCAATTGTATCGTTTGAAGTACCATGTATATAGCATGTAAGTAACATGAACATAATCATTCAGTACCATGGTATATACCCAAGCACCATGGTATTACCATATTTTTGGACATGTACGGTGGTGTTATCATGGTATCCCATTAAGTACCTTGGATTACCATGTAAATAGAATTGTAATCATTTAGTCAAATCGTATCAGTTTACCACGGTATTACCATATTTTTGGACAAGTACATTGGTAATATGGTATCCAATGAAGTACCTTGGAGTACCAAGTATACATGAAAATGGTAATCATCAAACAAAGTGCCATGTTATTACCATGTTTTTGAGCATGTACCATGGTAATCCCATTGTATCCTTGGACATACCTTGAAGTATCATTTAAATAAAATTATTTTCATTCAATGCCATGGGATATATCAAAGTACCAAGTTTTTGCATACTATGTAGTAACTTGGAGTACCATGTAAATATGGTAATCATTTAATGCCATGCTATGTATCAGAGTAACATGTTTTTACCATGTTTTTGGGCTTGTAACATGATAATACCATAGTATCCTTTGACGTACCTTGGCACCATGTAAATCACGTTGTAATTTATTCAGTACCATAGCATATATCAAAGTACCATGTTTTTGGGCATGTACAATGGTAATACCATGGTATCCTTTAAATACCAGGGTACATAAACATGGTATTCACTCAGTACCATGGTAAATATCAAAGTACCATGGTTTTACCATGTTTTTGGACATGTACCATGGTAATATCATTGTATCCCATGTAGTGGATTATCATGTAAATACCATGGTATATAATCATTTAGTACTATGGTACTGCATCAGTGTACCATGGTATTACCATCTGATTCCATCACTCCATAGTTCTTTTTTAATTAATGTTTACTACTTAATTCATTTCAAATTCGTAATTGGTCACTCACCCTAAAATCCATATCAAGACTGCTTTCTGTCACTACAGGGTCACTCAACAGTGAGTAATCGATTCCAATGTAACGGTTCACCTGTGTGCGGACTGTATGAGGGAAAACACATTCACATTAATACACATCTCTTATATGAATGTCTCGATATGTCGGGCAGACCAAGATGTCTGTTTGTTTTCACCAAGAGTCAACAATGTTCTCTAACCTGGGATGGTTTCCAGGAATTGGTTAACCAAAACCAGTGCTGCATGATCCAAGGCAGGGCAAATCTGGCACAGAGATATGCAAAAGTAATTTTTTTAGCTATGTTGAGAGTACAATCTTGTTAAAATTATACATAAAAAAAAACATCTATGGTGGTTTGCTGGTCTTAGCTGGTTTAACCTGGTTTAGATGGTCTCCCGGATCCGGCGACACTGATGTTTAGATGGTCGCCACCTAGTCTCCCAACCAGCTGAAAGTGCCAAAACCCCCTCTAAAACCATCAAAACAGACCAGTCTAGCCAGCTTAATGGTTAAATAAGACCAGCAAACCATCTTAGTTGAGGGTTTATGCTGATTTTTCCCCAGGAGAATGGCAGATATAAAAATAAAAACCACAACAAACCCGTTTATTTAAGACGAAGCGCATTCCAGTAGTCAGGAACGCTCCGATGAAGTCGTAAACCTTCCTGTAAACATTTTGTGGTACATAAGAATATCTATCACTGAGAAGTTCTCAACAATATCAAATCAAATTCAAAGTTAAGTTGGTATATGGAGTCAAGTACCCAAGGGTCCCACTAAATTTGGCATTCATCTTGGCGATGGCTGCATCACAAGTGATATTAGAGATCTTCAGACGGCCCTCCTGGTCTCTGCTTAGATGGAGAGCTGTGAAGATATTAACACCTTCTGCTGAGGCGTTGATTGCTCCTTCATCATATCTAATGAATAGAAAAGACCTACATCAGTGAGGTCACCTCATCTTGATGAGTGTCTTCGAAACTTGCGCATCACTGCTGAAAACTACTACATCATGCAGCAGCTTTATTGAACACGAAGTACAATATGAAGTTCTCAATCATTAAAGTTGACTTAAATTTCATAAAATCAGAATTGGGTTTTGTGGCTTTTAGTACATGCTTGTTTGCTTTGAGGTGGTCTTTATGCTAGTGTACTCATAAATGCTGACAAAGTTAAGCATTAGCATATAGATACATTTTCATATTTAACATTTTTAATTGATTCCTAGAGGAAATAAAGAAAAGAAAAACATATATCCATTGAATCAACATTTAAACCCCACAATTACCCCTCCAAATCCCCGACCCTGCCCTGACCCTCAACAAACATTCCTGTATCACACATGAGTATATACACAAAAAAGGAAAACAAACAAACAAACAAAAGAATATATATATATATATATAATCACACACATTTATACCTCTCTCTTCACTGCCCCTCCCTGAGAGCCCTCCAAAAACTCCAAATAGTTGCCCCATTTCCCAACAAGCAAAACTAAGTTACCCAGTCTTCTAAATGACACTTCCTCAAAAGCTGCCACCCACCCCATATCCATGCACCACTCCTGAAATAGGGCTTACCAGCCGACCTCCCTCCCCTTAAAATAATTTGCCTGGCAATCATTACACTGGTCAGAACCCAATATTGTATGTGTTTATTACCCACATCGATGACCGCCCCATCACCCAAAACACAGAGTATGGGGCAAAACAAACCTGAGTGCCCAACAAATCACACACAAAACTCTGAGCCTTCAACCAAAATTCATGAATCTCAACTCACCACTAAAAACATGGGTTGTATCTCCATCCTCCGATTTGCATCGCCAGCATGTGGGTGTGTCTTTAAAACCAAGGCTATACAATCTAGAGTGGTCCAATAGAATCTATGTAAAATCTTGCATCTCTAGATGTAGACTTATTTTATAATCCTAGCCCACACTCACTCCTTCAATACCAAGTTTAAATCTTTCTCTCATAATCTCTTGATAAAGCTCCGTACCCCAGACTCTGAATTAGCAGGGAGTAATACACTGATGCATCATGACCTTTTCCAAAAGCAGTATTCACCTCTCCCAGAGTATCTGCCACTTTGGGGTGTATGCTACTCCCAAAAATAGTACAGAGCAGGTGGCACAGCTGTAAATACCTACAGTATAAAACTGAGATCTGGTTATCCCAAAATGTAGAACCAAATTTTCAAAATATCTCAACACTCCACTCTCATATAGGTCACAGAGTGTATTAACCGCCCTCACAATCTACTCTGACCAGCAGAAAGGGGACTTATTAATACATAATTTTGGGTTCAGCCATATGCACCAAGCAGCATTTAAATAAAATATCCAAATTAAACACTTTTGTCCATACCGAGTGCAAATGCGAGATAACGGGGTGTAGCTTCTCCAGTTATTTCAATAGAAAGTCTTTGCAATGGCGAAATAGGGACAAGAACTTCCTTTTCAATACAAAACCATGGCAGGGCTCTCTCAGGTGGAAGCGACCAAATGATAATAATAAAAAAAAATCTTGGGTAGGCCTAGCCCACCTTTGTCAATCGGCCTATGTAGTTTATTGAAATGTAATCTGGGACGTTTACCATTCCAAATGAAGGACTTCGCTATGCTATCAAATTGCTTGAAATAAGAGAGGCAGACATCTACAGGGAGAGATTGTAACAAGTAGTTGAATTTTGGAATACAATTTGTTTTAATGACATTTACCTTCCCAATCATAGATAAATGTAATGAAGCCCACATGCCCACATCGCTCAAAAACCTTTTTATTAAGGAGTCAAAATTAACTCAATCACACAAATTTGCTGGGAATAAAATGCCCAAACACTTAATGCCCTGTTTGGGCCACTGGAAGACCCCTGGCTGAAAAGCCGTCGCTGGGCAGTATGCTGTCAGAGACAAAGCTTCGGATTAATACCAATTAACTCTGTATCAAGCAAATTTAGAAAAGGAATGAATAATTCTGTGGAGGCAAGGCATAGATCCTGCCACCACCCTTGGAATCTTCCCTTCTTATCGTGGCTGCTAATGGTTCCAGGGCAAGACAGAACCATAATGGGGAAAGAGGGCAGCCCTGCCGGGGCAAAATAATCTGAAATTAATCAATTTGTTTGTACCGCCGCTATAGGTGTATAAAGTAACTTAATCCATCCAATTAAAGTATTCCCCAACCCGTATATTTCCAAAATCTTAAAAAGATAATCCCATTCTACCATAATAAATGCCTTTTCAGCATCAAGTGAGATGGCAGCGACCAGAGCATGATCATTCGCCACTGACCACATGATATTGATGAAACGCCTAATGTTTTCTGAAGAGCTGCGGTCCGAATAAACCCCATCTGATCTATATGTATAAGAGATGTCACTACGTAACCGGTTAGCCAGAATTTTTGACAATATTTGTATGTCTAGCTGTGGACGGTAACTCTTACTCTCGCTTGGATCTTTGTCCTTTTTAAGAATCAGGCAGATCTGGGCTTGTGTCATGGTTGGTGGAAGCTTTCCATTCTTTAATGATTCCGTATAAACTTCTAACAAAAGTGGAGCCAGTTCTCTAGCATAAGATCTAAAAGATTCAGCGACAAAGCCATCTGGCCCCAGAGCCTTTCCTGTATGCAGGGTCTTAATTACCTCACCAAGCTCCTCCAAGGTTATCTCAGAATCAAGAGAATGTTTTTGCTCAGTCATCAGTTTAGGAAATTCTAATGGTGCCACAAAGTTTCTAATATCTTCATCAGTAGACAAAGATATGGAACTATAAAGATCAAGATAGAATTATTTAAAAGCATTTTTATACCAATGGCCGGTGTAAAAACTTCACCACAAGCCGATTTCACTGAGGGAATGGTAGAAAAAGACTCTCTACTTTATATATCTTGCCAAAAGCTTACCTGCTTTGTCCCGTTGTGCTTCCTGTGGTTTGTCTTGCCCTAAATAGCCAAAACTCCACCTTCTATGACAAAATGTTATTAAATCTGTATTTCAATCGGGTCAATTATTTGAGGCCATCAGGTGACATTCGGCGCTTCAGCTCTGCCTCTGCACTTTTAATATTCCCTTCCAATTCCATGAGTTCCTGTGCTTTGGATTTTTTGATGAATACTGTATGATCTGACCCCTAAGAACTGCCTTAAGTGCACACAGAAGATACTGAGGACCAGTTGGTCTCCATATAAACATTGATTTCAGCCTATAACATTTGTTGGAATTCAGGATTTAGCAAAAGGGATACATTAAAGCGCTAAATATGATTTATTTTTCTCCACAACTCACCAGGACGTGATCTGAGATGTTTCCAGTTGAGCAATCAAAAACAGATGAAATGAGGTACTTAGATATAAAAAAAAAATAAAAAATTACAGAATAAATCTTATGGACTGATTAAAATAATGTACAGTCCCTACCAGATGGGTTCAAAAGTCTCCAAATATCTGTAAGACCAAGATTTTTACACATCCAGTGAAGCGTCAACGTTGCTCTAGGGGGCTTACACACTTTTGATTCACTTTGATCAAGGATCGAGTCCATCAATAGATTAAAGTCTCCTCCCCATATTATATCATGAGGTGTTTCAGCGGCTTGCAACATCCCTTCAAGATCTATAAAAAAGCCCTGATCATCAGCGTTAGGTGCATAAATATTAGCCAAAATCAAACTGAATTTCTGCTTAAACAATAATGACTTCCTAATTTATCTTTACTCTGTTTGAAACATTTGAATTGTAGGTGTTTACTTATCAATGTAATGACTCCCCTGCTCTTACTTGAGCCAGCACTAAAGAATATTCATATTCCTTGTGGAGATCCACTCATCCTAACATTTGACATTTTGACATATTAGAAAAAATAAATTGTGTGTCAAAAACAAAATTATAAAGACTACATTGCAACATTAGTGCAACAATCAAACCCCAAACTTTCCACAGAACCAAACAAACAGAAAAAAGTAAAACATGCATGACTGTGCCAACCGTCACCCATCCTTCTAAACTCAAACAGTCTATCTACACCTACGAGAGCCCCCATGACACTTTTGCCATCAGAATTCTCAAGTCCAGTGTTTCTATAACAATTTTGTGACAGAAAATAAACTTCAGCCAATAGGCGGGATGAACACAAAGAACATATAGATTCATTCTCATAACTGTCCCGAAGTTGTGTTCTTCCACAAAACAAGCTTCAGCCACTAGCGGAACCAGCAAAAAAAAAAAAAAACATTCAGTTTGCTCAGGCAGTTAAACTTTTGACTGGTAGTGTACAACTAGCAATAGCAAGTAGCACATCAAGGTTCTTCCATGAAGGGTTGAAAACTTTTTCATGCTCAAGGAGGATTCTAACACGGTCGGATGAAGTTCCACATGGTTATGAGCATTATTTGCGACTACTAAAGCACTTAAAATGCTAAAGTGTCCCATATTTGTGAGTGTTTCGCCACTTAAATATGAGACAATAGGGGGGATATCTTAATTTTGCCAAAAATATGGGATGTCACAGCTCATACGGGACAGTTGGCAATCCTGCTTCCGAGTGTCTTCGGTCGTGCTAATGCTCATACTTGAATTCCTTTTGCAACCATCAATTAGTTCAAAATTAAGTGTCTTTCATTTTGAAATTTTCTTCATTGCCTTCATGTCTACGCTGACAAGCGTGATTTTAAAGGGATAAGCCCTTCAATATGTCCCACCCCAATCTGGACGACACATGAAAGAATGTTACACTCGTACTATAATGTCATGACTTTTTTAAAAAGGTCCTAAACAGTTTCTGTTTTTCTAGGGTCTACATCCAAGGCCTAACATCCTTCCAACAGAGGTCAATTATTTATTAGTAGGACAATTATTCTGAGCAGCAGCAGCTTGCCACCAAGAGTGAGAACCAAATCCAAAGGAATGAACATTTGAGACTCACAAGAACCAGTAAAGGATGCGTCTCTGGAGGTTGAGGGTAATGGAGGAGTTCTGGACCTCGAAGAGCAGCCCAACATCAGGCTGGAATCGTAGGTCAGAGTTCAGGTCCAACTCTGTTATCTTCACACTAAACAAACATTAGATTATAATTTAAGGCCTGATATATGAACTCTAAGTCTATAGCACTAAAATAGATGATTTTAGTTCTAGGTATCCAAAGTGTAAAGGATCAACATACTCTTTGATGGTGTATTGGAAACGGCCCTGGGATCCATTCATCTCTGGCATAGTGATGTTACTCAACTCTTCTTCTACAAACTTCTTTGTCTGGGACTTCACTAAAAACGGGTCGAACAGAGGTCAATCTGAGACTTTTATAAATGAGTTAATAAAAGAATGTTCTGGAGGAACTTGCCCATCTAATCAACCAATTAACTGTAGAATATATAAGCTGCCGCTTACCTTTCCCTGGTGACAATCCTTTCGGCATCCCTCCACCTCCCCATCTCCATCCCTTATTCTAAGAGTTCCTGCCCTATAGCCATCCTAATCCATTCAAAATAGCCAAATATGAAAGAATAGATCTGGTGGACACAGTTGTTTTGGTGTCAAATGTCAACTTTTTTGGGGTGGCTGTGGCTCAGGTGGTAGAGTGGGTTGTCCACTAATTGCAGGGTTGGTGATTCGAATCCCGGCCCACAGGACTCCACATGCCGAAGTGTCCTTGGGTAAGACACTGAACCCCAAGCTGTTGCCGTCATTGGTGTGTGAATGTGTGTATTTGAATGGGTGAGTGAGACACAGTGTATAGCACTTTGAATACCGCTAAGGTTAAAAAGGCGCTATATAAGTGCAGACCATTTACCATTTTTTGACAACAGTTACTGTACAGCGCCCCTAACATCAAAAATGAATGAAATTTGGCATGCGCCCTCAGAATGTCATGTTGTTCATGTGTACTAAGTTCTGTTAAGTTTAGATGTTGTGGTCATAAATACAGGCTAATTAGTCATTATGGGCCACACCAAAAAACATATTGGCTTCTAACTAATAAACAATTAAATTAATGACATTTCTTTTGATAACTTTTGTTAGGGATATATCTAGATGATACATACCAAATTTAGAATTTTTAGTCCAGGGTAGCAGCTGATACAACTGAGGAACTAATACGGTTATGGCCTAATCAATCTCATCTGTCAACTCTGAATGGTGTAAGCGAAACCTTTGTGTAAACGTGTCAAGTAAGATTGTGTAGATATGGACGAAATGAATCCTAAAAGTTGAACCAAACTATCATGTGATCACAGTATGAGTATTGTCAGATGTCTTACACATCATCAGGCCTCTGGCAGTAATACGAATCTTGCATCCAGGTGGTTCAGCTGAGGTCATTGTGATGAGTGTCAGGAGTAAGACGATGGAGACTTCAAATAGTCCCATGATTCCTCAGTAGGCCTGAAAATAACAAGTTATAGTGAAAGAGAAAACTATGATGCAAACAATTAGACTGACTAAAAAGACCAAGAATTTATTCATTTTCTCATAAGCTGTACCGCCTCATGATCACTTGTATGAAAATTACACTGTTTGTTCAATTGGCAAAAAATAAATAAGTAAACATGTTTACTTGTCTTTGCCCTGAATTAATACCACGTTTGATTGCTAAACTGATATTCTCTGTGTTTCATGGTATAAAACTCGCAGTTTACAAGATACTGTTTACAATAATTCAAAAAATCATTCAAAAATCCTTGCATCATTCTCTAAAATAATATTTTATATAAGCAGTCCAGAGGTATAATATGGTTACAAACATATATACCAATTTATATGCAAATTAATGTATTTATTAATTAATTATATTTATTATAAAAAAAATGCATTATTAATATTTGAAATTTATAAAATATAATGTAATTTAATATAAAAATAAATAAAAGAGTTTAGAAATAATAAATATATATTAGTCAAATTTAAAATAATTTGATAATTTAAAAATATAAAACTTAAAAAATAATATTTAAATACATTTAAATTATCACAATTTAAAATTAACAACAAGAAAAGAAAAGTGAATAAGGAAAGACATTTTTTTTCAATTTACAAATTTAAAAATGAATTAATATGAAAAATTAGGAAAGAAAATGGATAAAAATAATGACATAAATTTAAATAATGTAGTGCAGTTTTTAGGGCATTGCTGGGTTGTTCTGGGTAGTTGCTAAGGCATCGATAGAGTTTTCTTGGTAGTTTCTAGGGCATTGCTAAAGTTTTCATAGTTTTATTTTGGCACAATTTATCTATGTGGTTTTTATGGTATTCTGGTTGGTTGCTAAGGTGTTCTGAGTGGTTTCTATGGTGTTCTGGTGGTTGCCAGTGCATTGTTAAAGTTTTCAGAGGGTTTTTAACACATTGTTATGTGGTTTTTAGGGTGTTCTGGCTGGTTGCTAGGGTGTTTCTGGATGGTTGCTAGGGCATTGCTAGGGTGTTCTTGTGGCTGGTAGGGCATTGCTGAATTTTTCTTTTTTGAGCATCATTACTTTGTGGTTCCTAGGTTGTTCTGGGTGGTTGCTAGGGCGTTGCTAGAGTTTTCTTGGTGGTTGCTAGAGCATTACTGAAGTTTTCATAGTGTTTTTAGAGTGTTGCTATGTGGAATTTAGGGTATTCTGGCTGGTTGCTAGGGTGTTTCTGAGTGGTTTACTCAGTGAATTAAATGTAAACTGATAAGTATTTAACCTAATGTGATTAAGTGAATTATTAGTTGAACTAATCTGTATTTTTATCACATATATCCTAATAATAGGCCTTGGTCACATAGACCACTTCTCTTCTCTACATCTCTAAATATTTTCTGCCAGTTTAATAAGAATACCACTTCTATGCCCTTGAGTTCCAATAAGATAAGACCAATCTCCAAAATAACTAACATGCTGCTTCAATGCTATAGTGCATATTTGACACAGTTCTTTGTAAATTCTAACATTATCTTAATGGATTAGATCACCCCAAAATTTTAATTCAGTCATTGTTTACTCACACCTGTGTAGTTATAACCCTATATGACTTTTTTAACACAACAGGATAAATTGTGAAATAAATGTGTGCTCAGTGATGTCATACAATGGCAGTTTATGGTGACCAGCTCTTCAAGATTCAAAAGAACACAAAAGTATCATTCAGAAGACTAATAAATGATTCCATGAGACTCATGATTGTTATAAAAGCATACAATAAGGTTTGGTGAGAAACAAACTGAAATCGAATGTATTATTTATTGAAAACATTCACTGACCATTGATCTCCTGTGTGCGTTCATGACAGGGCATGAGAGCAACAGTTCATGCAATGACCTCGCTTTTTTGTTTATTTTAAAACAGATCCTCCACAGTGATAGTAACAACAGAACACAACACAGCTGCACACAAAACAGAGAAGAGAACTTACTAAACATGTCTGAAGAGTTTGTAGTAGAAGAATTGATGCATTTCTATGTCCAGCCTTATTATTTTGAACAAAGTATTCAAAAATCAAACAGAAACATAGAGGAGGCTACATGCAGTCACACCGTGTCCTAACCTGACGGCAATTGATTCCTTGTTTTCTAGTTTTGCTATGAACTGGCACCGATCCAAAAACGTTAAAAAAAACTAAGACTGGGCATAGAAATGCATCGATTTTTGACAACAAACTCTTCAGACATGTTTAGTCAATTCTATTCTCTGAATTGTTTTCACAATTTCCCCCTTTGTGCTAAGAAGAAGAAAGTCATTTAGGGATTTAACAAAACAGGGGTGAGTAAACAATCTGAATATTTATTTTCGGTGAACTATCCCTTTAAATAATAATATTGGGGGAGGGGAAACTCATATGAATTTTTCTGAATGTTGGTTGCTTTTTGAATATAAAGAGCCTTTAAATTTCTAAATGAAGGGTGTAATCCATATCTGATTTTGAATAAGTGACAAACACTGGAAAAAATGTTTTGAATATACATGATTTAATCACGTACGTCGGTTGCATATGAATCAGTTAAGTAACATCAACATATTTTTTTCTCGTGTTTTGGCTCATTAATTATTTGTCAGAAAACATAATTTGCTCATATAATTTCAACCTAATAGAATAGTTATTTTTAAATGACCCAATTAAGTAGCCTCAATGTGATTTTATTTGTCCCTAATATGAATCATTTCTTCAGTTTTACATTTTTTTTGACACATTACTGATATACAGTATGTTATAAGGTTATGCTAGTTAGCTAATTTTAAGCAAGCAATAGCATCCATTAGTATGGTCAATTCTAAGTAGTAATTGGTCCTTGTAATGTTTTCTCATCTTGCTCAAAAATGCATAAAATAACACTTAATTTTAAACACTTAAAGTTCCATCCAAAGTATAATGTGAACTGTTCACACTTGGAGAATTTCATTTATCGAAAGCAAAGAAAACGAGTTTGGAAGAGAAACACAGATTTGATTAGTAGGTAACAAATTATATGACTTACAAAACTGGACAACCTTCCTGTTTTTATTTTCTCCAGTCAATGCAAATAACCAAAATGAACATTCTAGGAACAAAAGCTTGCCTTCATGTGTACATTTGTGAGGGCACAGTTTGAGCAATGGCATAAAATGAACCCATAAACTTTGTACACATTTTGTGCTAACATGCTCTTTCCTCCCCAAATCCTTTTGCGAAATGCCTTTCACAATAATAAACTACTTACAGTGGTGTGGAAATGCAGGCTCGGTAACTGTACTGTTTCTCAGATTTAATCTCTTTGAAGAATCAGATGTTTTCTTGCAGCCAGGACATCAGTGAAATGTTAACACAAACGAATGGTTCTCTTTCAACCTTCTCTCCTTCTCTTGATTTGGTCTCAATTTGTTCCCATCTCATAGTCAAGAGTTTATAAGGTCAAGTTGACAAAAGGGTGTTCCTTACGGCATCTGACGTCATATGACTTTGTGGCTACGATAATGGCAGTATACTACTGTGCAAAGCAAGCATTTTCCAAGGACTAAAGCACACCAAATAATTGTGGTATCTGCATTTTGCTTCCTTGTCTTACAACAGCTTTTGTATTTGCTGTGTCTATAAAAATTCACATTGATATGGGTGGTTGATGAGGAATACAATTGGGACGTTGACGTGTTCTGCGGTGTGACAGTCATTGAATCTAGAGTCCATAGACATGTTTTGTGTCAACTACCCAAATTTCAAGCTTACAGATACAGGGCAGTAAAGTTTGTGAACATTAAAACAGATCCTAGCAGTCTGCCCTTTAATTTTTAGAGACTAAACCTTAAATTACATGACTTCTTAGAAGTCCATGTTGCAAGGTTTCATAGAATCACATGATTCATGCAATGCAAGGTTCAACATCAGCTGAAACCACAGAAGACCAAAAAAGCTCAAATCATATTAAGCTTTTGTGGCCACCAATTATGGTATTTTTAGAAGAGATTTAAAGCTTTTGAAAAGAGGGGGTATGTTCTTTGTACTAAATAGACGAGTAGCACAAGTTTAAACACAACTCTGGCAGAAGTCATTCGATTGGGTTACTCTCACAACCTCTAAAGACCAGTATTCCCACAAAAGCCATGAGCAAAGCTGATTTTTGAGACCACCAGCCCTGATGAATGACTTGACGTGAGCTTTGATGTCTAGCACTGACTTTTTATTTGCGTTTATAGTGAAAATGTATTCATGCCAGGGCCAGTAAGCAGGATGTGATTATTAACTGTATAAAATCTGGTGGGGCAATGGTCCCCCAGCCCCTCCTTTGACATTTAGGGTTGGCAATTGGTTCCCCTTGGTCGTTTTGCTGACTGCGGGGAGCACAAAGAAAATCTAAGGGGGCACGGGACGTCCATAGATGTACAGACTATATTTTTGATCATATTATGTTTGTTTGTTTTTTCCCTTTTGGGAGCTTGACAGCCCCAATCCCCATCCACTTGCCTTGTACAGAAAAACAAAGTAGCCCTGACATTCTGCCAAACATCTCCTTAAGAAAGCAAGCAATATGGGGTTGGAACAATGAGGATGATTGGCTGATTATGGCATTTTCATCTTTGGGTGAACTATCTCCTTAAATAAAGAATTGGGGCAAATAAGGTAACTTCATGTGACTAATATAGTGCAAGTGACATGATATCTAAATGGGAAATGTGATTAAGTTATCAAAATGTGTGCACATAAAAAAAAAAGTGGTAAAAGTGGAAGACTGTTACAGTATTGAAAGTTTTTTTCTTTTAAAACCCAACATTATTCACAAGAAAACATTAAGACTTCATTTAAACAGTCTTTATTTATAGATGAATTTAATTCCTCAACTGGTGTGGCTCTCCAAGTCTAGAAATGTTACTAAAGTTCAGACACACTAATATTATTGCAGATATTATATATTAATCCAATGCATCATGTATGCATACATTTACACAATAAATAATAGTGGTGTAATTGCACTGTTAACAATGTTCCATAAAATAAAAAGTAAAAACTGTCTGCAGGGTTGCCAGCAAGTTACATTAAAATTAGCGGTTTGCTACAGTTTATGCTAATACAGCATTAAGCTGTTATTTTACTACATTTACAGTAAAATACTGACAAAAGGATTAGCAGTTACTGTTTCTTTGCACTTTTTCAAAAGAGGTATATTTGCAGAATTTTGCTGTAAACTACAGAACAAATACACCACATGCTACAGAGTTTCCCAACTTTTTTTTTTACAATTAAAAAATCACACCTATCCCACATAGGCTAACCATCGTCAATATGTTTCCTTTTTAATAACTTTTTTTCTGTCCGTCTTAGTTGCGTGTTTACTTGTAATGTTTGAAATTCGGCAATTAAAAAAAAAAAAAAAAAAAAAAAGTCTCATACAGTGCTTGCGTTAGACTTTCTAATCATCCGCCATTTTGACAGACAGGGTCGTAAAAAAATTCCGTCATAATCTACTATTAACCGTTTTTTTAATTGTCATATTTTAATGATAATAAGACATTTAATAGCTTTTATTTTCATTCATAGTTTACATTTTTAAACATGAATTTACAGGACGAGCATATATCAGATTATGCATTTATTTATTTATGAAGAGAACAGATGAATAACAGGAGACACCACAGCAAGCAGATTAATGTTTTCCCCCCGCACTGACAGCGGAGGCCACTAAAACAGACATTATGAAAAACACTTTGGTGTGACGTCACTTCATAGACTTCAACGTATTCTGCAGCACTGACGCGAGTCATGTGAAAGGCCCTTTACGCGTATAAATATCACTCACATTTCCACATTAATTATTGCTCTTCACAATCACAAAACACCGATTATGGTTTCAGAGTGGCGAATTATTCCTTAGTCTTGCTATAAAAATACCATGTTTTAATGCAGTGTATAAATGTAGCCCTTAAAAAAGTGACTTAAACATTTAACACAAATAATACAGCTAAATAAAGAGTATTTTCAATACATTTCTCTCTTTATTAAGCTTTCTTGAAAAACAAATAAAAGCCTGAAGCACATTTAGGGGAAAAACTAAAATGATCAGCCATTTAAAAAATAATAAAAATATATAATAAGTAAATAAACAAGAAGTGCAGTCAGTGTGAACAATGAAGTCAAATATACAAATACAACATGCTCCAAATCAGTGCCTCAGAAACCACATCCATTAAAATAATGATCTTGCAAAACATTTGTAGGCCTACCAAATTAGAAGGAAATTGGTAAAACAAAGCCCAAAGCTGATTCAGGTTAATAAACGTACATTTTAGCCATTTAAATAATAAATTCATAAAATAACAAATAATAACAAATCTCGAAGTCTGTCCAAACTCTGAACTCTGGACACAAACAAAGACTGAGTAACTGAGTAAGTTAGTGAATAACTGAGAAAAGATTAAAACAGTGTGTGTGTGTGTGTGTGTGCGTGCGTGTCTGTGTGAGAGAGTGTTTGTGTGAGTTTGATTGTGAGTGTGTTTGTTGAGTGTGTGTGTGTGTGTGAGAAAGTGTTTGTGTGTGTGTATGTGTGCACATGTGTGGGCGAGAAAGTGTTTGTTTGTTTTGAGTGTGAGTGTGTGTTTTGAGTCTGTGTGTGTGTGTGTGTGTGTTCTGTGTGTATGTGAGAAAGTGTTTGTGTGTGAAAAAGTGTGATTGACTGGGTTCACTGACTTATAAAGTCCCACTCAAAGTTCATTAGTTTCTGTAGTAGACAATGTCATCTTTTCTGGGTGACCTTCCTTGTCCGCTTTGACAGGACTTTGCATCGTCCAGCCTTGATGCCTCTCTAAGGATTTATCCCAATGAACGTCTGAAAAACAAATGTGTGTTTATAATTAGTCTGGAAAAAAAGTTTACTCACTGACATTATATAAATATAGCAAAGGCTATTCTTGTATCAATAACACTACCTTTTACTACATTAGGTGTAGGTAATGTTTCATTTAAGCAATGTTACGTTTAAGTTTAATGAATGTCTTCTGAAGTGATATTATCGGTTTTAGTTGAGAACAGACCAAAATGTTAATCCTTTCTCACTGTACATCTTGCCAGTCGACAGACATGATCGATTTCAAGCATGATTTCAAGCATTGGATTAACTGCAGTTGTTCACATAGATGCAATTGTCCTTGTTAATTGGCTGATGAAGTGTTTTGTTGCCAATTAATTGATAGTCTATTTAGTCCATTTCAAGAGTGTATTCTATCATTAGAAGGAGGTGATGCAAGCAGAGATTAATGAGGTGCATCGCAGTTCAACCTGGCCGGTAATTTCGGTGAGGTCTATCTTAAGTCCAAGCTTCAGGCAGTGGCATATGAAGTATCCCATGTCTTATGGTTGGAGTTGGCATCAGTTCATCCTCTGAAGTCCATCGTAATAGACTGAAGTGATGTTTGGCTGGCACTGGCTGCTATTAGTCATCATCACTCAGTGGCATGTAGCAGTGGAGTCCAACATGAAGCAGGAATGGAGCTGGATCCAGCCGGTTCTGGTGACGTCAGGATAGAAGTCCCGAGGTTGAGACAGGGAAACAAATTTAATAGTATTAGCATAGATGCCATTCAATTTATTGCAGATATGATCAGTGTTAGACCCAACTAAAGCAGCCTAATTGTGAGTTGAAGGATAAATTAGGTGTATGCTTGGCTAAATAGATAAGTCTTTAGTCTAGACTTAAACTCAGTGAGTGTGTCTGCATCTCGAACAGTGTCAGGGAGACTATTCCATAGTTTAGGAGCCAATTATGAAAAAGATCTACCTCCTTTTGTGGATTTTTAAAATTCTAGGTACTATTAACAGGCCAGAATTTTGCGATCGTAATGAACGAGATGGAATATAGCATGATAGAACGTCTCTTAATTACTGCGGAGCTAGACCATTCAAAGCTTTGTACATCCATCCATCCATCCATCTTCAACCGCTTATCCGAAGTCGGGTCGTGGGGGCAGCAGCTCCAGCAGGGGGCCCCAAACTTCCCTATCCCGAGCCACATTAACCAGCTCTGACTGGGGGATCCCGAGGTGTTCCCAGGCCAGTGTGAAGATGTAATCTCTCCACCTAATCCTGGGTCTTCCCCGAGGTCTCCTACCAGCTGGACGTGTCTGAAACACCTCCCTAGGGAGGCGGACAGGGGGCATCCTTACCAGATGCCCAAACCACCTCAACTGACTCCTTTCGATGCAAAGGAGCAGCGGCTCTACTCCGACCTCCTCACGGATGACTGAGCTCCTCACCCTATCTCTAAGGGAGAAGCCCGCCACCCTTCTGAGGAGCACATTTCGGCCGCTTGTACTCACAACCTAGTTCTTTCGGTCACGACCCAGCCTTCATGATCATAGGTGAGGGTAGGAACAAAAATTGACCGGTAGATCGAGAGCTTTGCCTTCCGGCTCAGCTCTCTTTTCGTGACAATGGTGCGATAGAGCGAGTGCATCGATTCTCCGGCCAACCTCCCTCTCCATTGTCCCCTCTCTCATGAACAAGACACCAAGGTACTTGAACTCCTTCACTTAGGGCAATACCTCCTTCCCTACCCAGAGTACGCACTCCATCGGTTTCCTGCTGAGAACCATGGCCTCAAATTTAGAGTACGTATTTAACATAATTTAAAAATGTATATGGAATTTAACAGGCAGCCAATGTAACAACGATGAAATGGGGCACATTTGATCAAATTTCTTGGTTCTAGTCAGCACTCTGGAAATGTATTTATTGATCTTTTTGGACATCCTCCCAGAAATGCATTACAATAATCTAGTCTTGAGGTCATGAATACCTTAATTCGTTTTTCGGCATCAGCAACAGAGAGCATGTGCCTTAATTTAGCAATATTTCTGAGGTGGAAGAATGCTGTTCTACAAACATTGGTAATTTGATTTTCAAAGGACAGATTGGTCTCAAATATAACACCTAAGTTCTTCGCTGTTGAAGATGATGTAACAGTACATCCATCGAGAGTCAAATTATATTTTAGTGGCTTGTTTCTAGAGGTTTTTGTCCAATAATTAGTACCTCTGTTTTGTTGGAATTGAGTAGAAGGAAATTTCTGTCCATCCAATCTTTGATTTCATTGATACACTCTGCTAATTTGGAGAATTGTGAAATCTCATCAGATTTTGAAGAAATACAAAGATGGGTACCGTCATCATAACAGTGGAAATTTATTCCACGATTCACGGGGTTGGATGTTCTCCCCAATTTGACATGCCCAATTCCCAATACGCTCTAGGTCCTCTTGGTGGTGTAGTGCCTCAATCCGGGTGGTGGAGGACGAATCTCAGTTGCCTCCATGTATGTCAATCTGTGCATCTTATCACGTGGCTTGTTGAGCATGTTACCTAGTGTGTGTGGAGGCTTCACGCTATTCTCCACAGCATCCATGCACAACTCACCACGTGTCCCATCAAGAGCGAGAACCACATCATAGCGACCACGAGGAGGTTAACCCAAAGTGACTCTACCCACTTTAGCAACCGGGCCAATTGGTTGCTTTGGAAACCTGACTGGATTCAAATTTGCAACTCCAGGTGTGGTAGTCAGCATCTTTACTTGCCGAGCTACCCAAGCCCCCAAAGCAGCTTGTATTTGACCAAAATTCCATTATCATCAGCAAGCAAACTGAGTGAAATGTATTGTGGTGTCAAAATAAATGTTCCTCAAGAAATATGTATGAATGAACCTTGCTTCATCCATGTTTCCAGTTCTTTCTGACAACAAAGCACGTGAACACGACATACTCATAATTAACACTTCAGAAGTGGGAATTAGGATAATTCTGATAGCACATGAAGGCAGCATAAGTCTATAGAGCGGTTCAGCTGTGACGTCAATTTGTAGGCAAACCCAAAAGTCTAATTCACCGTGGGTTCCCTCTGGATTTTTGAACTGATGAGTAAAATAAGGTCTGTGGTAAAGATTACTTGGTGATATGTGGACGTTTTGTTCTACAACATAAATTACACACAGTCTTACCTAAAACATGAAATTTTTAAGCCATATTGAATTACATACTTTTTTTTAAAATGCACGGCAGCTTTAAAATTCACGTTTGAGGTAAGCCTGTGTGTAATTTATGTTGTAGAACAAAACGTCCACATATCGTCATGTTTACTGTATAACTTATTTTACACATAAGTAAATCCAGAGGGAACCCATGGCGAATTATCTTCTGGGTTTGCGGACTACAAGCTGAACAGATCTACTGGATTCTGTTAGAGAACAAAATGTGCAATCATTTTCATAAAAAATAACTGGTCAGACTGGTTTTAGGGGATTTTAATACTTGAGGCTAGCTTGTGTCCCAGCTGGTCTTATCAGCAATTTTTTTTAAACCCATCTAAAACAAGCCAACCAATTTAGGACGTTTCCAGCAAACACAGAATGTTCCCCTAACGTTAGCACATGGTTACCTTTTGGTAATGTTTTGGGAACCATACGCTAATGTTCTAAAAACGTTTCCTTTAGGTTCTTTATTTTATAACCACTAACGTTCCCAGAATGTTGCAGGGTTTTGTGGGATAACCTAAACTAACTTACACAAAACATTTTCTAATGGTTATTTTTAGGTTTTATTTGTAAAATATTTTCATGTTTTTTTTTATTAAATGATGATTAAATTATTTTAATTAAACAATGGATCAATTGGGCTGATTATGTATAAAGACTGATTGTTTTATTTATGATTAATGATGTATGAATGTATTGGATATGTAAATATAAATATGATTTGAAAATGGAGGTAAGTGGAACATTAACAGAACGTTAGGGTAACGTTCACTGATCTATAGATCAGTGGTAACGTTATATTTCCGTAAAAATACTTTCCTAGCTAACTAACAGGGAACGTTGGTATATCCGTTGTGGGAACCAAAAATTGTTAGTTGGGTTTTGTGCCGTTTTTCTTTTTTAGATAAAATAATTGGGTAATTTAAATATGCTTAGCGAGACATAACGAGAGCTATTTCACACTGAGACATTAAAATGTCGATGTCTCATCCAAGCAGCTCACCACAGCCGCTGCCTCTCTGCATATGGCCGCTTTGTTTTGACGGGTTTCCCTGCAGACGGCAAGTAAACCCGCGCCTGCGCATTAACCGGGTCCGAGTGCCCGATACAAGATGGCGGAGTCGGTGGGGAGGGAGAGGCGGAGGCGGGTCCGGACTGAATAGAGCAAAGCCTATTGAGGACTCCAACAAACCTCTCCAAGGTAAGGGATTCAGATGTCAAACAGCAGAACTAGACCTATGTACAGGTGGCGGAATGCACGGGGCACAAAAATATCCCCGCTGATGTTGAATGCGCGCGCTGTGCACGAAATAAACAGACATTGCAGTATTTAGGGAGAGCGGCGTCTAGTACGCGAGCGCGCGCGCCATCTTCTCGACCGTTTCCACGAAGCGAAAGTGCGCACGTAAAATGTTGTGTTGGTAACCGTCGACGATCAGCAAGCTTTTAACTTCACACATGACCCGTTTAATAAACTCTAGTGATGGCCCAGTTTATTAGCCCCCTTTCCCTGCCCAAATGAAGTCGTTTGCTCCGCCACTTAGTTTTATTTCCCCTGGTTTTTCGCAGCACGTCCGCTCCTGCTGCCGCAGCTCTTTGTTGAACGTTTCCCTCTCCTCCTCCTCCGGGTTTCTTTTCGGGCGGCTCGAGCTGGGGCGGGCGACGGAGCAGGCGCATGCGTGTCCTTCTTTCGTTCATTTGCACTCTTATGAACGACGACAAACGCAGTAAACGTTTGGTATATAATAGATATGCGATTTATGGTCAGAGACGTGATTTTTCTAAACAACAAGTACCATGGCAATACAACGGTTTATGGACATGGTACCAGATGGCTATACCGTAGTATGTTTTATGTATAAATATACAATTCCCTATGATTCCAATATTCACGTACCGCGGTATTGGTACTTCAACGTGTACCGCGGTATTTCTATGTTTTTTGGACGTGGTACCATGGTTTTGTCATGGTTTCGTTTGATATCGTCACTGTACCATGGTACCACTATAGTACTTTTTTTGTACTATGCTCATGTCTTTCTGAGATTTAGCAATCTCAAACTTTTGGTACAAAAATGGTATCTGATGATAATACTGAGGTACATTGATACAATGGCATTGAATGGTTAACATATACATGTATGGTATTTTCATGGCACTACAATGTATTGTTGGTGCACCAATGGATACCGCTGTTTTACTAAGGTATACATTGTTTAAAAAAAGTCACAATACTGTACCTGTGCCAATGAAATAGGGTGTACAGTAGCTAGTGTTAATTTTTCCAATGGTAGAGTTGTGGTTTTCTTTGTTTGAATTATTTTTGTATCAGTGAAAGTTTAGTGTAATGCCAACGAAGGAGGATGATTAAAGTTTACGTTTCCCTTTCATTATTATTATTACGTTTCATTATTGTCCTGCGAAGTTTATCGAATCACATTAGAAAGTTCATTTTAATTCTTGACTGTAGTTTCTTTATGTTTGGGGCCTAGGGAACCCCAATGGTGTACTAAGAAAATAAATAATAATAAATTACAAATAATTCTTTCAATATGTTAATATGGCCTAATCAAAATCCAGTATGCAGATATTATTAAAGATTTGACATACTGTTATATCGCAAATTAAGCAGGCATTCACTTTTCATCATGATCATTCAGTGTGAAAACATATTGTGGAAAATACCCAACTGGTAGGACTGTCAGAAAGTCTTAGCATGTGAAAATTAATTGCACTTATTCAGGTATAGGCTATATATGGAGTTTTTGAGATTCCAAACATATGGGTGTGACTATTTTCTTCTAAAGACAGGACAAATGAGGAGCTATGATGAGTGAAAACCACGGAACAGTAAAGACAGACTCGGCGTTGGTCATGTCGCCCACCGGGTCCACTTCAGAGTCTGCTCCCTTGTCACCCTCTACCAGCAAACCCATCCAAGAGCTGCCAGGTCTGTAATTATGAGTATCTGTGAGCACATCATCAAGAGGAAGACTTTCTTAGTTACTTGTATAGCTTAATAATACAATACTTACTGTAGTTCTTGAACCATACATTACAATGGGGGTGATTTGATCAGTGCAAAGAATATGTGATAAGTCTTTCAAAAACTTAAAGATTTTGCATTTTAGACAGCTGTGCCATGTCCCTCTGATTGTGAGTTTCTCTTTTAGATGAGTTGATTCAAGCTGGATGGTCAAAATGTTGGAGTAAGAGGGAGAATCGGCCTTATTACTTTAACCGTTTCACCAACCAATCGCTGTGGGAGATGCCTGTCCTGGGGCAACATGATGTCATTGTAAGTTCAGGGGCAGTTAATTTTCATTGTAAAGGATATTCAATTTGGGGCAAATCTCTGTTGGGACTCAATTAGTATTTTGACAGGTTTTTCGATTTATAAATGTTCTTTTTTCGCCCTTGTTTTAGTCGGATCCTCTGGGGTTGAACGCAGCTCCAGCCTCTGGTGAGGCGATTGTGGAAGCAGGACTAGGAAACGGCCAGCGTAAGAGACACCCATCAGATGATGCTTCTCAAAGGGGGCCGAACAGTTTCAAGAGGCCACAGGTCAGTTTTACTTACTTACAGTAAGACCACAACCACACTAATATGTTTTAGTTTGAAAAGCATTAATTTCGCTAAGATTTGGCCTTCAGTCCACACTGAGGCGAAAATATGTACTTGTCGTTTGGACAGGGAAAATCTATATATTCTAAAATGATGACAATATTTGTCATGTGACGCAGCCATGTGATCCATTCAACCCAAAACAATCAAGATGGCGGCCAATGTTGTAGCGGCTTTGTTGCGCTTGCTATCCACTTTGATAGCTTCGTTAAAGATAAATGTTACTTTGTACAAGTTTACAGTTGCATTTGGAGATGGAGATGACGCAGGGCCAAGTGTCTTACATATATTTTTATCTTGCCCAGTAAGGGAATTTAAGCGTTTTCAGGTGTTTCAGTGTGGACGATCAGATTTTGAAAACGGCAGTGTCTACAAAGAGTGTATTAAAAACAAAAAAGGAGCTTTCAAATTTATCCTGATTAATGTGGATGTAGACTAAACCCAAAGTATACTTTATACAGAATGCGTGATGCAAATCTAGTCATCAGCAGAGTGCTCGAGCACTGAACGCGTGCAGCCCGATTTTTCTAACCGCGCGTCTTTGAACACGCAGACTGCACATGCGCCTGGAATTATTTGCACAAATTAGTGGATCCACAAAGTGTCAATACTCACATTTGAGCCATTGCTGTCATGAAGAAACGCTAAAAGAGGAAAAAATCACCGGTATATCACAGGAGACGAAGGTAAAAATAAAAACTGTAGATATGAACGTCAAGAAAGTGTGTATGAGGAGGTCTGGAGATACCTGCATTTGCATGACTCGAGTCTGAAGGAATGTATGTTTCAGTCTAATCTCCTGAAAATAAATTGTCCAGCAGTCATTGCATGACATATAGACAAATAGACAATTTTGTATTGTCGACGTTTTCAATAACTTCAACATTTAATGAAGTTAAATGTAGTTTGAAACTTATAAAACACGTCTCGAGATCCCTGAATTCGGAGTTGTACTCCGTCCAGCTGTTTTTGAATGCAAGATTTTGTCACTGAGTGTGATTTGTAGTCTGTACAGCTGTGCGTTGCCTATACAGCTGGAGTTGTGCTGACTGCCCCCTGCTGAAAACAGGTGGTACATCAAGCATGTATTGCTCTGATTTACAGTCCAAGGGTTTTAATGCATTGTAGGTGATTTATCAGTAAATGAAGACCATGCCTAAATGCTCAACTTCACATTAGCCCTCTTAGCAGCATCAAAACCAAGCTTTTATTACATTTTTAAATACATTATTCACCGAAGTGAGCAACAGACTTGTCTGTGATTGGTTATAATGCTCAGTTACTGCAAAAATATTTAAAAATAGAAAATTACATTAAAAAAATTTATGTAGCATGAGTAGACCTACATGGACAGCTATAATTGACTTATCACGATAATCAAGATAATTGTGGCGCCTGTAATTGTAATCGCGATTATTTCTGCAAAATGAAATAAATAGCCCTTCAGCAACAATTGTGTTTTTGTTTGCTGATATTTGATTTGTCATATTCAGGTTGAGATTCCAGTCACTCCGACGACTCCTACAGTCCCTATTTCTCCCAGCACACCAGGAGTCAAACCCTGGACCTCCACCACAGATGACAAACAAGCCCAGACCAGCGTACCTGCACCGGCTCCATACCGGCCCGCTGTGTGAGTATAGGACCATGCTTACCTTTCAACCGCTATTTATTTTCCATCACGATGTTGATGTTATTTACACCTTTTTTTAAAAAAAATTTTATTGTGAAAAAGAAAGAATTGACAACAATTTCCACAGATATAGATTTTCCAACATATTTTAAGTCTTCATTGAATATACTCACATCCAGTTATCTTAAGCAATATACTGTACTACTTTAAGAGGTTTGTTATCCCAACATAAAACTAATTACAGAAGTGAGGGAGGATGTCACATCAATCAATGAATATTCTTACCGTACGTTCACACCAGAGGTGGCGAGAGCGTCAAATCGACCGGAAGTCATTCATTTTCAATGACAGCCAGCTTCTCTCGGCGGCGAGAAGCGGCGCGGCGAGTCTTGGGCGGCGTGGGCGTCAGATGGAAGTTCAAGTGCAGTCAACATTATGGTAATGAGCTGTGACGCGGTTCGGCGGCAACCTATTGTAATATAGAAGTGCTCCACTCTAGCGAAGTCTAGAGAACATAACTGTGTAAACTTTGGTTCCCACCAAACATTCGTTCCGAAGATAAAATGGAGGAGAAATTAATTATTGCCATGACTGGTTTCCCTGTAATATATGACCAAGACCACAGTTATTATTACAAATGTATTTTATTTTGATAACAAACAACTATAATTTTAATTACTTTCTGCCATCGATCGATTTCTTATTTTTACATTTTAAAGAGTTCATGAGGATATACGCTACTTGTGATAGGTCGACAAAAAGTAAATGGTCGACATGTCTGGATGTTTAAATTGCGGCCCCTTTAAATATAGTTCACAAAACAAAGCATTCTGAACAAACGTTGCCGCCTATTTCAACTACGTCAGAGCATCCACGAGCATCGAAGGCAGGGCAGCCAGAGCGAATTTTGACGCTCTCGCTGCTTCTGGTGTGAACGTACAGTTATTGTAATCAATCTACATCAAAAATGCATTTGGTTCAATATTGGTTTCATACTCAATCAATTTAATCCAACATTGAATAAATCTGTCTCTCTGAAGGTTCAAGACAATGTTATTTTTTCCATAGTGAAGAGATTCTTTAAAACATTTATCCAGTTGCTTATTTGTGGAGAATTAGGTTTATACATGGAGTGGTGGTGGTGTAGTGGTCTATGCACATAACTGGTAATCTGGTAATCAGAAGGATGTTGGTTCGAGCCCCACAGTCACCACCATTGTGTCCTTGAGTAAGACACTTAACTCCAGGTTGTTCCGGGGGGATTGTCCCTGTAATAAGTGCACTGTAAGTCGCTTTGGATAAAAGCGTCTGCCAAATGCATAAATGTAAATGTTATACTAAACCTAGTTAGAGTATGCTTGATGCAAGTTATATATATATATATATATATATATATATATATATATATATATATATATATATTTATTCTGACTTTCCCATGTGTTGCCAAATCAAATTTGAAGTTAAGCAAAATATCCAGGATCTTTTCCAATGCCTTGTGTATGTCTTGATATATTTGGACAGTCCCAGAATATGTGATAATGATTGGCATTTTGAGACCCGCACTGTCGCCAACACAATGAATTACCTCAGAATTTACTATTCTGTATCGGAGTAACAAAAAACCAATAGTGCAAAATTCCCTCCAGTATGAAGAGTGAGAGGTTGACCAATTTCAGCTTAGAGATATTTCCCCATTCTTCCATAGTTATTACAGCACCGCTCTCTTTTTCCTATCTCTCCTTAATATATGAGGTTTAGTCTACAACTAAACCTGTCATTCATTTATGCAATCTGGAGATGATTTTCTCTGTCAATTGGGAATTATAAGATGATGCAAATATTTTTATGATGGCGTTGTTGTTTGGTTCTGCCACAACACGTTTTGTTACATTTTATGATAAAAATGCTGTCTCAATTGGAGATATCTATAGAAATCATTTGATTCAAGATTGTCTTTCTTTAAGAGTTTGGAAGTTCCCCATTATACATTTACATTACATTTATGCATTTGGCAGATGCTTTTATCCAAAGCGACTTACAGTGCCCTAATTACAGGGACAATACCCCCGGAGCAACCTGGAGATAAGTGCCTTGCTCAAGGACACAATGGTGGTGGCTGTGGGGATCGAACCTACAACCTTCTGCTTACCAGTTTAGTACTTTAGCCCACTACGCCACCAGTATTATTATATAGATAGTATAGTAGGCTATAAGCCCTTTCTCTGCCCAAGTTTTAAAGCGATTATTTAAAATCTGTGTCAAATTTACATCATGTTTGTACTTTCACTGAATACTCTCCATTATATATATTTCTTAGTGATCTCAAATCAAATTTTCAATGATACCTTTTTATCCATTGATTTTAAATTTGTATGTATAATTAGTCTTTTATCAGCAATACTTTTTGTGTAGGAATCTCTCCAAACCACCTAATCTCTATGTCCTTCTATCTTGCTTGATAATCAGGATTGCACCAACAAATAATAGGCCTTAACTGTGCTGCAAAGTAATATTTCTGTAATCAAGGTAATGCCACTCCACCTTTTTCTTTACTCAACTGGAGTATTTTAAATTTGATACATTTTTTACCATGGCATATGAATCTGGAAATTAATTTATCCCATTCTGTAAACTGTTTTTGGGGAGATCTAGAAGTAAGGACTGCAAAAGCAAAAGTCTATTCTAGATCCCATATTGAAAAATCCCATATCTGATTAAATGTTTGTATTAATTGGTCCATAGTTAACCATTTCTAGGTCATTTATATCTTTAGGGAGATATATTCCTAAATATTTAATACATTTTCCTTGTCAATTTAAATGATATTCCTTTTGTAATTTCATTTGAAGGGTTGTAATTGAAGGTCAATATTTAGTTTGAAACCTGAAAAGGAACCAAATAGTTTTAATGTTTTCATTATTTCACCAAATGACTGTGCTGGTCTGTTAGATACATTAATACATCATCTGCAAATAATGCTATTTTATGCTCATCTCCCTTTATATTAATTCCTTTTATTTTGGGGTTCTGCCTAATCCATTGGCCCAGAGGTTCTTTAAACAGTGCAAAAAGAAGAGACAGAGGGTCCACAAGACTTGTATAAATGGGGATTTGTCCGGGATATTTATACTGGAGTGGGCCACTTAACTAGCGCATAATATGGCAGGTGTCACTGGTCCATTGTCGT
This sequence comes from Xyrauchen texanus, assembly GCF_025860055.1. Lineage (NCBI taxonomy): Eukaryota > Metazoa > Chordata > Actinopteri > Cypriniformes > Catostomidae > Xyrauchen > Xyrauchen texanus. The sequence goes on from NC_068282.1 coordinate 3,748,587, forward strand.
TATTTACTATATAATGTGCAATTTCTTAATTTGCTGTTTGATTCATCTGCTGTTCAAAAAAACTACTGTTTAGTTTCCATGTTGTTTTTTGGTTTACTCTCTAAACTCAATGAGAGAGATATCAGAGCGTGGTCAGATATGTCAATTAAACCTATATCGCAGTTTTTGCTTCATGTTTGTCTCTCCCAAAAGCAAAAAAAAAATCAATTCTTGAGTTGATGAATGTGGATTAGAGTAATAGGAAAAAGTCTCTCCATATATCAATTAATCCAGTTTCTCTCATCATTATGTTGATTTGTTTACTCACTGGACTCGCTGTTTGGCGAGTTGGATTTGAGGAATCCAATTGAGGGTTTAGTTGAACATTAAAGTCACCTCCACAAATGAAGGTTCCTTGTGATTCAGAGGCTATCTTGTCTATTATGGTCCTAAAAAAGGAACATTTACTTCCTGGTGGGGCATAAAAGTTCAAAAAAAGTTATTAAGTGTGCCCTCTACTCTGCCTCGTATCATTATATATCTCCCGTCATTATCTGAAAAAATGTGTTTAAACCACATCTAATTAAATTGTCTGTGTTCCACTTCATTTATGTGCGTCTTGCAACAATGCAACCTCAAATTTATCTTAAGTTTGGTCAGAATTTTGCTTAACTTTACAAGATTGAGTAGTCCATTTACATTAAAGGATGCCATTTTTATATTTTCTATATTCTTGTCTCTTATCGCTAAAACGTGTACATCTTCTGTGACTTAACACACCCTCAGGCTTAACAGTGACCGTGAACTCAAAGGAAAAGAAAGATAATGGACAATTTTCAAATACAAGAAACAACAAAACACAATTAACAACATGACTTCCATATTTGGTGTCGTACTGTATCGGCCCTTAATTAAAGATTGATGACAAAACTGCTCCGTGGAATGAGCCTCTTGCACTCATGTTGGACAGAGGGCCCATGTACATGACTATTTTTGTAGCATTGTGGATGTTCATATTTCATTTTGGCACAATTTGCACTTGAGATTTATGTTTCCTTATATAACACTTGAAATGTGAACATGACAAAATATTGGTGGGAGTGACCTACGGGAAACGCCACATACCTGAACTTGTCGTGCCTGTATTTTTAGTGATCTTGGTTTATTACTCACTCCTCTTCAACCTGTGGATGTCTGAATGCCAGGAGTTTTCTTTATAAGATGCAGAGGAGAGGAATGGAGCTCCGTGTTTTTTTACCGGTCTTTCTCCAGGACAAACGCTGAATTCACTCCATCAATGAGGCAGGGTGATTGTTGATTGTGGTCGGAAAGCCTCTTTTTTTCTAAGTCGATCACTGCCACCTCAGCTGAATTATATAGCTTTGTGCAATCTTTGTGAAACACCTTTAACTTGACTGGAAACAGTGTCTGAAACTTGATGTCGTTATCTTTCAGTGTCTTTTTGACTTCTTTGTCCCTACGTTTCCAAAGCACGTCAGGCGCGTAATTGTGGTTTAATGAGACCATGTTGCCTTTCCAGTCAATCATTCTCCTCTCCCATGCTGTTTTAATTATCATCTCTTTCGTCCAATAGTTTATATATATGGTACATGTGGTGTGACATCATCGGGACACATGACCAGGAAGTTATATGGATTAGAACATTTCAAAAATTCATAAAAAATACACAATCATATTTCCAAAATCCAAGCGGTTAAGGTGTGTTATAGGTGTTTCTGAATATATATTACAGGCTGTGTGACATCATCAGGTGAAGTATCACTTTAAAACGTGTGGCCGAGCTGTAGACCTGGAATAACTGAAGTTTGTGTTGCAGAGTGTACTGGGATCTGGACATTCAGACCAACGCCGTGATCCGAGAGCGAGCCCCAGCGGACCATCTCCCACCCCACCCTGAGATTGAACTGCAGAGAGCTCAACTCACCACCAAACTACGGCAGCACTACCATGAGCTGTGCTCTCAGCGGGAGGGTACGTCTGCCTCCACAGCCTGTGTTAACCTGAAATGTTTATGAGTGCAAAGGTACCGGAAGGAACCTGCTAATATTGAAACTGCAGCTCAGCTTTATTGCATCAGAGTTTTCTATCATAAGTAGTTTGTCCCTACTTGGTGCTATTCAATTTCTTAACTTGATTATAGTATTTTTGAGTGGTGTATTTGGATCAGTGATGTGATGCATAGTTATTCAAAATCACATTAAAAATGCACTTCACACAAAACAATTACTCGAATACTCCTGCTATGGTGAACATGTTTTCAGTTTCTGAGTTCAATGTCATTTTGATATATACATTAGTGATGTCATAGAATATAGATATATAGATTATTGATCAGCACGTTATTTTATCTATATATTTTTGAGGCATCGATATATTAAAATTGGCTGACATTTAAATTAGATGCCCAATTTGCATGCTTTCCAATTCACTCAGCTGGCCTCTGTTGAACAGTCTGGAGTAATGGCGTTGGAGGCCACAAGAGGGATATAATGTATCTCTTTACGAACACAGAACAAACAGGGCAGCTGTGGCTCAGGTGGTAGAGTGGGTTGTGACTCCACATGCCAAAGTGTCCTTGGGCAAGACACTGAACCCCAAGTTGCTCCAAATGGCAGGCTAGCGCCTTGCATGGCAGCTCTGCCGCCATTGGTGTGTGAATGGGTGAATAAGACGCAGTGTAAAGCGCTTTGAATACCGCTAAGGTTTAAAAAGGCGCTATATACGTGCAGACCATTACAAACAACACTGAATAGAGTGGAAATGTACCTACAATAAACTGAAAGAAAAGGCTGTCTTTTTGAGAGGTAACTTTGAGAAACTTCAGCTAGCGCGGTCACGTGAACAAGGGGCTGTTCAAACTGAATGGGTTTTTGCATCTTTTGACAACAGCGTCACTTTTCACTGTGCTTTTAGGATCTCTCACGTGAGTGCTACTTCAACTGATAAAAACGTGTCTCAAGACACCTGCGTTCTGCTTTTTTCGTTGTGGTCCATTTTGCGTTTTTAGCGCAAGAAAGCTTCTGTTCTGAATGGTTCCTGGAACGAATGTTTTAGCCGATGGGTACATGAACGCTACTCATACTCGAGAAAAAAAAAAACAATGCTTCTTTCAGAGTCACTAGAATTGAACGTTTTGTTGTTTTTTTTGCCCCCGAATCTCCCTAGATATAAAAAGTGTATTAAGTGGATTTCTGTGCGTACCCTCAGATTAAATCCTGCAGGTGCCCATTTGATAATTATTTGGTCAAATTTGATGGAAAACTATGCCAGCTGAGCTCCATGGCACTTCAGAATTTTGACACTGTGCGTTGGCACCTTGGCGGTGTTTTTGTACCTTTTGTTGAAAATAAATAATTGTTTCTAATTTTAGAACGCGACGTGTCATCCGCCAGATTTGGAGAATTCTCCACAGTTCTACTATCTATTTTTAGCCTGTCTCAGATGCTTCTGTCTCTGTTATCTCAGACTGACACGATGTTCAGTGGAGGGTTCGTGGGGGCCATGACATCTGTTGCAGGTCTTCCTGTTCTTCTATTTTATTATATAAAATAGAAGAACAGGGAGAAGAATGTTTGGAAGTCTAAAATTTGTATTTTCTGTTGATACAAATAGAGCAAATATAGGACAAATGGAGCAACCCTAAAAAAACATCTTTATATTCATGACTCAAAAATCTATAATATTTGGAAAAAGAAAAAATAATAATATATATATATATATATATATATATATATATATATATATATATATATATATATATATATATATATATTATTACATATTCACACTGCATGGTATGATCGTTAAGCGTTTAACTAACTTTTGTAAGGTGCTGTCCTCACAAGTTTCGCTAGTTGTCATATTCTCCATAATTTACAATAGTTTTGCCAGATCACCATCGCTGCCTGTAACTCCACCTCTTCCGCTATGTACGGCAAGCCTGGTGCGCTGAGTGCATGAAGTGTCCAACATTCCACACACCATTTTGACGGTTGAAAAAGTGCATCATCCGGGTACTTAAAGTACACTTCTTTTTGCGGCATTTTCAGCGTAAACGTACTACTCGCACTACTTGCACTTAAAAATGACGTCTAATAGTGCAGAAGTGTGCGGTTTGGGATGCAACTAATGTTTCAAAAGTATAGTCACAAGATGTGAACGGTATGTGCGTTAACATGATTTATTGTGCTAAAACCACTAACCTCTGTGTAGTTATTTTTAATTTTGACAACTTGGATGCCACAACAACATAACACGTAAACCCTAAAAATGACCTTTAAACGATTATTTAAACAACTTTACAGTTCAAATAATACCCGTGTAAACTAAATAATGTGCTTTTATAAAATTATAAGCTTCACATTTCTGCCTTTTTTTAAACCCTCAAAGAATTGGCCCCGTTGATTTCCATTGTAAGTTCCTCACCAAAACCTTGATTTCTGCCTTTTCCAAAGAAAATGTGTCAATTAAATGTTTGTGGTAATCAACATTATGCCACAAATGCGGTTTGAGCTTAACTTGTTTTTAACCAGAAATATTCCTCTATTATTTGAACAAACCTTTAACCCTAAGTATTAAACTTTGGAGCGTGCTTGTCATGCACTGTTTTTGCTACAGATATGAATGATTACCACCAATCGTGTGGCATGTTGAGCAGAGGCGTGCTATTATTTTTTCGAAGTGATCTGACTAACACTTTTGGCCTGTCGGAGGATAAAATGCATGAAAAATTTACATGGACTTCCATTGAAGGAAGCACTTGAGCTATGTCGAAGGCAAAAGCACCACTTACATTTCCTTTATACCTTTTTTTTAAAATGTAGTTTTATGTTATAGTCATGATAAAAGTGACTTAAAATGTTAAACAGGACATCAGAGACTGGGAATGTAATATGTGCTAGGAAGTCTCAAAAAGATCATTTAAAAAATATACACACCACGTTGGTGATAGCAGCCTCAGGCCGTCTCATCCACAAGTTAAACAATATTACCTATCATCTCTAGCATTTATCCTGCAATTAAACCAAACAATCATATACAGCAAGGAAACCTGTGTACAGTTATTGTGTTTGTGTCAGAATCTGAGCGCTTGAATGTCTGTTTTTAGGTATAGAGCCGCCACGAGAATCCTTCAACCGCTGGCTTTTGGAGAGGAAGGTGGTGGATAAAGGGGGTGATCCGCTCTTGCCCAGTGAATGCGACCCGGTCATCTCCCCATCCATGTTCCGAGAGATCATGAACGACATCCCAATCAGGTCATAATTACATCTGTGTACCTTAAAACCATCAAGTCCCAGTTATATATTTCAAGTGATTCTATGATAATATTTTCTATCTTTCCTCTCTACAAACTACAGGCTGTCTCGCATCAAGTATAAGGAAGAGGCTAGAAAACTCTTGTTCAAATATGCAGAGGCGGCAAAGAAAATGATAGACTCCAGGTAATTATTCCAAACTTCCAAAACAACATGGAATCAAAATAGACCCTGTTTACTTTATATATACATGCTCATGGTGTAGTCTTTCCTCAAAATGTTGGCTGAAAAACTACTCTTTGGTTGAAGTCACCTTGGTCGAAAAATAGTTTTTTCGGAAATGCGTCACACTACCGGGTTGTGAATGCGGTTTCATGTTGACTAAGAGTTTGAGACAAAAATAAACTGTGTGTTCCCACAGAAACGCAACTCCTGATTGTCGAAAGGTGGTCAAATGGAACGTTGAGGACACCATGAACTGGCTTAGACGAGACCACTCTGCCAGCAAAGAGGACTACATGGTACACACTCAATGTCTCTTATGTTATCATGTACCCTTCACATCTGTGTGCTGTCTAAACTCATTTTAAAATTTTTAGGATCGACTCGAGCACTTACGGAAGCAGTGTGGCCCTCACGTCACGAGTGTGGCGAAGGATTCCGTTGAAGGCATCTGTTCAAAGATCTATCACATCTCTGCAGAATATGTGCGCCGAATCCGCCAAATTCACCTTGCTCTTCTTAAAGACTGCAACATCTCTGGTAGGACCGCCTCTTTGGAGCTTAAATTCTAAAATGTACTTTTCAGCTGTCTTCAAGACCTGTTGTTTAATGTTAACCAATATTGTTTTAGCAAACTGTCATTAGGCCTTTCCCACTGCATGTACTAAAGCCCATTTTAGGTACTTTTCCCCAGGACTAGTAGTTTATGTTGCATTCGCATGTAATGCCGAGTTTACACTACACGATTTTAAGCCCGATATTTGCTCGCCGACAGTTTTGTGGAGATCGCCGACAAAAGCCTGAAATTGTAGGCAAATCGGAGCTCGCTCCCGTGAGCGACGATCGCAATGTATGAACTATCAAACAAGCGATTTGAGAAAAGCGCAGACTTGTCGCCGTTGTCAGCTAGATATCTAGAATGTTAAATATCTGGACCTGCCTGCGATTTCAAAACGTGCAATGTGAAATATGTTATGACTGAATACAACTGCAGCTGTGACCTACAGCCAATGAGAGAGCAAGAAACGGGGCATGGGAAGTTTCAGTGGGAGGAGTCCTGATGTACCTGCAACAGGACATCAACTAGCATGGCTGCGGTATCAAGAAAGTCTCATTGGACCAAAGAAATGGAGGAAAGTTTAGTGGAACATTGGCAGGAGCACCAGTTTCTATTTGATGTTTCATCTGAATTGTAGCATGAAAATTTGTTTTCGTATCTCTTGTCACTTCTCACGTGTACTCTGCCTGGACTCCAAATTATGTTTCACGACAGAGTCGTCGGGGATTCGTCAATAGTGAAATGTCTTGTAATGTGTTCACCCTGGTCGCCAATTCGTTGTGTAATTTGAAAACGCTACGACTTCCATGACAAGACAGACAGTTGTGTAATATGAACGGTACCACGATCCGACATCTTTGAAAGTCGTGTAGTGTGTTGGAGGCATAGGGAACTGGAGTTCCTCTGAACCGTTTTTGGGAGATTTTTGGCTCCTACTCTGGAGTAGGTACTTTGGGGGTGTATAGGGACTGTGGGAGACTATTGGAGGTGCTGCAGCCTGTGATTGGTCTATGATTTTACCTATGACACACAAACCATTGAGCCACCATTAGTAAACAACTAGCCAGCTACTTAGAGAATTTTACCATTTCCTTAACAGAAATAAAATAAAACCAACAAATTATACAAAGAAGATCACCAGTTTTACGTGCGTGTGTGTGAGACTTCATTGGGAGAAACGCTTTGAGTTTTCATTGCATCTGTACTGTTTATACTGTGTGACTATACAGAAAATAAAGTGATGTCTGGATTACTACATTGAATGTTTCCTGGGATGATGGATATAAATAATCAGATGTTTATCGAGAGTGGGTAATCGAACTCTATAATACTCTAAACTGTCATGAAATCTAATTTACATGAGGGTAGTATTGCGTTACTGTGTGGTAACTTGCATCAAGACATGAAGTCAATGAGTGAGCATTTCAGTAGTCATTTTTGTTCAGTCATAAAAGCCTTTATTGTAAAAGATACAAGTAAAGTCGCTGACTACCACACCTTCAGTCGCATGTTCGAAACCAGGACGTGCTGAGTGACTCCAGTCAGGCTTCCTAAGCAACCAGTTGGTCTGGCTACTAGGGTGGGTAGAGTCACATTGGGGTGAGCCTCTACGCGTGCTAGGTCTACACGGTAACGCGCTCAACAAGCCACGTGATAAGATGCACGGATTGACGGTCTCAGACACGGAGGCAACTGAGGTCCTCCGCCACCCGGATTGAGGCGAGTCACTACGCCACCATGAGGACCTAGATTGCATTGGGAATTTGGCATTCCAAATTGGGGAGAAAAAAATACAAAGTCAAGTTAAAAGCTGCTAATTTTGTCAGATGTGCAAATCTGTTTTCTTGAAACTATCCCTCTATTTTACACTAGATTTAAGTAATTTAGAGCCACTTTGAGTAATATTGTCCTTGTGTTCTAGTGGACGGCACAGAGGCGAAAGTCGTTCAGGACCGGTTGGTGTATTGTTATCCCGTCAGACTGTCCGTGCCGTCCCCTCCTCAACCCCGCGTGGAGCTGCACTTCGAGAACGACATCGCCTGCCTGCGGTATAAAGGAGAAATGGTGAAGGTCAACCGCGCCCATTTCAACAAACTGGTGTGTGCACTTAAATGCAATCAAACAAGCCTTACAACAGATTTATTGATTTCCCTAACCAAATATTTCCATCATGTCTGTTTGTGGATTTCATCTTCATATGGTTGGATTATTTCTTATTTGTCATCTTTCTCTCTCAGGAGCTTCTATATCGATATAGCTGTATTGATGACCTAAAGTTCGAAAAGTTTCTGTCTCGTGTGTGGTGCCTTATCAAAAGATACCAGGTAGCTTTCAAATGAGCATCTGTGGATTGCTCTTAATTTGATGACAATTTATTGTTTTATCATTTGTAATCAATATTGCACCAGCATTGATTGTGCGTCATGGTCATATCATGTTTCTCTGTGAATTTCAGGTGATGTTTGGTTCTGGTGTGAATGAGGGGTCCGGTCTACAAGGGGCGCTGCCCGTTCCGGTTTTCGAGGCTCTTAATAAACAGTTTGGAGTGACGTTTGAGTGCTTCGCCTCTCCTCTCAACTGCTATTTCAAGCAGTTTTGCTCCGCATTTGCAGATACTGACGGCTTCTTTGGATCTCGAGGGTATATTTGTTTAAAGCTTTTTTTGTAATTTTATAACTTGATTGTTGCCTATTTTTGTTAATTCGATAATTAAAATGTCAAAAGTTTCTAATGTAATGTAAAAGGAATAGTTCCATGGCACTTTCATCGTCTTGACATTTTTAACATATTGACAATATTCAATATATATCTCTACAATTATATATTTGCTCTGAAATGGCTCAGAAGTTTAGTTTTTTTAATTAGAGGAACCATTGTTTACAATGCCAGACAGCCAGATTCAATATTTTAAAGATATTAAAAAAACTGGACATTATTTACCTTCATGTATTTTCCTAAAAAACTACTGAACTTGTTTTTTTGAAACCAGGTTGAATATTGCTTAATACTAAATTATTACTGTTGGACCCAGTCAAGTTTATTATTCTAATATATTACTGAAATATTGCTATTATTTTAAGGATTAGATTTGTTTTATATGAACGTAATATATTTCTGTCCTATTTACTTCACCTGGAACTTTTATTTTGACAGTGAGAGTAGTGTTGTCACGGTACCAAAATTTCAGTAGTCTGTACCAATACCAGTGAAATTTCACTGTACTCGATACCATTTTCAGTACCAAACAAAAACATGTTACTAAACAACACTCTTTTATTAACAAAGTCTAACAAAACATTAGCAGCAGAACTAAGAACAAAAATATGCCATTGAGCAAAACTTTAATTTAAATATATTATTTTTTAATTATAACAAAACTGAACAATGTATGCTTAAAGTATTTTTGAACACTTATATAAGATTTGCGTCAACTTTTGCAACTTTTAATTTAAGTTTTTACCAAGTACTAAAAAAAAGCCTAAATAAACAAGCATACAATAGAATGAATAAAAAGCAATTTACAAACTAATGTGCAAAGTGGTCTCTTATTAATAAAGCTGCATATTGCCAATTTTCTTCATGATAAGAAATGCATAGTGACATATGTAGATATTATGATTAAGTCGCGAGCAACCGCATTCTAATCTAGCTGCATTTAGCGTGCAAGCGCGAGGGAGGAGCGACCAAGGCAGAGTCTCTCTCAGCCGGGTACAGTTTCAATCTCTCCCCCCAGATCGGGACATTCGCGCAACTCATAGAAGAGGCACTGACCACACAGAGAAATGCCAGTTTCTGAGTTTATAGTTATTAACATGACCTGCTTCTGTATTATTTGAACTTTAATAAAGCAATTTTACTGCATTTAAGATGTTACGCCGGGATGTTTCCTTTAAAGAACTCCGCCTCCGCTTATTCCACAACGGTACATGCTTTTTTTTTATCATTCCCTAATACTTTGGGATCTACATAAAATAAACTGTGAAAGTTTCGAGTGCATCTGGACTGATCTGTGTAATTCTTCCTCAGGCGTGAACTGCTGCTCTCACGCGATATCGTTACAGTTTAATGTGATTTCATGTTACGTTAAATGAGATCAAACGACTATTAGACAACGAACATTTTTCTCATCAATTTTGTATTTTCGACGATGTCGATAATGTCGACTAAACGTTTCAGCCCTAATGCAAATGATAATATGCTTTTAAACTCATCTGCTTTATTTGCTTGTATAAATCCGTGTGTCTGTCTTTATTAAGTTTGATGTGTTCCCTCCTATCGTCAGAAAATTGCGAAAGCAGCGTTTACAAACAGGTTTTTGCTGATCTGTGATGTTTCCCTTTTCATCAGCCTCAAATTACCTGGCTTTTTCCACTTTTCATTTCGCCATGATTCAGTTGAGGCTCCGCAGCAGCTTTGCTTGTCGCCATCTTTTGCTTGTTGTGAGCGTTCGAAAGTTCCCGCCTCTGCATGGGTACCGGGTAGACCCGGTACTCGGTACCCCGGTGCCTTCAGAAATTCTGGTATTGTAAATAATTTTTTGTTTGAGTACCGACTTGGTACCGTTATTTTTGACAACACTAAGTGAGAGTGCAGATTTGTAATAATAACTTGTATGCTTGAATCCGCTTACCTTTAACAGTGCATGTGAACTGCTCAAAAAACGCACTAAAACCACGAGCCCATAAGCCCCATGCGTGTACAGAACCGCGCATCACATGCTTATTCTGAAGTGACACAGACCATGTTTATCTGTTAATCAAAGCCTTTTCCAATTTACTCGTCACATATTACCATATCACAATTTTTATGTTAGTTGGATTAATTGTGCAGCCATGAAGAATCACCGCGATATTCAAAATATTGCTTAATTTTATATCGTCAGCAAAATCAACATGATTATATCGTGAATATTCAATATGTCGCCGAGCCCTACCAGAAAGCACCAAAAAGTACCATGTTTTTGTTACTATGGTAATACAATGTTTATATTAGTGTTGTCGATTTAACGCATTAATTCTGTGTGATTCATTTATTTTAAAAAACGTGTAAAACATTTACTGAATTAAGCGTGTCCCCCTTCCCGACCATAAGGCAATTCTGAATGCAGGAATCTCAAGACGTGTTTCAACTACATTAAACTCAATCAAAGTGAGATGCTTCAAAAGCATCTGTCTGACAAATGTGTACATTGACGTGTCCTTAGAAATGCCCTCAGACAGATCGATGAATTCAATTGCAAAATAGCCTTATGTGCAGCTATTGCTACATTTCATGAAAGCTAGTGTCATCACCAGTTTGTCTTCACAGGCCATTCCTCCACTTCTCTCCAGCCAGTGGCTCATTTGAGGCAAACCCTCCATTCTGTGAGGAGTTCATGGATTCCATGGTGACACACATTGAGGTGAGCGACTTTGATGTTCAACTCATTCTGGAGCATTGAGTTTTCTGAAGAGAGTGTGGCATTACAGTCTCAAATGTCACTAAATTTGTCTGGATTGTGGCCATCATTCTCAGGAACTTCTGGAACACTCCAGTGAGCCTCTGTCCTTCGTCATCTTCGTGCCAGAGTGGCGTGACCCCCCAACTCCAGCTCTGACGCGGATGGAGGCCAGTCGCTTCCGCAGGCACCAAATGAACGTGCCGGCATTTGAGCACGAGTACCGCAGCGGCTCGCAGCACATCTGCAAAAGGTCAGTCGCACACAAGACCAGCATTCTCTGGAGTCAAAAGATTTGTTGTTCCTTGTTAACTGTTAGAAAAAAAAAACATTGATCCAGAAACCCTTTGGCAGTAGTTCACACGCCAATTAATTTACTTGCACTTCTGTCCTTCCAAACCTGAATGACAAAAGGGGATGTTATGCAGAACATCCATGCTGGTCTTTTCAATTAAATATAAGTGAAGTTTTAATTGATTTACTTCAGATTCCATTATTATGCATAGTCAAAAAAGTTTTTGTACTCAGGGATTTTCTAGAAACAAAATTATATTTTCCTCTGACCTTTATGTGGTCATGCCCCACATATCTCTGTTAACCTCTCTCATCAAGGCGTCCCCATTTTGATGGAAATATTGCATCGTTTTTTCATCTCCGCCCACTCCATTTTCCGCCATTTAGAATTTTTTAAACCTACTTTTTCAAACGTCAAATTTGCACAAAATTTGGCACATATGATCTAGAGACACTCATGACTAAAATTAGTGGTGATATATGATGATAAACCAAACTGTTCATGTGCACCGCATCAACAAATGTAACGATGAGGATGCCAAAATGGACATGATGGTGTATCTTAGCAACACTTTAGCGTTTTGACATCAAACTTGATGTATGTGTCAACACAAGCGTCACCTGAGGGGTACCTGCACAGATTTGGCACAGTGCCACCTGGTGGTCAGGAAATATGAAAATTGCTATTTTTGCTTATAACTTATGAATAGTTGGCCTAAAATCATGGTCTCATTAGAATCCTTGGGATATACTGTGTTGAATGGTACCCAATTTTCCTATGTCGGCCATGTTGGCATATCAGCAATTTAGAATTTTGTCTTAAGTTGTTGTATACCACAAATGCATTGCCGTATCATTACGAAATTGAATATGTGTCATTGGAGCCATGTCCTTACACCGCCACCTAGTGGTCAAAAGATACAAAAAATGCTTCTAACTTTTGATTAATTTTGCCTATTTTCCTTGGGTCATACAGTGTAAGCAAATTCAGATGATTAACCAAACCGTTGTTGTGTTACGAATCAATGAATTCGACAACGAGGACACCAAAATGGACACGAGGCTGTATCTTCGCAACGCTTTAGCGTACTGACATGAAACTTGGTATATTTCATCACAAGCATGTCCTGAGGGTATCTCCACAGTTTTGTAACAGCACCACCTAGTGGTCAAGAAATATGAAAGATTTATATTTTTGCTTATAACTTCTGAATAGTATGGCCTAAAATCATGAGACTGGTCTCTTTAGATTATTTGAGATATAACAAGTCGAATAATACCCCATTGTGAATTTAGCCTTAAATTTCTTTACACTACAAACGCATTGCCGTATCATTGCAAAATTTGGTATGTGTCATTGGGGCCTTGTCCTAAAGGTTCTCAAAAAGTTTGGGGACAGCGCCACCTAGTCATCAAAAGATACCAAGAAATATTTGTAACCTTTGATTAATGTGGCCTATTGTAATGAGACTTGTGTAGTTACCTTCTTTGTGTGATGCCAAATTTGCCATGGTCGGCCATATTTCCTGTCCGCCATTTTGAATTTAATAATAAATCTACTTATTCAAAATCCTCCTAGACCGTAAGTCTGATTTGCATGAAATTTTGCATGTATCATCTATAGACACTCATGACAAAAAGTTATTAAATGCTTTTTGATAGACCAAACCATTCTCATGTAACACATCAACGAATTGAATGGCAAGATGCCAATAAGGATCTAAGGCTGTATCTCTTCAATGCTTTGGTGTATTTACATGAAACTTCATATATGGCATTGTGATGACCTAACAATACCATCTCAATTTGTTGACCCCACCACCTATAGTTCAAAAGTTAAAAGCATTTGTATAACACTAAGTAATAAAAGGAATATCTTACTTCACCACTCTGCTAAAAATCACCACCAGAATTCCATATTCAGTCTAAATGTTTGCCATTGGTGTGCTTGGCCATGCTTGTAGCTATATGTGATATCTGTTTCCTCTTTGGATCTCTCAGAGAAGAAATGTACTACAAGGCCGTCCATGGAACGGCAGTCATTTTCCTGCAAAATAATGCTGGCTTTGCCAAATGGGAGCCCACCTCGGAGAGAATCCAAGAGTTCCTGGCGGCTTATAAGGTCTCCGGGCAGTCTTTACCTTCACCCGGTCCCTCTTCCACCAGTACCGGAGACAAAGACTCCAAACCGGGCCAGGAACGCTCCGCTAGGAGTCAAGACAACAGCAGTCCTGTTGACAAGACTGCACCAGACACAACAAGCATTTAGAAAGCAGCGCTGGGCGTGTGGCGATATGTACGTATGTTCAAGGGAAAAAGTCTATGATTGTATGAGAGGTATAATATTGCGCTGTTGGCTTTGATTGGCACTGGGCTTATAAATGTTTCTGTGAGAAGGAGAAAGATCCATATGTGTTTGCTTTCTTCTGCATCTATTATTTAATGTGTTAGGTTCTTGACTTATGGTATCAAAATTGTTGGGTTTTATATCAATGTATTGATAGTTTGGTCACTCTTTTGTTATTGTCTTTTTAAGAGCTGGTAAATGTAGCTATACAATTATACGTTTCTGATTCTTGTTTTGGCCTTTTTAGGGTGAATCTCATGAAAACATCATATAGAACTTGTATACAAAAAACATACAGAAAATGAATTTTAGTTCCTTTAAGATTTTAGGTTTTTTTTTAACAACTAGGAACATTTTCCCACAACATTTCCTATTTACCAAAATCCGTCTGGAAATGTTTTGCGAGACGAGACGTTTGACACGTAAACAATTTAAAAGAAAAAAAGCTTCACTTTTAGTTTACTCGTAATTCCCATCATTTTCAATACTGATTTTTATTAGATAATTTTTTACTGTATTACAGTAAGTCAGCATACATTAACGTATAATTTAAAGGTGCACTCAGTAATTCGAATCCAATACAGTTTATGTCAAATTCTGCAAATATCTCCTCACAGTCTTCTAGAGGTCTCTTCTGTGGGTGGGCTGAACAAAATCTAGTATTTGTTCACAGCCCTGGCTCTGTAAATGGGACAAAACAAAATGGATCGTTCCGATTCACACAACACTACTCCAGCCAATCAGCAACAAGGGGTGGTTCTTGCACATACACCGGATGGGGGCAGATCGAGAGGGAAATTCATTAGAAGAGCGACGGCTGATGCAAACTTTCTAAACTCCGAGGACAAATGGCTGAGAAACAGACCAAGAGAAAAAGGACAGACGAATATAAACTAAAAAACGAAAGATTATGGTAAGTCGAGGGCGGAGCTTCCAAAGGAGCACTGAAGGGGAGGGGTGTGTTTGTTTTGGCAGTTGTGCTCAAATATCAACTGTGTTTTTCAGAAATGGCCGAGTGCACCTTTTAAAGGCAGTTTAACATATACTATCTTTCTATCTAACTATCTATTTTTTTTTTATTAATACCATTTCTTTATTTTTATTTTTTTTCATTTAATGGGCGTGTGTGTGTGTGTGTGTGTGTGTGTCTGTGTCTGTGTGTGTGTCTGTGTGTGTGTGTCTGTGTGTGTCTGTGTGTGTTTATGTGGTTTATGAGGACAATTTTTTTTAGGTAACAAACTGGTAATTACAAGGGTATTATGCTATAAATATAGTTTATGAGGACATTTCTAGTGTCCCCATAATTTAAATAGCTTAAACATATTAAACAATGTTTTATTGAAAATGTAAAAATGCAGAAAGTTTTTTGTGAGGGTTAGGTTTAGGGGCTGTGTTGGGTTTAGGGGCTGTGTTGGGTTTAGGGGCTGTGTTGGGTTTAGGGGTTGTATTAGGTTTAGGGGCTGTGTTGGATTTAGGGGTTGTGTTGGGTTTAGGGGCTGTGTTGGGTTTAGGGGCTGTGTTGGGTTTAGGGGCTGTGTTGGGTTTAGGGGCTGTGTTGGGTTTAGGGGTTGTGTTGGGTTTAGGGGTTGCATTAGGTTTAGGGGTTGTGTTGGATTTAGGGGTTGTGATGGGTTTAGGGGTTGTATTGGGTTTAGGGGCTGTGTTGGGTTTAGGGGCTGCATTGGGTTTAGGGGCTGCGTTGGGTTTAGGGGTTGCGTTGGGTATAGGGGCTGTGTTGGGTATAGGGGTTGTGTTGGATTTAGGGGTTGGGTATAGGGGTTGTGTTGGATTTAGGGGTTGGGTATAGGGGTTGTGTTGGGTATAGGGGCTGTGTTGGGTTTAGGGGCTGTGTTGGGTTTAGGGGCTGTGTTGGGTTTAGGGGTTGTGTTGGGTATAGGGGTTGTGTTGGGTTTAGGGGTTGTGTTGGGTTTAGGGGCTGTGTTGGGTTTAGGGGTTGTGTTGGGTATAGGGGTTGTGTTGGGTATAGGGGATGTGTTGGGTTTAGGGGTTGTGTTAGGTTTAGGGGTTGTGTTGGGTTTAGGGGATGTGTTGGGTTTAGGGGTTGTGTTAGGTTTAGGGGTTGTGTTGGGTTTAGGGGATAGAATATATAGTTTGTACAGTATAAAAATCATTATGTCTATGGAAAGTCCTCAATGGTGTGTGTGTGTGTGTGTGTGTGTGTGTGTGTGTGTGTGTGTGTGTGTATTACAGTAGTGACTAAGTTATTACAAATAACTTGTATACATAAAACTTATTTATTGCTTAAAATGAATTTTTAGGACCTTAGGATTTTTGACATTGGTGTTATTTTTTTGACAACTAAGCACATATAAATTTAATATTTTCCCATGAAATTCTTATTGCTATAATGCGTCTGGACACTTTTGAATATAATTTCTTTCCCCATTTTAATTAATATATATATATATTTTCATGCCAAGCACATTTCTACAAATGATTATATATATATATATATATATAATCATTGTTTTTGTAGAAATGTGCTTGGCATGAAAATAATGCAAAAGAAAAAAAAATAATTCTTGAAATTTTGCTTCATTTTCTTTTAAGCTAATTTATTATAAATATTAAAAAAATCGACCCAGAAAAATGAAAAATGACCGGACATCTTTTAAACGGGTTTCGTGAGATTCACCTTGTAACCTTGTGCTTTTGTCACTGGCAGGATTAAGATGCTGTCAAAGGGTCGACGCACAAATGTCGAGGGTCAGCGACATGCATATTGTTTTTTTAGATGATTCGGTGTGAGACGATCAGTGATCGGGCAGCTATGTTTAAAAGCCTTTATTATGACATACATTAGTAGTTAGGGCTTCTTGAAGCATTAGTTGTACCCTGTTTTACTCATTCGTTTTTAGAGAGCGCTTTTTTTTTTTTAGTTATGAAAAATAATGGAATTATAAAAAGCTAAAGTAACAAAGCTGGAAAATATTTATTATCTAGTTTCAACCTACCTGCCTAGTCATAAGAGTAAAAGGAGATCAGTTTATAAAATATTGTACTAAACTCAATAGCAAATTTAAAGTGGTTGATCTGTAGAGAATTTCTACATTTATTGTGTTCTTTTCTCTGCCTGTATAAACAGTCAAACTGGCATTTTGGGTAACATCAATTGTAGCATTTAGGTCTAGCAAGAAGAAAACAAAAAGTCTCACATGTGTTTAGCTCAGTTCAAATGTGATATGGTTATTAAAAACATTATTTCATTGATGTTTTTTCGAACAAATTGGCTCCTAAAAGTCGCATACGCCCCTCATTTTTTTCTCCCGCTAGTCTACTTCTCGTTTCAGGTGTTTTACAAGTTGAGAGCGAAGACCGTTTCATATGTGAGAAGTGCTTACAAAGTTGAGTTTTGGTGTTGTATTCTAATCATACAAATTTGTTAACATTTCATGTGAGATTAAATTGCATCACTGGGCAGCATTTTGAATGTACATTTCAAAACAGGAAAAGCAGGTGTCAAACTACTTCTGCTAATCTTTTAGAGTTATTCATTTTTCACTACAATTGGGCTTTAAATGTTGCAATTAGTTCCAGTACAATGGTGGATTTTTTTGCCATGCTTATACGCATGTAGAAATTCGTATTGTATAATATCTCTATATTAAACCCTGTCACTTCCGCCTGTATATAAATATAGATTTTATTTTTTATTTTAGTTCCACTGGACTACATGGTCTTTGAGCAAAGTCTAGAAATAGCTTTTGTATTGAGTTTTAAACCAGTGGTTTGACTCACCCAGCATGCCATTTTAAAAATCACACATTGCTATTAGTTTGAGCATCGGGCACTTGTTGGATTTCTTAATCCTGTAGAGTGTTTTCTGTCACCAGCAAAACTGTAGATGTTGTACAGAGCGTGGGTATGATGTTTGTTGTTTTTCTACATGGCTATCGAGTTTATTTGAAAAGAAAAGATGTCTTTTTCTCCATGCTTTTTTTAATGTTTTAATTTAACCTTTTGGTTCTAAATAACCGCTTACAAATTACAGAATTTATGAAATAGAAGTTGTTTTAAACTAAACCAAAGTGTTATTAAAAGAGGAATATATCTTGCATCTTAAAGTAGAATTGTGTACGATTGCATCGGTAATGCATAAGGTGTAACCAGCAAAAACATCCATTTGTCCATAAGTTTATTTTTATAATTCTTTTTTTTTTTTTCTTATCTTACAAAAATATATCAGAATTTTTTTTATTTTGCATGACCTGATATTTTTAGTACAAAAGAAGATAAATTGTACAGGTCTGTAATTGTTCAATTAGTTTTAAGCTTTGCCATATTGGGCTTTTAACCGATTTGCATTTATCAGTCATGTTGATTGATTTATATTTGGTCGCCATTGCGTTTGTTTATTCTTATGTCCTCTAAAAATGCCATGAATGTCTCCCCTGTTATCTTATTCTGATAAAGACAAAGATTCAGTGAATGTAAATATGTATGTGCTTATATCATTGTTTCCTCTACCTGTATATTATCAGTGTTGTGGCATTTCTCATCACCTGAAGTGGTATAAAGATTTTCCTCGATAAGAAAAGCTCAGTAAAATATTGAAACCATGGAGCATTTTTGCCATTTTATTATTTAGATTTTTATATAAATCTCTCGCTATAATATAGCTGATTGGAGGCCAGATCCTGCCACAAAATAATAGAATAAAAATATATCAATTGCAGGACATAATTTCGACAAAGTCACGTATAAACTAACAATAGAAAGGGTCTCAATTACGAAAAAGTCAAAAGTGCAAGAGACAGTCTCAGTTGCAAAAAATAAAGTCTCAATTACCATCTCAATTTTAAGCTATAAAGTCACAGTTGCGAGATATAATGCAGCAATTGCAATAAATAGTCTCAATTGCGACCAAGTCCCAAATAAATTCACAATAGCGAGAAATGGTCTCAATTGTGAGAAATAATGTTGCAATTGCAACTAAGTCCCATATAAAGGCACAGTAGCGAGAAATGGTCTCAAATGTGAGAAATAGTCAAAATTGCAATAAATAATCTCAACTGTAAACTATAAAGTCACAGTTGCGAGAAATAACGCAGCAATTGCAAGAAATAGTCACAATTGTGAAAGTTACATATAAAGTCTCAATTACCAGAAACAATCTGAATTGCAAGTTATAAAGTCACAATTAAGAGTCAAAATTACAAGAAATAACGTAGCAATTGCGAGAAATGGTCTCAATTACCAGAAAAAGTCACAATAACAAGAAATGGTCTCAATTGCGAGAAATGGTCAAATTGCGACAGTCGCATATAGTCACAATAGTGAGAAATTGTCTCAATTGCGAGCTATAAAGTCACAATGAGTCAAAATTGCAAGAGATAACATGGCAATTGCGAGAAATAATGTAACCGTTTGTAAATGAAGTCAGAATTGCAAGAAATTGTCACAATTGCAAAGTAACATATAAAGTCACAGTAGCGGAAAAATTGTCTCAATTACCAGAAATGGTCTCAATGGTGACAGTCATATATAGTCACAATAGCGAGGAATAGTCTCAATTGTGAGAAGAGAAATAACGTAAAATTTGTAATTGAAAGTCAAAATTGCAAGATATGGATATAACTGCAAAGTCACAGTAGAGAGGAATTGTCTCAATTGTGAATTATAATCTCTGATGGTCACAATTGTGAGATATCAAGACATAATTCCCTTTTCCATGGTGGAAACAAGGCACTATAGGTTGACCCTCACACAAATGTTCAGAGTTTCCAATAACGAAAATGTCCAACTGCAAAAAGATTGAAAAGATTGTACATTGGCACTAACAAAAAATACCAAGGTTACCTGGTGAATCTGAAAAATCTATTTTAGGACCATTATGACTTTTTGCCTTGTAACATTATTTTCATTACACTTAGCAGCCTACTGCAATGCAAATAAATATCATTCTCATAACTGGAATGTGAAAAAATTTAAATTACAGGTATACATTGTTCGTTTTTATTATACCTTTTAATTTAGCCTGACTATATAAATCATTCATTGCCATGGTGTTACCACAGTCACTGTACCACTCTACAGTCAAGTATACACTGACAGTCAGTGAGCCATGTCAAATTAAAAATATGCTGTGCCGTGGGGGACTAAAAGTTGGTATGATGTGTTCAAGTAATTTCAAGCAAATTAATGTTTATCATCGCTTTAACCGCACATCCATGAGCGACATCTTCAGTGCCACAACAATGATGGCCGCTTGATTCGTGCAAGTGACTCAGCCGTGTGGCCACGCCCATAATACACGTGCGCATGCGTGTTGTCAATCTCACACTTTTATTTTGAAATTCGCGACAGAAAGCGCGATTGAAATCTTGCTTACGTCAAAGCAATATTGCAATCTTCAGGAAGCGACAAACAGTTCATTGAATTCATCCATGAACTTTAACAAATAGCGACTTTTTAAACCATTTGGCCGCATCGAAGAATGTGCCGTTAGATTGACTATTGACTGTAGATGTGTAGTAAAAGTTCAAGGGACTGATCTGGAGTAACTGCATAGAGTGTCTGTCACAGCGACAGTGATCTGTAACATTGATCGACCAACATCAGGAATCCCTGGAGCTTCTGATCAAATCTAGTTTAATAATATATTGATTGTGAGTGATGGGTGCTCACAGGATTGAGGGACGCAGAGAATGGCTGCAGCAGGATGTCAATGAGCAGCAGGTGCAGTCAGTGGTGAGTCAAACTCGTGCATCTCGACCAACTGGGTGTATGAAGAAATTGTATTTATTTGTTTACATGTATTACAAGTTTTTATTTCATTTCAGCTTTTATTTTCATATGAATTTTCCACCCTCCCATTTTCATTAATGTACTGTATCTGGATGTTTTATCTTTAAAATCGTATGTAATTCTCATTATATTCAGTGATTCAGTACAGTAATAAAAATCATCCTGTGTGGAATTTTTTAATATTAAATACTACCATGATATATATATATATATATATATATATATATATATATATATATATATTATACTTTCTAAATCATTAACATTATTTTTCGCTTTACAGTAAGGAAAATTTGGCATAAAATATTATAAAAAGACTTTAAAGTCCTTTTTTGTACTTGCCCTTATGTTTAGCATACTTCTTTTTAAGTGTGGCATTTAATCATATATAATAAATAACCACAGGATAGAGATATATATATATATATATATATATATATATATATATATATATATATATAAACATTTATATTTTTTACCCTTTTTAATACACAAATTATAGCATACCATAATTTGTTAATAAAGAAAATTTTAAATAAAATTTGGCTTTTTATCTCATTAACTGAAGAAATAATTGAAGACTCATCGAAATAATCGTTAGAAAATGAAAATGATCCTGTCTGGACACAATATTTTTTATATTTAGACATTAATTTAAATTTCTGTAATGCTATATAGACAGCTCTGGAAACAGTTAAGAGACCACTGCAAAATGATCAGTTTTTTTTATAATTTATAGGTATGTGTTTGAGTAAAATGAACATTTTAGTTTTATTCTATAAAGTACTGACAACATTTCTCCCAAAGTCAAAATAAAAATATTGTCATTTAGATAATTTATTTGCAGAAAATGACAACTGGTCATCATAACAAAAAATATGTCGTGTTTTCAGACCTCGAATAATGCAAAGAAAACAAGTTCATATCCATTTTTAAACAACTCAATATTAATGTTTTAACTTGGGAAGAGTTCAGAAATAAATAAATGGTCTGCGCTTATATAGTGCTTTTCTAACCTTAACGGTTTTAAAGCGCTTTACACTGTGACTCATTCTCACACACACACACACACTCACACACCAATGACGGCAGAGCTGCCATGCAAGGCGCTAGCCTACCATTGGGAGCAACTTGGGGTTCAGTGTCTTGCCCAAGGATACTTCGGCAGTCATGTGGGCCAGGAATTTACATTTACATTTATGCATTTGGCAGACGCTTTTATCCAAAGCGACTTACAGTGCAATTATTACAGGGACAATCCCCCCGGAACAACCTGGAGTTAAGTGTCTTGCTCAAGGACACAATGGTGGTGACTGTGGGGCTCGAACCTGCGACCTTCTGATTAACAGCCCTGTGCTTTAGCCACTACGCCACCACCACTCCGCCAATCCTGCGATCAGCTGCCAACCTGCTCTTCCACCTGAGTCACAGGTGGCCCGATATTTGGTGGAATAACCCTAATTTTCAATCACAGCTTTCATGCGTCTTGTCATGCTCTCTACCAGTCTTTCACATTGCTATTGGGTGACTTTATGCCACTCCTGCTGAAAAAATTCAAGCAGCATGGCATTGTTTGATGGCTTGTGGCACTCCCAGATCATCACAATCCTCCACCAGGTCATCTAATGGTTAGACGGAGACCTGGAGAGGCCTTCAAGCCACAGTGTCTCACACCCACTGTGAAATTTGGTGGAGGATCGGTGATGATCTGGGGGTGCTTCAGCAAGGCTGGAATAAGGTAGATTCATCTTTCTGAAGGACGCATGAATCAAGCCACGTACAAGGTTATAACTTGCTTCCTTCTGCTCTGACAATGTTCCCCAACTCTGAGGATTGGTTTCTCCAGCAGGACAATCCTCATGCCACACAGCCAAGTCAATCAGGTGTGGATGGAGGACCACCGGATCAAGACCCTGTTGTGGCCAGCCCAATCTTCAGACCTGAATCCCATTGAAAACCTCTGGAATGTGATCAAGAGGAAGATGGATGGCCACAAGCCATCAAACAAAGCTGAGCCGCTTGAATTTTTGCGCCAGGAGTGGCATGAAGTCACCCAACATCAATGTGAAAGACTGGTAGAGAGCATGCCAAGACACATGACAGCTGTGATTGATAATCAGGATTATTCCACCAAAAATTGATTTCTGAACTCTTCCTAAGTTAAAACATTAGTATTGTGTTGTTTAAAAATGGATATGAACTTGTTTTCTTTGCATTATTCGAGGTCTGAAAACACGCCATCTTTTTTTGTTATGATGACCAGTTGTCATTTTCTGCAATTAAATTATCTAAATGACAATATTTTTATTTGGAATTTGGGAGAAAAGTTGTCAGTACTGTATAGAATAAAACTAAAAATTAATTTTACTCAAACACATACATATAAATAGTAAATCCAGAGAAACTGATCATTTTGGAGTGGTCTCTTAATTTGGTCCAGAGCTGTATATGTAAATATCATATAAATATATTTTCATTTTTCTTTCCAAATTGAATGTTTAGGCTCATAACTGTTATCGGATTCTACATGTTATGGTTAATAACTGATTTGATATTATAAATCTGTAGCATACTGCTTTATCTTTTTATTTTATAACCATCAAAACATTGGTATAACCATTTTGCACTTAAGAAATCTGGCACAGAATAATAAATAAACTTTTTAAATATTCTTTTGCGCACCAATAAATTACACATATGGGTCATTGACAAATAAGATTATCCGAGATGATACGAATTATTTATAAACTTTTCTACCAAGAAAAATTAAACGTCATGTGGCGTGACCATCAGGTAAAAGGTATTAACCCTCTAAAGCTGCCATTCAACTTTGATATGCTATTTTCTAAAGTCTGCATCTTTAAGGTAATAAATATTTAGCAGAAAATGCTGTTGTCTGCAATGAACTAGATGTCTGCTGCTTCCTGGTGGACGTCACCGGGCAATTCTTGCTGGAGAAATATTTTTAAGCATTTTCAAAATGCATCCACTTGTTTTTTTTATGTGAAATCTTTGCTGATTTAAATAAAGGAAAAGTGACAGTAATAATTATATGATGTTACTGATGAGTATTTATTATTTATTTAAAAAATAATGTAATTACTTTTTATTTATATGATTATAAAATGAGTATTTGCTGAATATAAGCAACTTGTGCTTGGTTAAAATTGTGTATATTATTTTATTGAAAACCCTAATTTGAAATCCATATATTAAATATGATACAACAGGCTTTTGAGGGATATCTCTCAATCACCATTAGATTACATTCATGCCCACCACAAACAAACAAAAAAATCACGTAACTGAAAATGTTGACGTACTTTTTATAAGATACGTTTAAAGTATGAACTAATATTTCTGTGTATTTTTATACATGCAGCATGGTCTGCCATTTATAAATGTCTCATTATTTTACATTAAAAGCTATTATGATGTCATCTTACCATAAGTTCCCGAGACCCAGTGAAAAAAGTTTCACAATTTCCTTTTTTTAAAAGTCAATATTGTGTTTGGTGCATAAAATATAAAAACAGTTTTTTTTTTATTCATATTGTATTTGATGTGCTGAATTGAACTGTGATACATTCCTGTCCATATTTATAGAGCAAGGAGAGGAAGTTGTAATGGCCAAACTCAAAATCAAATTTTGGTATCTCTGAAAAGCCCAGGGAGTCCTCTGATTATACCTAAAGATTTACCACTGTAGCATGTATGGGCTGAGAAAAACTTACATAACAAATGTCCCACACAAAAATGAATTATACATTATAAAGCCAAATATATCAAATATGATGCTTTTTTTTTTTTTTTGATTTATATTTATAGTCTTACTAAAAACCATTTTATGTAAATATATATATATATATATATATATATATATATATATATATATATATATATATATATATATATATATATAATTTTCTGACAATTGTTTCATATGTCAGGCTTTACAGGGTTAAAAAACTTTGTGCAACTTAAATACACACGCGTGTACACAGCTTAATCATTCAATTAAACATAATATTTAAGGTAAAAAATGTATTTTTAGTCAACAAAAACAATACGTTTTCTTAGGATTACTTCATTCAACCTGACCAAAATGTGCCATTTCATAAAAATGTCAAAATATCAGGGGTTTTCCTCTCTGCTTTATGGTTTTTGTCACATTACAACACAGTCTGCACGTTGGTTACATGTTTGGACTTTAATTTGGTTGACAAATTTTTCCCAATATAAATACAATTATAAAACAAAATTGTTTCACTGCTTATTTTTGTTTAAGAAACAACGATAAAAGGCTTTTACAAACAACTTATGCCAACAATTTAAGCTTTAATATCTCCAGCTGGTTACTCCACTTTTACAGTTTTTAACTTTATTATTTCTGTTCTAAATTGTTTCAATAGCTGTCAAACCATTCTAGCATCAATATGCTGTGCAAGAATGCAGCTGCTGGTTTATGATATCCACTTCCTGGTTGTTGCATGTTTTTGTGGCCTTCCAAACAAGAGCATGACAATTTAATTGTACGTGAATGCTGTGAAAATATATTGTTTCTCTGAATGACAGAATCCCTGGAACATTATGATCAAACACAGACAGGTGCATCGCAGGGGACGACGCTCACAGATGACTGTCAGGTAAGTCCACGTGTGTATTTCAAGCAGGACAAATTTGTAATTATGAAAACTTTAAATCGGGTGTTTTTAACTACAATGTACTTGCATTAAAAAATATTGGCATTTAATATGATGTATAGAGGGAAAAATATATATATACACACTGGCGGCCAAAAGTTTTATATTTTATAGCATTCGGGATCAAACTTTTGGCTGCCAGTGTATATATAGTATATGTGCATATATTTGCTAAAGGTTTATTATGTCAACTTTCAGAAGTTCAACTTAATGACGCAGAGTGGCTATTCTGATTTTATGTGGTGTTTAATGTGCTGTCACTGTCGATGTTTGTAGTTATACAGATCCTATCATTTCCATGGATCTTTTGCGGACGGTACTGCAGCCCAGCTTCAATGAAGACATCCTTGCTGTGTTCAGAAAATATATGAAGGTGAGCAAAAGATCATATTTAGTACCTATAACTGTGGTTAATTTGCTCTGATCTTGTCTGAAGATCGATTGTTTTATTCATCTATTTGTGGCACAGTTTTTTGAGAAGGCAGCCAGCAATGTGAAAGAGAACGTTGGTGGGGACGTCCAGCCAGATCAGCTGATCAGAGATGCTTGTCGAAACTGCCTGGAACATGTAAAACACAATACGGTTTATACAAATAAGTGCACTGAAAATGTGGCAAATTAAGCAATTTGAAAAACTTCCATTTCAGGCAAAGCAGCTTTTTCCTGATACCGAGAAAACTGCTCAGAAAACTAGTAGTAACGACCCCACAGTGAAGGTACATTTTATTCAGCGTTTGTCTGAAAAACTACAAATATATCTGGTGTTCAACTCTATATTATTGCAGTACTAATAGTTTTTATTCTCACAGCGTTCACGACAGCCAGATGACAACTCGGGCCAGAGAGACAGTCCCGTACCTAAAAAGGTGACTTGCGTAAAGTTTGATCCTGAATGCTATAAAATATCAATGTTTAGATGTGTATGTAATAGATAATATATAATGACATGGGGGTCATTTTTTTATATTAAGGATCAACATTGCCATTTTTAACATGCAATAATTTGAATAACTATTTTATGTACATTCTGTAAATTCTCCCAATATGGAATGCCCAATTCCCACTACTTTAGTAGGTCGTGGTGGTGGCGCGCAGTTACTCACCTTAATCCGGGTGGCAGAGGACAAGACCCAGTTGCCGCCCCTTCTGAGACGCATCTTATCACATGGCTCGTTGTGAGACTCGCAGCATGTGGAGGCTCATGCTACTCTCCACGATTCACGCAGTACTTACCACGTGCCCCATTGAGAGCGAGAACTACTAACCGTGACCATGAGGAGGTTACCCCATGTAACTCTAACCTCCCTAGCAACTGGGCCAATTTGGTTGCTTTGGAGACCTGACTGGGGTCACTCGGCACACCCTGGATTCGAACTTGCGACTCCTTGAATACTTGAATAAATATATAAATAGAGGGCCCTGGGTAGTTCAGCAAGTAAAGACGCTGACTACCACCCCTGGAGTCGCAAGTTCGAATCCAGGGTGTGCTGAGTGACCCCAGTCAGGCTTCCTAAGCAACCAATTGGCCCGGTTGCTAGGGTGGGTAGAGTCGCGTTGAGGTAACCCCCTCGTGGTCGCTATAATGTGGTTCTCGCACTCGGTGGGGCACATGGTGAGTTGTGCGTGGATGCCGCAGAGAACAGAGTGAAGCCTCCACACACGCTACGTCTCCGCGGTAATGCGCTCAACATGCCATGTGATAAAATGTGTGGATTGACTCAGACATGGAGGCAACTGAGTCACTACACCACCATGAGGACCTAGAGCGCATTGGGAATTGGGCATTCCAAATTGGGGAGAAAAAGGGGAGGGGAAAAAAAAGAATATATAAATACGACATCTTCATCTGTTTCCAGAGAAAGGGTCGCCCCCCTGCTCAAGTTGTATCATATGACCGAGCGGTCCCATACAGCACTCCGTAAGTTTTCTTGCGTTTCCACATATTTAAGATTCTAGTTGTAAGGTTTTGAAATTTGCAAAAACTTTTTTTCTGCAGAGCTAAACCTAAAACATCGGAGCCAATAAAGCGAGAAGGTCCCAAGGTAATGATCATGTGCCTTTTGACTTATTTATTAACACTGAAGTTTCGACATGATGGTTTTGTGGATTTCGCCTTTTAATATGTCTGTTAATGTGTGTATAGTGGGACCCAGCTCGGTTGACCGAGAACAGCACATTTGTTCTAGGATCCAGGGCAAATAAGTAAGTAATTGCTGTCAAGGGGCACAAAGTATTTTTTTTGCATTAAAAAAGTTTTATATGTAAAGAAATGGAAACTTTTTGAAAATACGTGTACAATGGCGTAAACTTGCGTGACTCTACTCGCTTTATCTTGGAGCACATTTAAACAACGGTTGATTTAAAGTTTCATTTTATTGGTGCGATCACGTCACGTCGGAATTATCTTATTTACGAGTTGAGCGCACAAGAACGCCACAACAAAGTAGTAACTTGAGTCCCGACTTTCCGAGTTGGGGATGTGTCAGTTTAATAATCATGGTGGAAGCAAATTATTATTGGTAATTTGTTTTAGTAGAGAATTTTGACTGTGCAGTTTAGTTTGTATGCATGTTTTGTACTGTGAACAATAACGATAAAACCTAGCAGAAGAGTCATTTAGCTAGTTAATGCAGCAACAAGGGTTTGCAACAAAACTACATTGCCCAAAATTAAGGTTTTGTCTCCGGATACATATGAAAACAGTGGTTGCTTTAAACCCCTTACTGCGCATGCGAAAAATCGGCATTCCAGGTACAATCTGAAATGCAATTGCGAGTTAATTTTGTACAAAGTAACATTTATCTTTAACAGTGCTATCAAATTGGATAGCAGACACAATAACGTCCCTAAACATGGACCGCCACCCTGATTGTTTTGGGTTGAATGGATCACATGACAACAAAAACATAATAGTTTTTGAATATCTCAGTTTTCCCTGTCCACAGTACGACGTAAAGATGGTATTTTGAAATGTTTCCACTTTGGAGAGCGTTTTCGAAGAGCTTTGTTTTGGATGGAAAGCCAAAACGTAGAGAAAAAGAGGCATTTTTAAACGAAAATGTATTAATGTGGTCGCACAAGAATGATAAAATCGTGAGATAAAGCATTAACTACACACCTAATGCGTGGCTTTGCTCTTCATTTTGTTGCATTGGTGCTAATATAAAAGTTTCCTGTCTTCGCTAGCAGGTCAAAATGGGGTCAGTACATCGTATTTACGATTTTCTAATTCGTAAGTACGAACTTCCCATAATGACTTGAACGCACCATTCGGTTTTGCTATTTGTTCAATTAATACTGGTAGTGGATCTCATTTCAGGGCTTTGGGAATGGGCGGAACAAGAGGAAGAATCTATATCAAACATGCAGAGCTCTTCAAGGTATTTTTTGCCATTTTTCGAGTGCTAATTATGCTGTTTCTGTGTTCATGGGGTGGTAATAGCTATACATTTGTATGTCTCAGTATGCAGCTGATGCTCAGGACAAACACTGGCTTTCAGAGAGACAGCACATGAGAGCCACAGGTGGAAAGATGGTGAGGAAACTAAGGGCCGAAACATAGTCTAAGCAAGACGTGTCTTGCAACGCAAGCTCTATTTCACACGTCGTTGCGTTTTGAAATGTGAAACCACAATTCATAACACATTGCATTCTCAATGTTGCCACAAGGGGCGGTCTGGCGAGATTAGTTAAGGTAACTCTATCGCCCCCTTGAGTACCGAAGTCAGTTTCCACCACAGTAACTCAAGAGCCCACGTTAAACATGTTCATCTGGACCACACGTTGGAAGTGCACGCATCTGCGTTTACGTACTTGCGTAGAGTATGTTTCGGCCTTAAGCGTGTGTTTTTCCACAGTATTTTTATTTAAGAGATAGTGAAAGCTATGAAAACCAATGATATTCCACAAGGTGATAGATAAAGATTCTTCTTTTCCCCCCCTGTCAGGCTTATCTGCTTATTGAAGAAGATATTCAAGATCTTGCCCGAAGTGAAGACTACAAGTTAATAAACACATTTTCTTACTAAATCAAACCACATGAATGATAAATAAATGAGCCATAATGGTGAAGCATGCATACATCATTATTGCTGTCTCTAAATTCTAGGGACTGTCCTGAATTGAAGCTGGATGAACTGAAACCATTTCTAGTGCCCATATGGATGGTGGAGAAGATGCAGAAGACGATGGAATCGCAGAAATCGGAAAATGACCTCGCCATTTGATGCTGACCTCATCAGGAAAGTCATTGGACCCTTGAGTGTTATCTACTTAAATTGTAACTGTTTGTTTTTATATGCTGAATGCGATCTTCACGTTAGACGCAGGCAGCATTATGATCAAACTGTCCAGAAATGGTTGTTTTGGAGGTTTAAATACACCAATCCAAATTTTACATGTCATTAACTTGTATTCACATGGCCTGACATGGTAAACAATTTGAATTCCTGTTTTCTTTGTCAAACATAATTGTGCTTTTTTTTTTTTTGGCGTCATGAATTTAAAAGACTTGAATATCTAATGGGGCACAGATAGAGCCTGAATTACGTTTTGTATGCTGTGGTTTTTAGAAATGGGCTTATTGTGGTTTTCCTTTCTTTTTAAGTGCTTGTGATACTATGTAGCCAGGATGACTTGAATTGCAAAATATGAATTTTATTAGCCATGTCTGCTTTAAAGGGAAATTTATTTAGTCATGATTGTTTTTTTTTTCTTCTGTTATTTCTGTATTTTGAAATATATTCTGCTTTATTCTTAATTTTTTTTTTATATAAAGCTACTTCCTCAAGCAGCAGAGTTATACAATGCACCTTTTTTACTTTTACCTTACAGTATGCTATCATTTGTCGTATTAAAAAAAGATACATTTGAACAAATCTATTTTAAATTATATTTTCTAAATAAATTCCATGGCTGTTACACTCACTTACTGACTGTTATATCTTTGAAAATATTATTTTATTTGTTTATTTTTTTTGTCAGCGGCTGTAGATGCATTTACCAGAAGGTTTTCTGGAATATCGCGTTTTTAAATGGCTATTAATAATAACAACACTTTCCTCTTTTAAAAAACTATTAAAACCTACAGAAGACATGTTGCGCCTGACTAAAATTAGTCAACGGTTATAGACAAGCCTATCCGGTTGTATCGACCAATCAAATCAAAGTGTTTGTATCATGCGTCAGTTCTCATTGGCTGCTATACCATAACTGGCTTCGTAATCTGTGTTTGTGATTGGTTGGAAGGGTAAGTGGGCGGTGAATTCGGTTTGGGAAAGTAAGTTTAAACAGGGGGGCGGGATTTGATTTAAAACATTCTCTCAGTAATCATTGAGTGTTGACGACTACATTGAACAGAACCGGTAATATGCATATCACTTCAAATAATAGCGTTTACATTATATATTTAAACATGGTTTATTAACATATTATTTTAATGAATTGTAAGTGATTTGACTTATTTGTTTATATATGTTTAAAAGATACGATTGTTAGCGCATTTGCTAACTCAATGCGTCGGCTGACTAGTTTTTATATGTTGCCGTAGAATAAATGTCATCTGTAGGTGGCATAGGTGTGAATTCCTGGCCATCTAATCTCTTTATCTATCTAGTTCTGTCCAGGTTCGTAATGTATGCTTTTAAATAGGCATGTTATCATTTAAACTACATCCAAATGTTTTGATTGACACATCTGTAAATCTCACTTTAAAGCACGAAATCTGTCTAACGATTTAAAAAACTAACCGGACAGAAATAATCAATCAATCAATAAAACTAGTTGCTCGAGTCTTGGGATTTAAACTGACTAGTTATCTTAACCAGATGGACATGGAGCGTGGTTCGTTCATATAAAAATAACTCAATGTCGTATTTTAGCTTGATATAAATAAAGCGTGTTTGCATATTTTTAAACATAATTTATTTCCACATCTGTCAAAGTACCGCAGATCTGATGCGATGGCCTCCCAGAATATGGATCCTGCCGCATCCTCTTCAACAGCAACGCGTAAAGGAAGCGAGACAACCGGAAGTATGTCCAAAGGATCCGTTTCAAAAAGGTCTGATCCTCCAAATATTCCCTTCAAATGCACTGTACGCATTTATACGCATACATCTGCCCCATTCTCAGTAAGCAATGTGTATAGGATTTATATTGGAATCATAAATGCAACCAGTCCTGTTGGGATCAAATAAGATCCTGATGGATAAACAGATTTTATTTAGTTTTATTGGCTATTGTGTAGCCTAAATCAGGACTTTCTGTTGCATTGTAATAAAATCTAGGAGTAGAGGTCGATTGATGGTGCATTTTGCCGATACCGATAACTAAGGTAGTGCAACAGGCCGGTAACCAATAGTTGTTGTTTTTTAATAGATTTATAGAATGATAGATTTCTTAGTCTTTCCTTACTATGAAGGGAACGGATATTGAGGCTCCAAAATTAAGAAACACCACAAAGCAGTTTGTGCAACCAGAAACCCAATAACAAAAGAAAAATAAAGATTTGCAGTAAACGCAGGACTTTTAACTATAAACTAGACCCAAATACACGGAGTACTCTTATTTTGAAATGACAAAGACTTCCCTACGTTGCAATACGTTACGTTAGTCTGTATGTAAGTATTTACCAAATTAAGCTTTTTTTTTTAGCTTGTGTGTGTGTGTGTGTGTGTGTGCGTGCAGAAGAGGGCTATTGATGAGCAATGCAATATAAAAACTATCGACAACAATCAGCACAGATTTTTGCCAAAAAGCAACTATCGGCACCGATTAATCTGTAAAACCAAGATATCGATCTACCTCTAATAAGGAGATGTTGGGGACTGTCAGACTCAGTCACCATTCAGGTTCATTGTATGGAACAAAAAAATAATACAACTTACCTCTGTAGGTATAGAACAAGACCGATATATCGGTTTAACCGATTAAACAGTGCTGATGGTTGTTATCTGCAAAAAAATCTATTCCGATAGTTGCCGATAGTTTTTTATGTTCCTCTGTGGTCGGTGCTTAAAGCAATAGTTTCCCCCCAAATGAAAAGTCTCATTATTTACTCCTGACATCTCCGATGTTTTACTTTTTTCTTCAGTAGAATACAAAGATTTTTAGAAGAATATCTCTGCTCAATATCTCTGATCCTTACAATGCAAGTGAATGGTGACCAGATCTTTGAAGCTTCAAAAATCACATAAAAGTAATCCATAGATTTACATTTATGCATTTGGCAGACGCTTTTATCCAAAGCGATTTACAGTGCCCTTCTTACAGGGACAATCCCCCCGGAGCAACCTGGAGTTAAGTGCCTTGCTCAAGGACACAATGGTGGTGGCTGTGGGGATCGAACCAATGACCTTCTGATTACCAGTTTACCAGTACTGTGGTTTAGACCACTACACCACCACCACCACCTCTAGTTGATTAAATCTTATGCTTGGATGTGCTTGCCGGCAGGCACACAAGCAAAATAATTGTCAAAATGTTAATAACTACAGTCTGGACCATGACCAACACAAACTGGGTATTGTTTTAAAGCTTAGAAACTCGTACGTTTCAATGCACGAAGGCTTATGACCAAAACTGAATAAGTGCTTTGAAATTTACAGACGAATCAGACATGTCCGCTTTGATAATTTATGAAAAATATTTCACTGTACATGCTATTGCAATCAGTAAAAACATCAAACTCATCAAATAGCCGTGTGTCATATGTTGTTGGAAAGCTACTATACTCTCAAATAGTAGAATACAAACAGCCTATTTGTTTACTCGCAGACAAAAATATACAGAGTAATAGCAAAGTATGACTGACATTTATGTTTGTGTTGCTTATGCTTATATACAGTATGTGTGTATATGTATTATACATGCATACATATATGCCCTGTTTTGCTTAAATAAACTGAACATAAAATGGGAGGCATAGATCATTAAATCCACTTGAAGCACAATGTTACAAATGGCCACCAGGAGATGGCGTCAAGTAAATGACACCGACTCACTAACTACGATTAAAGCATAGCGCATCAAAAAGTTTACCAATAAAGCTGATGGAAACACAAATTATCGCTAAAATTTCACAAGTGTAGACATAACATTTTCCATTTAATTCTTGCACATAAACGTATATGTCGATACTTCAAATGTCGCAAATAAACCCAATTTGGAAACACTTTATGAGAAAATTGCCATTAACGCAAAAATATAGTGTCACATGACAGAATTTACCCCAATCGTTAGCCTGTGTTAAACATGACGACAAGTTATATACATCCTTGAAAGACAATTTATTGTGCGTGAAGCATTACTCACACTGTTATGGATTGGTCTTAATGGCATACCTGCACAGATCAGATGCTGCAAACATATCTGTGTCAAGACACTTCCAGGAGTGCCAACACTGATCTCGTATCATGCACCTGTCATCGACAAGTACAAGGAGAACTAATGAATGGCCACACTATGCGATTTAATTTAATTTGGGTAGCCATCCATTAATTGTGGTAGCCAAGTTGCTTTTCCACACCATTCAAAATAATAGACAGCAGTCATGGAATTGGCCCACAAAACAAACAACATATAGTTTCTGTGCAAAAAGATGTTTTAAATTAAAAATAAATGCACTAGTAAATAAATACTAGGAGAAAAGCTTCAGTGTGCTTTTTTTGGAACAGCACCAACAGCCCAATTCTATAAAATTATCGTTTAGCTAACATTTGAAAAAATGCCGGCAAAATTCCCTGTATTAAATAAAATAAATTGCCAAACAAATAAAAGCATTAAATTAAACCAATTAATCACCAAATGATTTTTTTTTATTTTTAGGCCTATTTACATTTATGCATTTGGCAGATGCTTTTATCCAAAGCGACTTACAGTGCACTTATTACAGGGACAATCCCCCCGGAGCAACCTGGAGTTAAGTGCCTTGCTCCAGGACACAATGGTGGTGGCTGTGGGGATCGAACCAGCGACCTTCTGATTAACAGACCTGTGCTTTAGCCACTACGCCACCATAAAATTGTCTTTTCTTTACACAAACTTAAATTATCCTTGCCCTGTTCTGTAGACAAAAAAGGTTGGCTGAATGACATTCTCAGAATGTTCTGCACTTTTTTTTTTTTGTTTTGTTCTGAATTTAAATCAGGATTAACTTGAATAAATCAAAACTATTTATTGTTTGTCATATAGTAAACTATATGCTGAGTTTACTTTCAGAAAACGAGCTTTTGAACATTTTAAAACTTTTAAATCTAACCCTCTTTACCTCGGATCGCATTTGCTGAGCTTCTTCACAAAATATAAATTGCATTATGATGCTAAAATTAATTTTAGATGACAATCAAGTTCAGTTGATTATTAAGTTGTGGGACATAATGCTGTTGTGATGATGATACTTTAGATGTTTGTTCAAAATAGCCTATTTTGAACAAACTAGGTCACAGTTATAAACACTTAACATACTAAAGAGACCTTTCTACTGACTCTGAAAAACACCAAAAGAAAGATGCCCAGGGTCCCTGCTCATCCGTGTGAACGTGCCTTAGGCATGCTGCATGGAGGCATGAGTCAGTTCATCTTAATTGTTGAATCTTTTTCATCATACATTTACATACCGATATTTGCGCTTGTTAAGTTTGCTGAAAATAAAACCAGTTGAAAGTGAGAGGACATTTCTTTTTGCTGAGTTTATATCTTGAAATTAATCACCATTAATAAATTGTACCAATGCATTTAGTTTTTTCCCCCAGGACATTTGTTTACTTTTGAGTGATAAACAAATTTGGATCCTTTTTAGAATTGGTTCTAGTTTCTGTTTCTGGACTTTGAATAGTTAAACTGGGAATTTTAAACCATGATTGGAAATATTTGTATCTCTCCAATAGTTTTGATTTCAAGGTTTTCTTTTGAGGACTATACATTCATTTTCTATGCATTTATTTTCCTCCATAGGCTTCAACAAGAGCTGATGACGCTAATGGTGAGCTCTTTATATACAGAAGGAATTATGATGTTTTGACTTTAGTCTTTAACTTTAGCGCAACATTGTTGACTCAAATGCTTTGTTACAATGCAGATGTCAGGAGACAAGGGGATTTCAGCGTTTCCAGAGTCTGACAATCTTTTTAAATGGATTGGTACAATAGATGGCGCTCAGGCAACGGTAAGAGTTGCAACAACAGTTGTTATTGATATCGGGATTGTTGATCCTTATATGCTAAATATATCCTGCTCGAATCTACCTTTTCCACACCCCCTTTTCTTTTAGGTTTATGAAGGTTTGAGGTACAAACTTTCTTTTGAGTTTCCTAGCGGGTACCCCTACAATGCCCCCCGGGTGAAATTCATCACCCCTTGTTTCCACCCAAATGTTGATGAGAATGGTTTCATCTGCTTAGACATTTTGAAGGACAAATGGTCTGCTCTATATGACGTCCGCTCCATACTACTGTCTATTCAGAGTTTATTAGGAGGTAAGCTGTGATTGTGACTTTTCAAAGGTGAACTACATTCTCTTAGTATGTAAAACAAGATGTCTGATTTGCACAACTGTGATCGCATGGTGTAAATTATTTCTTTGTCTGGAATGGTGGTTATTATGATTCCTTGTTTTAGAGCCCAACAATGATAGTCCACTGAACTCTGCAGCTGCTGAACTATGGGATGACCAGGAAGGTTGGTAGTCTCGCCATTTCTTAAAAATGCAACATTTTGTTACTTAATCTTCTTATCGATTCATGGTTTGGTCTCTTGAGTTGTGCAAAAACTAATGCATTTTAAATTGCTTTCTTTCCAGCCTTCAAAGCCCATTTGCGTGCAACATATAAGAATTAACCATAAAGATTAAACTTTTTCTGCCTCCTTGTTTTATGTCTTTTCTTGTTCATAATGTAAATTTGATAATGGGTCTGTGTATGTACATTATTTCTATGTTGTCTTAAACCTGCTTGAATAAAATGCTGATTAAAAATTAGGCTTGGTTACTTATTGTGTCAAACATATTTCCTTTTATATGTTCCTTAAATTGTAAATATGCAAAATAAAGGATCATTCAACATATAATGGGTTTGTGGTGTAGGTAGTTATTGCACATGTCAGAATATATTGGTGTATCTTAAAAAATATATATATATATTTCAATGGTTTTCAAATCAGAGTTGAATTATGCTAATTGTTAATATAATCTACTGTGGGGTCGAAATGTTTGAGACCATAATATGGGATCCAAATATGACTTAAACCTGTAGATTTATGAGTTTACACTCAAACATTTTGACAATATTTAAGATTTTGTGCTATTTCTAGGTCTCTACTCAAATAAATGTATTTGTGACATGGACCATTTTGAAGAACTTGAACCAAAAGAACAATATACCAATTACTGAATTAGTGTGCATTTTCCAATTCAACCTTTTTACTTCAATGTTATGCTAATAATGTAATATGTACTGAAAACCTTTATTAAATTGGAATAAAAATGGAAGCATTTCCAGTAGTGTTCTCAGACTTTTGGACCCCAATAAAGTAGTTATTGGAAAATTCAGGTATTAAGCTTCCATGTTCTTTGGTTTCAGATCCTAGCTGAGCAGACACAGTAGACAGCCTACTTTGCAGTTTTGGTGATGGCAACAGCCTGCTGTAGTATTTTGAGACACCACCTCTACTTCCATCATCTCCTCTAGTGTCTCATCATTGTCGTGCCCACCATCTTGTGTAGAACAGCCTTCCACCCATGCTTGTTGCGTGGGTTCCACTGACCACAGTGGCACGTTAACTCGCTGTAGCATTTCTTCAAGTAGAATATCAATCTCTTCCACATGTGTCTTCAGATCTGGGCTTGCCGTCGTCTCTACCAAAAACCATGGGGTCTGCACCATGGCTGCCCGAGCCGCTACTTCAGATGTTCCACCTGCACATCCAGTGTTGATGAGGGCTTGCCTGTCTTTGCGCTGTGTGAGGGGGAACATATTTTGCAAGGTGGTGACCTTCCTTAAGTCTTGCTGGAAGTTTTCCAAGCTTGAAAGGAAGAGTACCCAAAGTCGCTCAACCTGTTCTTTGTCCTCTTGTCCTTGTTCCATTTCTAACAGCAGTGCGAGCAGTCTCCGGTGAAGCCCTTAAACATGAGTATATCAAGTAAACTCTCTCTTTACAGTTTCAATGGATTGAAATATATATGACCTGTCACTAGTTTGTAGTCTAGAAAAATATTCTAAAGATGCAGCAGGTAATTTCTGCACCACCAAATGCAATTTCAAAAGTTTTCTGAACCCCTGTTTTCCTTTGGTCCTTCAAACGGATAGTCCTTCCCCAAAATTATACCATTGAGGATGATTGATCTAGTGTGCGGCTGTGCTGCAATCAGTTACTGGCCAATTTATATTCAAAGGCCTGATACTGTCTTGTCTTTTTGCTTCTAGTGTTCCAGTCTTACCTGTGCATATTCTATGAGCTAGTGTCCTGGTTTCCTCCAGCTCTTCTCTAAGGCAGCTCCCGTCCGTGTTGGTCCCCAAGGATATTGCCATTTGTTGGAAGCAGGATGTCACTTTGCTCAGGGCGACCTGTGCCTGCTCACATTCATTTACTTGTTTTTTTCTGGTTTGGATCTCCACCACGGATTGACGCCAGCGATTCATTAGCACTTGTGTGTGATCGACCTCAACCTAATAGAAGATATAACAATTGTTGGTTTTCAAATGTCGGAATAGTTTAATCATGTACTGCATAACAAATGGAAACCATCCACAGTGGAGTTTATTGCATATAGTCTATTAGACAACATTACCTTACATTACTGGCAATAGAAACAAGATACAGAGCTGTGCACGAGACCTCAAGACTTGGTTCACGAAATACGATGAAGGAAATAATCTACGGAAATGTTTTTGATCGTGAACCGTTATTTTACATAAGTTCAGACTTCATAAAACAAGTTACCAAATGTGACAAAATCAACAACAAAAATGGTCTATATAAACGTAAAAAACTGTGAAACAATTCAGTGCTCTCATGTAAGACTTGGCAGTAAACAGCCACTATAATGATTGGCTCTCTGCTCTTAATTGACATGCTCTCTTCTCACCATTACTGTGCGGCCTACGAAAGTGGTTAAAGGAAATGTAGGTGTTTTGTTGTGGAGGTCAGATGCAAATTTCTACCCTATTGTGACAACAATTCATACAAGTATTTTTGGCAGCTTGCTTTCAACAAATGCTCTTTTTACAGTGAGAAGTTTTGAGTTCTGAAACTTACAGTATGTATTACAGTACAATGACCTCTTATATGCCAAAAGATCAAGGAAAATTTGACTCCTCGTGTCATAAAAACTTATATATAAATATACGTATTTTATTTACTGGTGAAATGTATTCAAATTAGCAAATAATTATGACAAGGCGTTCTACTTTAGGATTGATACATCATGGCGCATTGTAAAGATAACTAAGAATCATTAAAAAAATACTTAGAAACAAGAGCATTTATTTTCACAGTCTTGAATTGAGTACACATGTAGACTTAATCGTTTTAAGTTCAAGCTTTATCTTATTCAATGTAAAAATGATGTACCATTCAATTACCATTTGTATTAATACCACTCTTAAACAACTATTGCCTGTCTTATATATTAAAAGTTCAGCTTTGTAACATTGCCACCATTGTTATTGGTTTGTTTACCTTTCCTTGATTTGTAACTGTTGCCACAAGTCTATTAAACTACTTTTAAGATTAACTATAAAACTACACACAAAATAACACCCAAAGAAAGAAAGTTATGCATTTGCATCATAAATGTTTGACTAAAACAGCCACTTACTGATCATTTATATCCTCAAAGTTACCCGCAAGATTTTATTCCCACCCTTAAGCTCGCAAGCTGTTTTGACGGTCCTGTTTCATACATCAGTTTGAGACAATTTGTGCCAACCAACTTATATTTGTATGCTCACCTCTTGCTCTTTATTCCAAAGCTTTGACAGAAGCCGGTCTATAGGGAGACCTGTTCAAATTAGGCCCAAATCTTGCCGTCCATGTTACTGGAATCCTTTGTGTTGTTCAACCAGATCAAGAGTCCTGCGGTTTTCAGAACAAACTCATAACTCACAATGCTTTACATCAAGAGATCCGTTTTTAATGACTTTATAGGAGTTGTTGTCTGTATATATGTGCTTGTGTGGGTGTAATAACGTCGTATGTGCTTTGCACAGTGGTTTATGCCAGGTTAATTGTCCTCTGAGAGATTGGTA
Source organism: Xyrauchen texanus (assembly GCF_025860055.1). Lineage (NCBI taxonomy): Eukaryota > Metazoa > Chordata > Actinopteri > Cypriniformes > Catostomidae > Xyrauchen > Xyrauchen texanus. The sequence continues at coordinate 3,788,415 of NC_068282.1, forward strand.
TGGTATTGTGGAGGAACAGACGGGGATCCTTTATTGACTCTCTTGTGGTTTCTTGGGCTTGTTTGAAAGCTGTGTGGCGCTTGATGCAACACGTACACTCCCGCGGGTCGAGTCTCCTGAGCAACATCAGTAATATTAGCTCATTCAGTTAGCAAAACAGCAGAGTTATAATAGGCACTGACAACACTTCACTCATTATGTTCATAATCTCTTTATCCTTCATAAATGTGATGTAGGAGGGCATCCCTTGATTTGCCATTTTCCTTGTATGTAAAATATAATAAATATGAACCATCATGGAAAGCCACTTGCAAAAGCAATGGAGGGTTTGCTTCTTTTTGCCATTGTCCCTTCTGATTCCAGTTATTTCTATATATAGATACATGTAAATATAGTACTATTTGAGTACAAGTTCTCCATTGGTGGGTCACAGACAGCACCTAAGAAATATTGCACAATGTAAATAATAAAATGTCTCTGACGGTATTCATTTTGCATTATTCTGATACTTTTTAAAGGGAGGAGAAATTGTTTCCAATCTTGTTCTTGCTGATTTAGCTAGGTCAAGCAACCAATCAAAATGTACTTAATTTTGTTGCACATTTACCTGTCACTTGGTAATATGGCTAATGCAATATTTAGCCTAGTGTTTATTCCATATCTTAGGGTGGTAAATCACACTTGTGCTGTTTTTCTATTTACAAAACTGTACTATTTAGCTTAAATGCCATGTTAGTCATTTTGCATAATGTTGGCTCTGTGGAGTTTATGGCAGTTGATTTTAAGGCCATGTTTCTTTACTTTGTACAATTTTGATACCCTGTTGGATCACCACATAAACTCTGGAGAAGAACCAGATGAGAACCACTATTCTATTACTTGGGTAGGTTGAAGTATACATCATAATGTAATCTAGAGCATTGATAGATCTGGAAGAATCTTTATTGAATATATAACAGTTGGTTTTAAAGTATTTGTCCATTCTCATAGCAACGACAAACACAAATTCACTTTTTTTACATATACATTACAGCTTGTCCATTGACATGCCTTACAAAGGCAACTAGAAACTTCAACAAGAACATTGAGACGATGGTTGAAATTATTCCACAGAAATTCATACGGTAACAAAAAAATATTGAACAAATGAATCTACTATTATAGAATAGATCCTGTGGTTTCCACTATAATGGGTGCTGGGTATTAATTCTCTGTTATGTGTTATTTATATCACAGTTGTTGAAGACTCATTGGGTGAGCTGGACACAATACAAAACCACAACAATCTGATGCATTCCAAAATCAATACATCAGCTTGCATTGGTAATCAAGTTAAGGATAATAGGCCCTGCAAACAATGTGAGGTGATTCATAAGGAGTTTACTGGTAAGTGCTGGTATAATCTGGTGCAACTGAAGATGGGGTATCTGCTTGCTGAATTGACCAATGGTGTTTGTTCACAGGTCTGGCTAGTCCATATTGTCCAGCGATCATCTGAAGAAGCATTAGGGTGCTATGTGGTGATAGCCTCCATAATCTCATGGCACAGACATTGGCAGAAGCCATAAAATACACAAAGAACAAGGGTGGAGGGCACCAGGCTGACAAGGATCACTCCCATCGTGAGCTGTTGGATCATCAGCAAGTAGATCCCAAGTGGCAACGAGCTGAAGTAGACCAAGCAGAGGACACCCATCAGAAAACGAGGAACTGAGCGGGACGTCCATGCCCGGCACTTCTGCACAGGCAGGTGGCAAGGCAATGAGTCCAGGCTGGCTGGCCGATACAAGCGCACCATGTTCAGCATGCTCATTGAATCTGAGGATTGAGACTCTCCGGGGACTTCCATGATGGTGATGACGAGGCAATCAGAGGAGCTATGGGCCTGCTCCCCTCTACTGCCTCCACTTAGGCTGTTGGGTGTCAAAAGGACCTCGCCACTGGGCGTGGTCCCACCTTTACGTGCCCGGTCCTGGTAAGTGAGAATGGCCAAGATGTTGCTGTCATCCTGAAGCAGCCAGATCTCCTCATCTGGGACGTGCGTCTCATGGCGACAAAAGGGGCAGCTGATGATGCTGGGAGAAGAGTCTAAATCGACCATCTTCTTCAGACAGTTGGCACAGACACGGTGCATGCAGCTCAGGATCTTGGGTTTGCGGGTGCGTGTGTCATAGCGGTTGTAGCAGATCTTGCATTCCAGTTCCTCAACTGTGTAAATCACCGGTGCCTGGGAGCCCTCCGTTTCCAAATCGGACTTCTGGCTCATCCTGAGAGATTGGAGGGCGCTGAGAGTAATGAGGGAATGGAAGAGCCTGGGAGCAGGTGCAAATGTTCAGGCAAATTTTAGTAAGCTATAGAAGCTGCACCTGTGCAACGTCCTTGGTGGACCTCGTTTTTTTGCTTTTTCACCGAAAATAATTGCTTAAATTCATTATTCAAAAAGCTTGCATCAGACTAAACAGGCCTATCTTTACACAAACATAGCATGAATGAAACTTATGGATGCACTTGGGTCTCTCTCGGTTTATTTAGAGAGAGACACATTTGAAGAGACTAAACAGAAATAAAGGCAGTTGACACCAGAGAGGTCCAAAATATTCCATAGTAGAGCCGTCAAGCCGCGCCAATCCTTTTGAAATCAGAGTCTGGACAAAGGGCTTGTTTTTGCGCAGTTATCCATAGTTGATTCTGGAAGGAATTGGAAAGATGGCACATTCCAAGAAAGTCTGGAGAATCATCCTTAATGCGGTGAGATATCTTCTAGGAGGGGTGGCAACAATCGATTATGATCTTCAACAATCAATGCATGAATTGTCCTTGGAGTTCTTAAAAGTGATTTCACTCCATCCTGAAAACAGAACAGAAAAGAATCTGTTTGTTACAATACAATCTTAATGTTAACACTTTTCTGTAGATCCACAGAATAAGCCAGCTGAGGTCAATCATATCTAGACATCAACTTACCTTTTAAGAGTACAAACCTTCTAATGTCATTGAGCCAGTCCCGCTCTGCCCTAAAAACCCTTTGCATTCATCAGGCCCTTCCTATAAGGTGCATAAAAGTGTCAACATAGGGGTGGGTGTGCATGATAGAAACCATGGACACTGCCGTCCAACAAAACAGTAAATGAGGAGTACAATTTATAGTGGTCCTTACAAATGGCCTTGGTCGTAAACAACCGACACATCCCCCAATATTCAAATTAGTGTTTGATTAATATGGGCTTTTCAATGACAGACTCTAAAAGGTATAGTTCACCCAAAAATGAAAATGATGCATTATTTACTCACCCTATGTTGCTCCTAACCCATATTACTTCACACTAATGTTAAGAAGTAGTTAACAGAAAGTAGTGACGCTACTAACTAAACTACATTTTTCCAGTAACAATCTACTTTTTCCGAAGAGTAGCACAGTAGCGTCACAAAACACTACATTTATCACATAAAATATGCTCACCAAACCCGTGCTCTCTCTCTCTGTAGCGCTGGAAAAACCAAATCATGTAAATGAACCAGTTAAAATGAACAATTCCCTTATATTTAGCATTGCGAACTCATTCTCATATAATAATTTTAGGGAGTCGATTTTGAGTATATCTAGTTCACATAAATGATTCAGTCATGTAGCCTGAGCCCCACACAGGGAGGGAGACTTCGCCTTCTTTTAAAGCTAAATATTTTGGCTATTGCTGCTGTTTATGACTGTTTTTCAATTTAGATATATATATATATATATATATATATATATATATATATATATATATATATAAAGGGTGTTTTCTAGTTTATTAGTGTACAGGTGAAACTCGAAAAATTAGAATATCGTGCAAAAGTTCATTAATTTCAGTAATTCAACTTAAAAGGTGAAACTAATATATTATATAGACTCATTACAAGCAAAGTAAGATATTTCAAGCCTTTATTTGATATAATTTTGATGATTATGGCTTACAGCTTATGAAAACCCCAAATTCAGAATCTCAGAAAATTAGAATATTGTGAAAAGGTTCAGTATTGTAGGCTCAAAGTGTCACACTCTAATCAGCTAAACACCTGCAAAGGGTTCCTGAGCCTTTAAATGGTCTCTCAGTCTGGTTCAGTTGAATTCACAATCATGGGGAAAACTGCTGACCTGACAGTTGTGCAGAAAACCATCATTGACACCCTCCACAAGGAGGGAAAGCCTCAAAAGGTAATTGCAAAAGAAGTTGGATGTTCTCAAAGTGCTGTATCAAAGCACATTAATAGAAAGTTAAGTGGAAGGGAAAAGTGTGGAAGAAAAAGGTGCACAAGCAGCAGGGATGACCGTAGCCTGGAGAGGATTGTCAGGAAAAGGCCATTCAAATGTGTGGGGAGCTTCACAAGGAGTGGACTGAGGCTGGAGTTACTGCATCAAGAGCCACCACACACAGACGGGTCCTGGACATGGGCTTCAAATGTCAAACGTCTTACCTGGGCTAAAGAAAAAAGAACTGGTCTGTTGCTCAGTGGTCCAAAGTCCTCTTTTCTGATGAGAGCAAATTTTGCATCTCATTTGGAAACCAAGGTCCCAGAGTCTGGAGGAAGAATGGAGAGGCACACAATCCAAGATGCTTGAAGTCCAGTGTGAAGTTTCCACAGTCTGTGTTGGTTTGGGGAGCCATGTCATCGGCTGGTGTTGGTCCACTGTGCTTTATTAAGTCCAGAGTCAACGCAGCCGCCTACCGGGACATTTTAGAGCACTTCATGCTTCCTTCAGCAGACAAGCTTTATGGAGATGCTGACTTCATTTTCCAGCAGGACTTGGCACCTGCCCACACTGCCAAAAGTACCAAAACCTGGTTCAATGACCATGGTATTACTGTGCTTGATTGGCCAGCAAACTCGCTTGACCTGAACCCCATAGAGAATCTATGGGGCATTGCCAAGAGAAAGATGAGAGACATGAGACCAAACAATGCAGAAGAGCTGAAGGCCGCTATTGAAGCATCTTGGTCTTCCATAACACCTCAGCAGTGCCACAGGCTGATAGCATCCATGCCACGCCGCATTGAGGCAGTAATTAATGCAAAAGGGGCCCAAACCAAGTACTGAGTACATATGCATGATTATACTTTTCAGAGGGCCGACATTTCTGTATTTAAAATCCTTTTTTTTTATTGATTTCATGTAATATTCTAATTTTCTGAGACTCTGAATTTGGGGTTTTCATAAGCTGTAAGCCATAATCATCAAAATTATATCAAATAAAGGCTTGAAATATCTTACTTTGCTTGTAATGAGTCTATATAATATATTAGTTTCACCTTTTAAGTTGAATTACTGAAATTAATGAACTTTTGCACGATATTCTAATTTTTCGAGTTTCACCTGTATATGTATAGCCATGGTTCACCCCAAAATGAACATTTCTCATCATTTACTCACCCTCATGCCATCCCAGACGTGTTTGGCATTCTTTCCTCTGCTGAACACAAACAAACATGTTTAGAATTTAAGGGAATGGTGACCCAAATTTTTAATCTCCATAAGACTTTTTCCATAAGTCTCCAGTGGTTTAATGTCTTCTGAAGTGATCCAATCGTTTTGGATGAGAACGGACCCAAATATATCTCCTTTTTCACTGTACATCTTGCCATTGCAGTCTCTAGGCATGATCATAATTTCAAGCTCGATTACACTTCCTAGCGCTTAACACATGCACACATGCACACAGTGCTAGATGGCGCTAGAAAGTGTAATCAAGCTTGAAATCATGACCTCCAAGGAGACATCTGATGTCGAGATTTATAGTGAATAAGGGGCTATATTTTGGTCTGTTCTCACCCCAAACCAACTGGATCTCTTCTGAAAACATGGAATTAACTACTGGAGTTGTATGGATTAATTTTATGCTGCCTTTATGTGCTTTTAGAAGCTTCAAAGTTTTTGGTTACCATTCAGTTGCAGTGTATGGACCTATTGAGCTGAAATATTCTTTGAAAAATCTTTGTTGGTGTTCAGCAGAAGTAAGTCACACTCATCTGGGATGGTGTGAGGGTGAGTACATGATGCAAGACTTTTCATTTTTGGGTGAACTGTCTCTTTAAGTATACATTTGCTCAATTTAATGTTGTCACTTTATTTGTTTAACCCTTACTAAAATTGACTATGGTTTTACTATAGAAATATTGTCGTAACCATGGTTACTGTAGTAAAACCATGGATAATGCTCATAAGGGTATGTCATCCTAATTAAATACATCAGTATCAGGTGACATTATTGAATATATACTAAAGAATAGCATTTGATTCTTATATACAGTATCCAAAAAAATATTTAAATAGCTTCAAGAAATGCATATGGTCACACATTTGAGTCAACATGAAAGTATGTAAATGATGCAATTTTTCATTTTGGGGTCATCTATTCCTTTATATTTACCCCCAAATTTGAACAGTTGTTTACATCACTACATATGGCAATAGAGTTTCAGCAATTCATTAATTATTGTTGACCAATGGCAGCTATGTATCCAACATATACAACAATGTATCCAAGCTGATTAGAGGATTTAAAGAAGATTCTCACAAGTGCTATCTGTAGGCGTGGCAAACCGTTAAAGCGCCACAGACAGAAATGCTTATAAAGTTGATCATATACTGTATATAATTAGTTCCTTGATTTCCTGATTCTCTGTGGACGTGACTCACTCTGATCTGACACTGCAAAGCAAACAACTGATGCAAGTGCATGTTAACATAACGAGAGCGAACATGTAAATTTAATTTCCCACAACAAAACATTGTTTTTTCCACTCTCTCTCTTTCCATGTCTCAAAGCAAAGGTTGTTTCGAATTTGAAGCCTGTCTATAAATAGCATGCATGTGCTAGAGGATACAGCCCCTCCAACCACCTCCAACCTTGATGACTGAGATAAGGACTGTCACATACACACTCATGTCCAACCACTGCTGAAATTATGACTTTGACATTGTATGGCAGCTTGTCTCTAGGGTTCCTCTGCTCGGTCACATAAATGGCAGCAGACATTCTGTTGAATAAAAGCCAGCGGGTCAAACAGGACAACTAAGAGGAAGGGAGGGAAGAGAAGGTTAAAAGAACGCAACCATCATTCAGAATTAATTTCCCATTAAAACTGCAACGAGTCAATACATGCTAAGGGCACATCTACATTTAGCTGAGTAATCAATGGCTTTGCAGTCGAGTATGTTAACTGTGTTTTGCTTTGGTCCTGGCTGCACTTTTCAGTGCCTTGTAAATAAAGGCACTTATTCAGATTAAGAATGGGCTATTTTTATATGCAGTTTGTGAGGGACCAAATTTATCATCATTGGCTAGAAAATCCAGTATGCGCAGCCTGAAATTGCAAGCGTATGCTTCTCCCTAAATTATAGGAGTTTATGCTTTCGTTTGTAGAACACAAAGTAATTGGCAGGGGTGAATCACACAAAATCTGTCATGGGTAACATGTCTGGGGTGTATAAATCAAATTAAACACGTAAGTTAACACCCCCCCCCCCACACACACACACACACACACAAAAGAAAAAAATGGAAAAAAATTGCAATACAAAAAAAGGACTGATCTACTATTTAAATGGTTAAGTATTTTTAGCGCTGTCACTCGATTGCATTTTTAAAATCGCGATTAATCACATAATTTTTTCATAGGTAATCACGATTAATTGCAGATATTTAAAATGCTTAAATTTAACTATACATACTCCTCTTCCTGTCAAAATGCAATTATTTCCTTTTTAGGAAAGAAAACAAAACAATATGTAACAATATCATGTAGTGCTATCAGTCTATTATTATATGTTTTAAAAGCGTGATTAATCCCATAATTTTTCACAGTTAATCGCGATTAACCGCATAATTTTTTCACAATTAATCGCGATTAATCGCAGATTTTCTGTTCTGTAAAAATTCACTTATATTCCTGTTTAGGAAATAAAACAAAACAAAATATAACAATATCATGTAGTGCTATCAGTCTATTATTATATGTTTTAAAAGCGTGATTAATCCCATAATTTTTCACAGTTAATCGCGATTAATCACAGATTTTCTCTTCTGTAAAAATTCACTTATATTCCTTTTTAGGAAACCCAACAAAACAATATGTGACAATATAATTTAGTGCCTTTGGTCGATTTATGATTCGCGTCAGGGTGTCAATGCCAATGTCAAACTCCGCCTTGCACTCCACATGAAAAGCGCTTGCAAATAATGTCTCGTTTTCCATTTTCGTGTTAGTTGAGATTTGACGTGCTTCGGTAGTAATTCAATTGTGCATTACAGAGACTGCAAAGTACTTGATCTCTATAACAAGTCCCATTTGGGCTTGTTTTGTACTACAAATAGCATTAATAGGTCCTCATTTGATCACTGATATGGCTGTTGTGTGTGTGTCAGTGTAATGACTCCGGGCGGACACATTGCAAAGGTTCTGTTTTACAGTGACCGGTGCATATGCGGGTTTATGCCTTATTAATGGTAATTTGTTGTACTGTCTTTAATTTATTCAGAATGAAACAAAAACAGCACATTGGATTCTAATAAGAATCAGCTTTTAGAAAATAATAAAAACAAGTAAAATGTCCAGATGCAGTACAGTAATGAAATTTTAGGGGAAATGTGATTGACTGTCATAAAAATAATATATACTGTATATATACGTGTAATCATGCCATTCTCACCATAATTGTACAGAGCGGTGATCTGAGTTACTCTAGACTTCAAACCAGGCGTTTCTGTCCACAGAACTGCCGCTCACTGGATGTTTTTTGTTTTTGGCACCATTCGGAGTAAATTCTAGAGACTTTAGAGTGTGAAAATCTCAGAAATACTCAAACCAGCCCATCTGGTGCCAACAATCATGCCATGCTCCAAATCACTGAGATCAAATTTTTTCACCATTCTGATAGTTGATGTGAACATTAACTGAAGCACCTGACCTGTATCTGCATGATTTTATGCAATGCACTGCTGCCACATGATTGGCTGATTAGATAATCGCACGGATGATTGTTGGTGAACCACTCTGTACAATTGTGTTGAGAAGAATTGGCGGGTTGGCGCTGTTTTGGTGGCACGAGGGGGACCTACATAATATTAGGCAGGTGGTTTTAATGTTGTGGCTGATTGGTGCAAATATATATATATATATATATATATATATATATATATATATATATGATGTGTGTGTGTGAGACCTGGACATGTTTTTGTGATATTCACCTGTCTATCATGAAAAATCCTTCAAACTGTTTATAGGTTATAAATTAGTGTCTTTTTAGCATGTCTAAAGCATCATGTTTTTAAATGACTTGTGAATAGTAGAAAATATAAAAGTATCATCAGTTGTTATTTGTCATCATCTTGCTTTGGTGACCCAGTTACCACAGAAGATGCTTGCGTGTGTGTGTAGGCTGTATGTCTCTGTAAACGGCGGAAATATAGATGCAAGGGCCGTAAACAGGAAAACACCATCTGTGTCCTGGTGCTGAGGGTTACATAAATAATACCAGCTCACCTTCACGCTTCAGTGTTCATGTCAGACTTTCAAGGAGCAAGTAGCTCTTCTCAAATGTGTCTTATTTTAAATGTTAGTAGTTTGAACAAACATTAACCTAATTTAATAGAATGTTTCACGTTGAATTTAATCTTTAGTTTAGATTTTGCAACTCAGTTTTAACAGAAGAATTCATGTAAATGCTTTTATAAAATTATAAGCTTTATATTTCTGCTTTTTAAACTCTCCAAAAATTGTCCCCATTCACTTCCATTGTAAGTGTCTCACTTTAACCACGATTTTTGCTTTTGTTTTTATAATTTTTTTTAAGAATGTATCAAAATGATTTTTGTAGTAATCAACATTATGCCACAAATGCTGTTGATTGAGCTCAACTTGTATTGAAATGGGAATATTCCTTTAATTATGATCTCTAAGGTAGATCTTCTTCATTTGTGACTGACAGTTTAAATGGGGTGTAAAAATATTGATGACAATAACTTTGAATTTAGAGCCTGTTCTCCCTGTTTGCATATGTTAAGGATCACTGATCGTTCGGTGAATTCAAACTGGTGTTACTAGGCTGACAACCGATGTTTACAAACCAAAAGAGACTGAATTAAGTTGATAAAGAAACATTAAACTGTTTTTAATTAGTCATACCAATAAAATGTAATAAAACAGAGCATAACTACACTGAAAAATCTAAATACAGACTACTGTTTCCGCCCTTCACATGCATTAAAATTTATGTTGGGCAAGTCATGAATATTTGATTTACGATAAGTTGCAAGACCTTTAGATAATTGATCACCCTCATGACCTTCAAAACCCCATGCTGTGTTTGGAAATTATACTGTGACTGGAATATTGTTGGAATAAAATGGACAATTTCATATTTCTTTCTCTCTTGGAATTACATTTCCTGATCAAGACACCTTTTAGCGCTAGTGCATCAAATTAGATGCTTTATGTATTATATATGTATATGCATTTTGTATTTGTAGTTTGAGTTCATTTGAAAATTACAGGCAGATGTGTTACAGGCATTGGCGGATTTAGGCATGGGCGACATGGGCAGTTGCCCATTGGCGGATTTAGGCATGGGCGACATGGGCCCATTGGCGGATTTAGGCATGGGCGACATGGGCAGTTGCCCATTGGCGGATTTAGGCATGGGCGACATGGGCAGTTGCCCATTGGCGGATTTAGGCATGGGCGACATGGGCAGTTGCCCATTGGCGGATTTAGGCATGGGCGACATGGGCAGTTGCACAGGGCAAAATCTTGTGGTTTGGGGGGCACGAGGTGATGGCGGTACCCCACCCCCATCAACAACTTTGGGTGCATTCTCATTTAGAATCACATACACCCCCCGGTCAACAACTTTGGGGCCGCGTTGAAGCGCGTTTCGCCCAGGGCACCAAACAAGCTAAAACCGCTACTGGTTACAGGTACCAGAATGGAGCCAGGTCATCTGCCCTCCTGATACACCAGCACCCACCTTTGACGAGGCTTTTGCACATATGATTGATTTCTGTGCAAAACTAGTCAGGGCAGTGTTTCCCAAAAGCATCGTAAACCCATTGGCGCCAATGGTGTCTACATTCAACTTAACCTTGCTTTGCTTTTGAGAAATGCAGCCCAGACTGGTTGCATAACACACGTAAAAACCTGCAATTTAATTTCTGCTCAGATTGACAGGAACTCGCAACAACCAACAGAACCATCTGGACTAAAGGTATATTTGGCTTGACAACTGAACATATAATAGACATTAGACTGTCCATCAAAAGAAAGTGAGTAATGAAGATAAAGTGCTGTAGTAGCATTAATGATGATAAGATTTCAGATCTGTCCAGCAGATAAGCATTTGAAACACAAAAACAAAGACTTGTTATATCAGTCTATCAACAGACAACTGTTCAATGTGATTCACTTAATACATTTCATTCAAAGCAGTTCATTCTTAACATGTTCCAATTAAATATATTTTGTAAATATATATGTTTTAAATAAATACATTATTTTAAGTCAGTTTATCCATTTCTGTCTGGGTGGGCCTACTGTAAGCTCCTTTGCACTGGTAAGATCTGTACCAAAAATGGTCCTTGCTGTCTACATAGACATTGGCATTGAATCCGGTATGTTTACGTCTCTGATCCACACTGGAACTACGTTTTCCTCCACCGAAATAGAGCGTATCGAAAGCATTCTACATTACAGCATTTTTCTTTTTAATTATTAGGCTAGGAAACTGAAAACCAAAATGGATTAGTGTTATGTGGATTAGTCCATGTCAAAGTATCTCTAGCAAGTCAGTCCACTGGCGGCCATCTTTGGTATGCTCCCAGTCATGAAAGTGCAGATCCTACAGTATCTACTTGAATGGGAAAAGCCCAAAATCTCCAAAACTGTTGGTCAAGATTACAATAATAGAACATATTTCAAATCAGCAGTAAAATCTGACAACATTGGTATCATAAATTGTGCTTCTTTATCTCAGATTACTCTAAAAAACGCTATTTTCTCAGCTTTTATAGCTAATGTGCATGCACATTCTTGAGTTGATTGACAGGCGATGTCTGTATTTAAAAGGCTCTTTACCTGTAAGGTAGCACTTCTTTCTACATCTGTTCCAGTTTCTCCCATTCATTTTAATAAAAGTGACCCATCTCTGCAAAATTAGTCTCTAACACTAGAGAGACTAGACTCATTTTGCTATATTTTGGCCTTCCGTCCACACTGAGACAGTATTTTTGTCCAGTGAAAACACTCAACAAAGTGTATGAATTTGAAACCACAGTAATCATGCTGTAGTGTGGACAGGGAAAATTTAGATATTCGAAAATGATGACATATTTGTTGACCCATTCAATCCAAAACAATCAAGATGGCGGCCCGTGTTGTAGTGGTGCTGTTTTGACTGCTATCCACTTCGATAGAGTTGTTAAAGAATAATGTTACTATGTATAACCTTCCCACTGCATTCCTTCAAATGCGGCAGGAAGTTTATTTGGAATTGCTGTCCGGCGGAACATGAGGACAATTGCGTTTCAGACAGTACATGCAACGACGATTTTTTGCATGCACCGTGAGGGATGCTACTTTTGTGAAAATGTTCGAAAATGGCAGTGTGGACGGAGAGTGTTTCGAAAACGGAATCGCCATTTTTATATTTACGTAGTAGACGAAGTGTGGCCTACGGCGGTTAATCTATTTTAGTTTAAAACCTGAAACAACATTTTCCAAAGGATGCCGTTATGGTGAGCGTTCACGGCAGGAGAAACCACTGTTCAAGTGTGGATGAGAGGCGTAAACATAGCAAAATTAATCTGTTTGTCAATTAAACTTTGTGTGGACGTGGCATAAGACAGCATCCTAACTTAAATGAAAGGTAAAGTTCACCAAAAAAATTTAATTCAGACATTCTTTACTCACTCCTGTGTTGTTATAACTCTATCTGACTGACTTTCTTTTTCTGAACACAACGGGAGAAATTGTGAATAAATGTTGTGCTCAGTGATGTCATACAATGGCAGTTTATGGTGACCACCTCTTCAAGATTCAAAAGAATACAAAAGTATCATTCAGAACTCTAATAAATGATTCCATGAGACTCATGATTGTTAAAAAACATACGATAAGTTTTGGTGAGAAACAAACTGAAATCAAATGTATTATTTAGTGAAAATGTTCACTGACCGTCGATCTCCTGTGTCATGATAGGGCATAGTAACAACAGAACACAACACAGCTGCACACAAAACAGAGAACAGAACTTACTAAACATGTCTGAAGAGTTTGTAGTCGAATAATTTATGCATTTCTATGCCAAGCCTTTTTTTTTTTTTACGTTTTTGGACCGGTACCAGTTCACAAAGGATTAAGTTACCCACGCGATGGCAAAAATAAAACAAGGGATCAATACAATGCAGGAGTGGTGGTGGCATAGTGGCTAAAGCACAGGGCTGTTAATCAGAAGGTCGTTGGTTCGAACCCCACAGCCACCACCATTGGGCCCTTGAGCAAGGCACTTAAATCCAGGTTGTTCTGGGGGGATTGTCCCTGTAATAATTGCACTGTAAGTCGCTTTGGATAAAAGCGTCTGCCAAATGCATAAATGTAAATGTACTGTCGCTCGCCACGACTGGTTAGGACAAAAACTCTGATTACCATCGCAAATAACCTTTTATCGTATGTTGTTTGTCATCAGGCTAGGACACGGTGTGACTGTGGCTGCCTGTAGCCTCTATGTTTCTGTTCGATGTCTGAGTACTCAAAAATAATAAGTCTGGACATAGAAATGCATCAATTCTTCTACTACAAACTCTTCAGACATGTTTAGTAAGTTCTGTTCTCAGTTTTGTGTGGAGCTGTGTAGTGTAGTATTATTGAGATAAACAAAATGAGTTTTCGCTTGAACACCCCAATGTCACGAGGGCGCTGCATGAACTGTTGCTCTTGTGCCCTATCATGAACGCGCACAGGAGATCAACGGTTAGTGAATATTTTCACTAAATAATACAATAGATTTCGGTTTGTTTCTCACCAAACCTTATCGTATGCTTTCATAGCAATCATGAGTCTTGTGGAATCATTTATTAGAGTTCTGAATGATACTTTTGTGTCCTTTTGAAGCTTGAAGAGTTGGTCACCATAAACTGCCATTGTATGACATCACTGAGCACAACATATTGGGTAAAATAGTTCATACTGAATCAGGTTTTTTAATTAAATATATTTGTAATCAACATTTTTCTGCTGTTTTTTTTTTTTTAAACGAGGTATCTGGAAACATTGAATATCTGAAATGTGTGATTTTCTGCGCCACTAGCCCCAACAAATGAAATTGCAAAAATAAACATTGTTTTCAATCAGCTTTCTGAATACACCTCCCGTTTGCTATTGATTGAACAAACCGATAGTCCTGCCACAAACTCACACTGTTGATGTTGTGTTGGGTTGGAAGAGACACTCAAACAGGGAATTTCTATAGGACCACAGAGACACAGTGTTTACGAATTTTACGAATAGCTTACTTATATTGTCTCTGCATATGAGAAAGTATTTGGAGTGGTTGTGGTGTAGTGGTCTAAGCACATAACTGGTAATCAGAAGGATGCTGGTTCGAGCCCCACAGCCACCACCATTGTGTCCTTGAGCAAGGCACTTAACTCCAGGTTGCTCCAGGGAGATTGTCCCTGTAATAAGTGCACTGTAAGTCGCTTTGGTCTGCCAAATGCATAAATGTAAATGTAAATATTTCAACAACAAAAAAGTCACACTTCAGCATTAAATGGCAACATAACAATGCTGTCTACCTTTTAGAATAGCCTTCCCATAAGGAGCATGCCTATGATACCTTAAAATGCTGCCTATGTATGCAGCTCACACTGTTTTGGAACATAGCTTTGTTTCTTTGTCCCTTCTGTGGACGGCCCCTGCAGTCAGAAAAGTACTTGTTTTTGTAGCTGTTGTTCCTGATTAGGTGTGACAGCTCAGTTGCGTTTCACATGCGAGTAAGACATTCTGTTCCACTCAAGTGCAGGTATTCAACAGGCAGACTGACACAGGTGACCAGTGGCCTAATTTAGAGTCACCCTTACTTAAGGGAGAAGAATGGGGGCATCAAGAAAGATATTTTGTAAAGTTGGCCACCACTTGAAAGGACTATCTGTGCATATTAACTGCTCTCAAGTGAAAACCGTTGGGTTTTGCCAAGACATACCGATATGCATACGGGAACACTGCCAAGGCTCCATAAATATGCCGCTGTTAACGTCATCACATTGAAGTGCAAAAGACCTCTTAAAATCGTAACATCTTTAACACACTTTCATGCAATCAAAGCTGGAATAGGAGTCTTTAGACAATTCAATTGCTCTTCAACATTCCCTGAAAGCACAAACATCACCCAGACGTCAATTTGATGTGTTTACATCTGGAAGACGTATTTTTTTTTAAAGACATTTCCTCTCGGATGTCAATAAGACATTCAGCAAACGATGTTTATGATTTAGAATGTTTGTAAATATGATCTTTATAAGCTGTTTAGCAGATGTTAATTTGAACGTGATGCTTTCCAGACATCTCGGAAATGTATGTTTTCTATCTGGGATTATAATAACAATGTGTTTGAGTCTTATACACTTAGTACGGACTCTGTAAAGTTGCAGTTTCTATTCACGATGGTGTTGGAGAGGCTTTTTCAGTGAGGTAATTACAAATCATCATCCACATAAGACATTATATAACATGCTGACACTAGTTCTCTCAATGACTGTATTCACAGTTCATTAGTGTGGAGACAGGCGATTGATGGATACATGTAGATATCATTACAACAATAAGCCTTTACGTCATCCAAACAATTTCAATTCTTGTCTTTTTGTATTTTTTAATTAAAATAAAAGCAATACACATTTCTGTTTTAACTGCTTTTGGCTATGTGAGTTGAGGCCTGAGTTAAGACTCTTTTTATTTAGGTTCTAGCAGACACAACAGCATGTACACGACATAAGAAGTGTTTAATGTTTTGCATTAGTACAGGCAATATTTGCAATTAATTACCATTAATTACAGGAGTTGTCTTTTATAAACAATAAACAGAGATATTTCCTCGTTAACGCTTGATCGCTAATCAAATTAATATAATTTAATAATATAATTTAAACATCAATTAATATCATTTCAACAATGAACATCCTCAATACTTTGCATAATTTAGCGGTATTTTTAAATAGGCTAATTATTTTTTAAATGTCTTTCGCTGGTTTAGATCCAACAGGTAGGGGCCTATTTCTTTATATTTATCAGATTTACAACATTTCACCACAGAATAACAAATATGGCGTACTGAAATTAAAAAACGATTGTTTTTTACGTTTTAAATATACTAGTTGCTAATCGCGCATACAAAACAACGATATGTCCATTCAAATCGTACAATGTTTTTGATATCGGCGTTTTGCCGCATGCCGCAAAAAATCCCGTCGCTTTTTCTAACTTATACGTCGCATTTTTATTTGAATGAAGGCTCGCAGAACTAATAAATTATGAAAACAAATTTGGCACACACGTTTGCCTTAAGAAAAGTCAATCGAAAGCGATGCATGAAAACGGGTGATCATATTGAATTTATTTTTAAATTTTACATTATCATTTAAAAAAAGAATCATAAAGATTTAGGCTATATTATGACCTCATAATCCGCAGTTATAAGCAATGCCACTCACCCTCAGGTCTTGATTGCGGATCCAAAACGAGCCAACCGTTTCCCCCAAGGTCCGAATCAACAATCGTATATTACCGCAAAAAACGTCCTTTCCCGTCGCTTTGTGTGTCTTGCTGTGGTGAGTCACAGTCAATCTTGAAGTCCCATCTGTCCGACCACAACTGCTACATCCCCCTCATTGCGGTAATGATACAGCATCAGAAGCTGCACAGATTTCTCCTCCGTGGTTGCTGTGGCAACAGGAGCCAGCGCAAGCTCCGACTTCGCGGTTAGAATGAATGTGAGGCCGGTGTCCGGTGAACAAACTAACGCGTTTGACTTTGACTGCACGGACACACTGTGAGCATTTTGCTTGGATGACGCGGATGATTGTTTATTATGTTTTTGTTTTTGCGCATTATGATAAAAGGCTATTGGGCATGCATGTTAAAGGCAGTTTGGTTTTTATTGTTATGCCCCTCACAAAAAAGTAATGTGGCATTACCATGACACAGTGGCGTCAAAGTAATAAATACTATGGTATTTTGATAGATACCATGGTATTGAATGCTTACCATATTGGATGGTAAGCATTGGGGCAGTGGTGGCTCAGTGGTAGAGGCTCAGGTTTACTGACCAGAAGGTCGGGGGTTCAAGCCTCAGCACCACCAAGATGCCACTGTTGGGCCCTTGAGCAAGGCACTTAACTCCAGGTTGCTCTGGGGGGATTGTCCCTGTAATAAGTGCACTGTAAGTTGCTTTGGATAAAAGCGTCTGCTAAATGCATAAATGTAAATGGATGAGTATATATATAAAAATACAAATAAAAAATTGGCATAACCATTGCACAATATCCAACACATGAAAATTCCATATAATGTCACCAAGTAACTATTGAATTAGATGGCTGCGCAAAAAAAGCAGTTTAATAATAATAAAACATTTATGGCTCAAGACTTGAGCATTATCAAGGTTCCTTATTGCCTATAGTGTGATTGGGACAATTGAGTTCCTACACAAGTTAACATGAATTTATTAAAATATTTAAGATTGGGGAGACCAAACATGTTTTCTTTATGAAGTAGAGAGGAGAAGCCATGCATGAGAAGAAATGTGCTTGGGAAATGTAATGTCTATCAGAAAAAAAAATCAAAAACATTTGGTTGATGTGGTAATACACAAGAGAAGAGTATACGCACAATGGAGCAGAAATAATGGGTGATAATGGATAATGACAGCAATAAATGGTTGTAATTCTTAGCAACAGTTGTAATAAATCATAGTGGCATGGCAGGGTACGAGACGAGAGCACAGTTTAGTTCTTTAAAAGAAGTGAAAATAATAAAAGTGGAGTGATCTGGTTACAAATTACTGGCTAACATCAAGGAAACATTAAGTATTTGTGTTGTTGACAAATAAAATGGGCAATTTTCTTTAAAGTACTAATGCAGTAACTGTCTTAATAATTGTATATACAGTGTGTATATATATATATATATATATATATATATATATATATATATATATATATATACACCGATCAGCCACAACATTAAAACCACCTGCCTAATATTGTGTAGGTCCCCCTTGTGCCGCCAACACAGCGCCAACCCACATCTCAGAACAGCATTCTGAGATGATATGCTTCTCTCCACAATTGTACAGAGTGGTTATCTGAGTTAACGCAGACTTTGTCATATTCAAACCAGTCTGGCCATTCTCTGTTGACCTCTCTCATCAATGACATGTTTCTGTCCACAGAACTGCCGCTCACTGGATGATTTTTGTTTTGGGCACCATTCTGAATAAATTCTCGAGACTTAAGTGCATGAAAATCCCAGAAATACTCAAACCAGCCCATCTGGCACCAACAATCATGCCACGGTCCAAATCACTGAGATCACATTTTTCCCCCATTCTGATGGTTGACGTGAACATTAACTGAAGCTCCTGACCCGTATCTGCATGATTTTATGCACTGCACTGATGCCACACCATT
Organism: Xyrauchen texanus; assembly: GCF_025860055.1. NCBI lineage: Eukaryota > Metazoa > Chordata > Actinopteri > Cypriniformes > Catostomidae > Xyrauchen > Xyrauchen texanus. Next base: position 3,807,133 of record NC_068282.1, read on the forward strand.
GGCTGATTAGAAAATCGCACGGATGATTGTTGGTGAAGCATTAGTGCAAGGCCAAACAAGTGCGCAAAACAAAATAAGTAATTAATCATTTAAATAAGTTAAAAAGTAAGTTTGTCCCTTGATTTCATGTCATAGGTGTCAGTGGCACCTACAGCTGTACGGCCGTAACACACTGTGCATACCATGAGTGCTCCGACTGACCTCAGAAATATTTACTCTCAGAACATTTCATCAATCACGAAGTGTGTCCCGTATTTCTGTTGGCTTTTCAAAAGAACTAGCGATGCCCAATTTGCGAAGAATCGTTTTTTGAGTCGGTTCTTTTCAGTGAATTGGCCATATGGGCTTGCAACACGGTCTAAATCGATATGTGATTCAGTACAATTCGTTCATCTCTGTTTTTCAATGTTTTTCCATGTAAACATTCGCTAATGAGATGTATTCATCACATTTCACTATGTTTTAGCATCTCTCGTGGGAGCGCTGCATTTTAAAAAGCTGTATCAAGTTAAAAAGAGCCTCTTCAACGGACAAAAACACGTCTCGAGACACCAGCGTTCTGCTCTTTTCGTTGTTGTGCATTTTGCTTTTTTTTGAGCGAGACCACATTTGTTCTGAACAGTTAAGAAATGCTTTTAGCCAGTAGTTACATGAACGCTACTCATACTCGAGACAAAAAAGCTCCTCTCAAAGCCACCAGAGCTGAATGCTTTTTTGTAAATAATTACAAAATCTTACGGGGGAGCATGCACCCGGACCCCCACCCCCCATTGGGCGCCCCGCACCATAGGGTGCGCACCCTCCGATTAAATCCTGTAGATGCCTATGATTGGTGTTTTTCAACATTACAATTTTCCACAACTTTTTATTGGTCATTTCATAAGAACTTCCAAGGTTAAAGTTCAGAGACTGTGCATGATCATCCAACCGTGCTGAAAAAGTATTATTTAACATTTTAACTGCATTTTGCTCACACGGTTCACTTAAATACATCATTGGTGTAACATTGTTAAATGTTCATGTGAAAGTGTATGCGTTGTGATTCCATTGACACCATCTTGGATAATTCATCTTTTAAGAGAATTTGTCACTGGTGTTACAACCCTTGCTTCATTCGTGAAACACAATAAAATAATAAAATAAAGAACAACAGTCAAGTTGTGCTTTATGAATACAAAATAATGTCAAGATTATAAAAACCTTTTACCTGTAGATTTTATGGTTGCAAACTGGAATTAAAAAAATGTACTTCTGATTACTCTATACATTGCAAGCGTATTAATTACGCAAGAGTTATAAAGTATTGTTAAAAGTAATTTTAGAAGTAAAGTATGTCAACTACCCATTTTAAAGGCAAAGTCGCTGTCAAAGGTCACCCCAGCAGATGGAGCCATTGTTGTTGTTAAGAAACACACAGGCGCGTGCATCAGTGAGGGTCGACATGTGTAAACCGCGGGAATTATTATAAAAACAATGACATTGTTCGCATCATTTACATGTCATTTGTGCCACAAGTATGATTTACAGATACATTTCAGACTCAGTCCAATTCTAACAACCCAACCTCAATTAAAATATATGGCCATGTGACTTAGATATGGACAAATATCAAAATATATAGTTTGTGTGTATGATTATTGCTGAGGTTGTGCAATGATCTTAACGCCAAACCCAAATGCTTGTGGTGGTTAATGGTTTTATAGTAGCCTACATGTATATAAGAATAGTATTGTAATATATATATATATATATAATAATAATAATAATAAAAAAAACATTTTAATATTAGAGATACTAAACAGATAAGTAGCCTATCGCGACAGCTCCTGATAGACCTTTGGGTGACTACAGGATTCGGAGATTTTACATACACTTTTCACACAACTTTCTGAGCAAATCTTATAAACGTTTGATTCCTTGTTAGTTTCGGGTGTCGAGGTTTGTGAGGGAGTTTCTCGTAGATATCTATGGAGTTTCTTTTCAAACAGGAAGCTGTTGCGGGTCTGTTTGAGCATCTTTTGTGCTCTCACGCAATCAAACCAAAAGTAGATCTCTGACGATTATCGCCCAACCATCGCGAAACGGGTTTAGTCTGCATTAAACTCTGCAACTATTCATTTTTTGGTTTTCAGCTCATTTTCATTTGGGAAACGTTGGCTGGAAAACTTGCCAAATGAGTAATATATATGACAACATTGATGGACAAGAGGAGCTGGATTTTTCATTACTTTTTCCATACAACCAACCCGGCAATGACTTACCTCCAGATGACCCAGGTTAGTCGACTTCAAATTTTATTTTGGGAAAGTTTATTTCTGGTTGGAAATAAGAGTTGTATACCATTTGACGTGCATCCCTTCCAAAACAACTGCATTTTCTGTCCTCGAATTCTTTATAATTAATGCAATGATGTTTTAACGGGTTCAAATGTTGGCTAAATAATTTGAATGTAGGTAATTTTGCCCAAAAACCCCAAAAACAAAACAAAAATAAACTCAGGTACAGTGACGGATCATATGGTTATTTAACGGTACTTTAATATATACCATGGTTTTACATGATTCTCCAAGAAAATTCAAAGAGCACTACTATATTGCTATCATGGTCATGTCCAAAAAGATAAATGGTATTACTGTATGCATGGAACCCAACAGCATGCATTGGGTTTAAAAGTTGTTTACCCACTTTGAGAAACCAAAGACATTCAATGCATCGAAATTGTTTTGTTTTCTTACTCAATAGCTTTCTATTCATGCAAGGAATGGCCTACTTGGTGTAAAATGTTCTGAATAATCTCTTCTAATGATGCACCAATTTAGACATTTGTGGCCGACAGTGGTGATTATATTTACTCTGGCCAATAACCATTATGATGGTCGGTTTAAAGATTACAATGAAGCTCCAATCAAGAAGTATTAATCAGACATTGAAGCATACAGTATTAATGTACCAAAAAAGTTTTGAAACCGGACTGAAAAATGATTGACTTGAAAAGGAATTGGCCAATTCCTATATAGTCACTGATATGTTTCATTACCACAATTTCCTCTTAATGTTCAGATGTGACACTCATATTGTGAAACACAACTAAAATGGTAATTAAATGGCTTTTGAAAGGAATATATTTTATCCAATTTAGCTCAATGGACTGCATTGGTGGCATAATGTTGATTAGCAGAAAAATTTATTTTGTTACAGTGAGGGACTTACAGTGGAAATGAATTGGGATGATTTTTGGCGGGTTTAAACTTAAAAGGTAGAAATGTGTAGCTTATAATTGTGTAAAAGCACTTACATTCATTCTTCTGTTAAAATTGTGCATTATTTGAGTCAGGGGTGGACTGGGACAAAAAAGTGGCCCTGGACTTTCTGACCCAGAGCCGCCCACCAAATCCGGCCCACAGCACAGCACACCATACCATAACATAACACACAAGCTAATTTATTTCATTTTCCGGCTCAATTTCAGTTGACTGCTAGTCATGACCATGGCCCCACAGAGCAAAAATTGTCAACTTCATAAACATTTAAAACCACTGTAAATGTGATGAGTGGATTTTTTGGAGAAAGCACTAAAATAAGGACTTTATAGATCAGACAAATAACATGTCCGAAAACTTTTTTCCCAACATACAGATGTTAGGTTAAAATGTACATGAAAGTACAAGGGAAAATGTGTATTTTAGATGCTGTGACAAGTCAGCATTTCTTTGAAAATTTTAACCTGTTGATGCTCATTGACCCCACCCATGGGCTTGACTTTACTTTGCTTAAATTAGTTCACATTTACTACTATATAGTGTGCTGTTCAAAATGGTTCATAATGTTGACAAATTTTACGTCTGTATAATTTGTCAACATTATTAATTCTTTTTTGACTAGACTATATAGTAAATCTGAACTAATTTAAGCAAAGTGACATTCAGCTTTTTTCTAGAAGTGCAAAAAAACATTGTCTTATATGTAATATATGATATGATATATATATATATATATATGTATATATAGCTATACAAAATCATAAAATGAAGAAAGTGTCACACAGCAGGAGACTAATGACAATGCTTAAATTTTCACGTCAATTACTCACATAACTATGTGTAAATGTTAATCTATGAAAACAAAGTTGGCCAGAATATGTACATATATAAATATTAACAAACGTATAACAAAACAAACATACCTCTTAAAGTGTAGAACTTTGCAGATATTTTGCAGATTAATTTCTCATATTTTAACTCTATGTGAATCTTTATATCTGCAGAGTTTTAAATGGTATATGGTCGCACTTATATAGCACCTTTTTAACATTAGCGGTATTCAAAGCGCTTTCACCCATTCTCATATTTACACACACATTCACACACCAATGGCGGTAGAGCTGCCATGCAAGGCACTAGCTAACCTGCCATTGGGAGCAACTTGGGGTTCAGTGTCTTGCCCAAGGACACTTCGGCATGTGGAGTCATGTGGGCCGGGAATCGAACCTGCGATTAGTGGACAACCCGCTGTACCACCTGAGCCACAGCCGCCCCAGTTTAATTCCTTCCGCACAGATTATTCTTGAGAAAAAGTGAAGAATGTTTCTGCTATCCTTTAAACAAAATAAGACTCAAATAGCCATTTTTATCAGATGTGAGCATTATTCAGCAAGCTGCACTTCAGTTTCCTGCAGGATGAATAAATTATGCAAATGACTATGTACTGCTCAAAGCCTTACTGTTTGCAGATTTTATATACACTGCTTGTAAATTGCAGTTATTGGTCATTTTGTGATTATTCAGAGCTCATCTTATACTTCATAGGTTGTCTTTGGTTGTCACCATTATTCTGATTTGGATGTCAAAAAATGAGGTTGTGGAACGAATGTGTACATACATAAATTTAATAAGACGTGTAAGCAATTTCAGGATAAATTTTACTGGCTTCTCTTTACAGACTTTTTTGAATATTCAGTCTCAAATGGTGTCTGTGCGGACATGTTGGAGCCCAGGGCAGCCACCTATATCGCCTGTACCCGCGGCCCACCGGGAAAATGCCCAGTGCTCCCGACAGCCAGTATGCCCCTGATTTGAGCTGTTAACTTGTTAAAATCACGATTTTAGTGTTTATGGCGTTACATCATCATGGCAACAAAGTAGAAAATTGTATATATCTTCACATAAAAGTTTAGAGAGTGATTTTATCACACTAAACTCATGTTAATGGAATGTTCTGGGTTCAATACAAGTTAAGCTAAATTGACAGCATTTGTGGCATAATGATGATTACCAAAAAAATTCATATTGACTCATTCCCCTTTTTTCCCAATTTGGAATGCCCAATTCCCACTACTTAGTAGGTCCTTATGGTGGCGCGGTTACTCACCTCAATCCAGGTGGCGGTTGCCTCCCAGATTGCCTCCAAAGATTGCCTCAGTTGCCTCCGCTTCTGAGACCGTCAATCCGCACATCTAATCATGTGGCTTGACACGTGCGTGACACCGTGGAGGCTCACAGCATGTGGAGGCTCATACTACTCTCCGCAATCCAGGCACAAATTACCACGTGCCCCATTGAGAGCGAGAACCACCAATCATGACCACGAGGAGGTTACCCCATGTGACTCTACCCTCCCTAGCAATCGGGCCAATTTGGTTGCTTAGGAGACCTGGCTGGAGTCACTCAGCATACCCTTGATTCAAACTCACAACTCTAGGGGTGGAATCATTCCTCATCTTTTAAAAAAAGCAAAAATCGAGGTTACAGTGAGGTGTTTACAATGGAAGTGAATGGGGCCAATTTTTAGAGGGTTTAAAAACAGAAATGTGATGCTTATAATTTTATGAAAGCTCTTGCATTAATTCTTCTGTTAACACTTGTTTATTATTTTAGCTGTATGTTTTATAATTTGTCATTTGGACAGTTGTTTTAGGGTTCGTTGACATTACCTCGTCATTGAAACGAAGTTGTAAAATTTGCTATAACTTTACAAAGAAAATGTTTATAAGTGATTATATCAAACTAAAATCATGTTATACACATATCCATTATGTCTTGTGGTTATAAATTTGAAAAAGTATTTTAACATTAAAAAATTGTCCGCATTCACTTTTATGACACTATATTACCCAGACACTATTATAAGTGTCTCACTGTAACCTCGATTGCTTTTTTTAAAGAAATGGAGGAACGAGTCAAAACAAATTTATTGTGGTATTCAACATTATGCCACAAATGCTGTCGATTGAGCTTAACTTGTATTGAACCTAAACTATTCCTTTAAAATGCTAATTGTTTATGTCTTGGAGCTTTACTTTTGAAACATGGAGTGTATTAATGTTTACAGAATAGGCCACATTCACTGTATTTTTAAATTTTTTAAAGAGAAGCAGGGATGAGTCGAGAGTCGAGATTCATTTTTGTGGTAATCAACCACTTGTGGTGCCTCAAATGCTGTCAGTTAAGCTCAATTTCTAATAAACCCGGAATATTCCTTTAAAGTGTTTTCATTCTTGTTTTTCAGCGGAGGAATATGGTGTTTCCTCGAACCAGGATATCAATCGGACGTCCCCCTGTTTTAATCAAGACCTATACGGCGAAGAGTCCCTCACCGAATTCTCTCACCATCTTGCCTCTGATGACCTTCTTACCTACGAGCAGACTGATCTCAGACAATCATTTGGGTACTCCCCATCGCTTGCTGCCCATCCTGCTGCTCACCAAAGCAACAGCCCAAGAATTGAGATCACTTGTTCTGATCTGCACCATCATCGTGACCATGTCCACACCACCCCTCTGGACATAAAATGCCCCATGTTGACCGTGCCCAGGTACGATATGCCCTACAGAGAGAGCCAATGCCTGAGTCCAGCTAGTAGTACCTCCTCCACTAGTTGGCACTCAGATGGATATTCCCCTTGCATCTCTCCTTGCGGTGGTGGAAGTTTGGTTGGAGTAACAGAAGCGGACCTTTGCCCGAGGCTCCAGGCCATCCAAGCATCTGGTTCCCCTAACACGTCCCCTCGCACCAGCATTACCGAAGAGACCTTCTTGGACCGGCGATCTTCTTCACCACGTCCAGGTTCCAGGTCGGCTTCTCCACAGGGCAAACGCACCTACGATCAGTACCAGACCCAAAGATCTCAAAGTCCACGTTTTGGGCCAGATGAGCCTCTGGAGTTTTGTGGGCATCTGGCAAACTTGGAAGATTCTTTGAGCAACCTCAGTAGCAACCTGACAAAACCGATTCCCACCAAGATTGTCCGACCCAATCTAGATTATACGATCTACACGGATAACCAAGCAGGTCTGTTCTCAGCCATGCCGGAAGTGAAGAAAGAATTCACAATGCAAACTTGCTATTTCATGCCAGCCGGCTGGTCCAGTCAGACACTCGCAGGGGTTTGTAGGTATGAAATACCAGATCATTTAATGACACAGCAATAGTCATACATTTACATTTATTCATTTGGAAGAGACTGAATAATCCAAAGTGATTCCTTGACAAAGTTGAGACAGACAAAATGAAACTGTGATGGTTATTGTGATAGATTAACCATTATCTTAATCCTCAGTGTACCTGTAGCTGCCCTGCCTGCGCTGGACTGGCCTCTTCCCAGCAGTTCTGATCAGTACGAGCTCAGAATTGAGGTTCAGCCCAGGCCACACCACCGAGCCCATTATGAGACAGAGGGCAGTCGAGGGGCCGTCAAAGCATCTTCTGGAGGCCACCCGGTCGTTCAGGTAATTTGAGGACAAAGCCATTGTGTGTGTATAAGAAAGATAAAATGAGAAGGAGTAAGGAAATCTGTTCGTTGTATTGTAAGTATGAGTGGTCAATGAATGTGAGGATTCAAGAGAATGACTGCATGTGAAAATGCCCACAAAAGTTTGTGCAAAAACCGTTTTGGTGAAACTGAGGTGCTTGTCAGTGAAGAGCTTGATAAGAGAGAAGAGGGGGAGATAGAGAGAGATAACGCAATGATTGTGGTGATGATATTTCCCTGTTACAATGCATTGTGCTGTGTCCAAATGTAGGGAAATGAGGATTCGTGTTTTTGTCTTTGCTATCGCTGAGTCAATATGTCATATCACCTACACTGATTAAACCATTCAGTCGATTAGGTATGGATATCTACATCATTATTCCACAGTGAAGATTTATTACCTCATTATTACTTGTTTTGTTATATGTTATGTTGTGTTTTATGTTCTTGTTGTGATGTTGTTATGATTTGTTGTGTAATGTTTGTGTTGATATGATACTATGTGTCTTCTTTATGTTATATTGTGCTATTTGTTATAACATAACATATATATATAACATGTAAAAACATTGAACATGTGTTATGTGTTGTTATATGTTATGTTATATGTTTGTGTTGTTATACGTAATGTTACTGTATGTGTAATTTGTTGTGCTGTGTTGTGTTGTATGTTATAACATATAACAATATATAGGCCTAACATGTGATATGTTATTGTTTAGTGTTATGTTACTGTATCTTAAATGTTGTGTTGTGTTATAACATAATATATAACATTTATATTATATTATGTGTGATGTTATATGTTTTGTGTTATGTTACGGTATGTTATATGTTTTGTTGTGTTATATCATAGCATATAACAATGTATAACATGTGTTATGTTATATATTATGTTGTGTTATGTGTTGTGTTATCTGTTATGTTATAAGTTTATGTGTTGTTATATGTAATGTTTTGTGTTATGTTATGTTACTGTATGTATATGTAGTTGTGCTGTGTTGTGATGCATGTATAACATATAATAAAATATAGGCTTAACATGTTATTTTATGTTATGTTATGTTGTTACTGTATATATATTTGTTGTGTTATATGTTATAACAACATATAACATGTGTTATGTCATGTTATATGTTATTGTAACAGGTAAAGGATGGGCAAGGAGGAGGTGGGAACAGGCCGAACAATCAACATATATTTTTCATGCATAAATTAACTTAAACAAGGAACTTAAAAAAACATAAACAGGCACACATGCAACGTGGCCATGTGCGTCTCTCTCTCTCTCTCTCTCTCTCTCTCTCGAACCGGTGTCTCCGGCTTCCCCTTATGTTGCTCTCCCACTGATCAGCTGATTCAGCACCGGCCACGCTCCATAATGTCCTGGCCACGCCCTCCTCCTCGTAACTGTTATGTTTTGTGCTGTTACTTGATCTTATATGTTGTGTTGTGTTATAACATAACATATAACATGTGTTATGTTATTTGTTGTATGTCACGTTGTGATATGTATTATGCTATATGTTATGCTATATGTTTATGTGTTGTTATATGTAATGTTAGGCTGTGTTGTATGTTATAATATATAACAATATATTGGCTTAACATGTGTTATGTTGTTATTGTTTTGTGTTATGTCGTTAGTGTATATGTATTTGTTGTGTTGTATGTTATAACATATAACATGTGTTATATGTTATGTTACTGTATCTTATATGTTGTGTTGTGTTATAACATAACATATAACATTTTATATTATATTATGTGTTATAGGTTTGTTTTATGTTACGGTATGTTATATGTTTTGTTGTGTTATAGCATAACATATAACAATGTATAACATGTGTTATGTTATGTGATGTTATATATTATGTTGTGTTATCTGTTATGTTATAAGTTTATGTGTTGTTATATGTAATGTTTTGTGTTATGTTATGTTACTGTATGTATATGTAGTTGTGCTGTGTTATGATGCATGTATAACACATAACAAAATATAGGCTTAACATGTTATTTTATGTTATGTTATTACTGTATATGTATTTGTTGTGCTATATGTTATAACTTATAACAACCTATAACATGTGTTATATCATGTTATATGTTATTGTAACAGGTAAAGGATGGGCAAGGAGGTGGGAACCGGCTGAACAATCAACATATATTTTTAATGCATAAATTAACTTAAACAAGGAACTTAAACAAACATAAACAGGCACACATGCAACATGGCCACATGCGTCTCTCTCTCTCTCTCTCTCTCTCTCTCTCTCTCTCTCTTGAACCGGTGTCTCCGGCTTCCCCTTATGTTGCTCTCCCACTGATCAGCTGATTCAGCACCGGCCACGCTCCATAATGTCCTGGCCACGCCCTCCTCCTCGTAACTGTTATGTTTTGTGCTGTTACTTGATCTTATATGTTGTGTTGTTTTATAACATAACATATAACATGTGTTATGTTATTTGTTGTATGTCACGTTGTGATATGTATTATGCTATATGTTATGCTATATGTTTATGTGTTGTTATATGTAATGTTAGGCTGTGTTGTATGTTATAATATATAACAATATATTGGCTTAACATGTGTTATGTTGTTATTGTTTTGTGTTATGTCGTTAGTGTATATGTATTTGTTGTGTTAGTATGTTATAACATATAACATGTGTTATATGTTATGTTACTGTATCTTATATGTTGTGTTGTGTTATAACATAACATATAACATTTTATATTATATTATGTGTTATAGGTTTGTTTTATGTTACGGTATGTTATATGTTTTGTTGTGTTATAGCATAACATATAACAATGTATAACATGTGTTATGTTATGTGATGTTATATATTATGTTGTGTTATCTGTTATGTTATAAGTTTATGTGTTGTTATACAGTATGTAATGTTTTGTGTTATGTTATGTTACTGTATGTATATGTAGTTGTGCTGTGTTATGATGCATGTATAACACATAACAAAATATAGGCTTAACATGTTATTTTATGTTATGTTATTACTGTATATGTATTTGTTGTGCTATATGTTATAACTTATAACAACCTATAACATGTGTTATATCATGTTATATGTTATTGTAACAGGTAAAGGATGGGCAAGGAGGTGGGAACCGGCTGAACAATCAACATATATTTTTAATGCATAAATTAACTTAAACAAGGAACTTAAACAAACATAAACAGGCACACATGCAACGTGGCCACGTGCGTCTCTCTCTCTCTCTCTCTCTCTCTCTCTCTCGCTCTCTTGAACCGGTGTCTCCAGCTTCCCCTTATGTTGCTCTCCCACTGATCAGCTGATTCAGCACCGGCCACGCTCCATAATGTCCTGGCCACGTCCTCCTCCTCGTAACTGTTATGTTTTGTGTTATGCTACTGGATCTTATATGTTGTGTTGTGTTATAACATAACATTTAACAACATATAACGTGTGTTATGGTATGTGTTGTTATATGTCATGTTGTGTTATGTTATGTTATATATTATGTTACATGTTATATGTTGTGTACATAGCATATAACAACATATAACATGTGTTATGTTATGTGTCATGTTATGATTTATGTTCTGTTGTGTTATGTGTTGTGTTGTGGTATATGTTATGACATAACATATTACATGTGTCATGTTTTTGGTTATGTATAGCTAATAGAAAGATAAAAAAAAAGATATACGATTTTATAACTAGATGATAGATTGCTCACTATAAAGATGATTTTTACAGTATTGTGATGTATGTGCAGATATTAACCGTGGTTAATTAACTATCTCAGTTACAAGGTTACACTGGGACAGAGCCGCTAGCTCTGCAGATCTTCATCGGTACGTCTGATGACAGGAACCTCAGACAGCACGCGTTCTACCAAGTCCACCGCATCACTGGCAAGACAGTCACCACAAGCAGTCAAGAACGAATACTGAACGGAACCAAAGTTTTAGAGGTGCCCCTGGAACCCAAGGAGAACATGCGAGCAGTGTAAGAGGGCTCAGATATAGCAGATACTTTATATCCTCAAATATATCCTTTTTATAATTAGAAAATGTGGATAAAAAAAAAGTTGGCAAGAATCTACTTTTTCTACTATTTTTTCGAAAGTAACTGTAAACTCAAAAATGAAAATTCCAAACTGGTCCCATTAGAAGTCTTAATATCGATTTGAAATTTAATTTGTTGATCGGCTGGTCAATAATTATTCTCTTTGGAAATAAAAGTCGTACCTTTACGTACAAGCAAGTCGTACAATGTCTTACGATTTCTCATATGAACTATTACGAATTTATCATGAGACTAAGTTGAAAAATTCTCATGTCTCTCCAAACCCGTATGACTTTCTTTCTTTCGTGTAACACAAAGGAAGAAATTCTGAAGACGTTGCTGGTCGCTCTTTTCTAAGCCATTGTCGCACACAACGGTTGACTTGTATTGAATTTGTTATTATTTTGAGAGTTTTGCCTGTTAAACGTGTGTTCACATTTTTAGACTTGACTGTGCTGGTATCCTAAAGCTGAGGAATGCTGACATCGAATTGAAGAAAGGAGAGACAGACGTTGGACGGAAAAACACTCGAGTCAGACTGGTCTTCCGCGTCCATGTGCCTCAACCTGGCGGCCAGTGGCTCTCTCTTCAAGTGGCCTCGCAGACTATTGAGTGCTGTTAGTATGAAACGTTTTTAATGGAACAGTTAATAGTTTACTATATTATCTTTGCATTTAAAGGTATTCCAGGTTCAATACAAGTTAAGCTCATTCGACAGCATTTGTGACATCATAGTGATTAACACAAATTAATTTAGAATTTAGTGTGATATCCTGTATTACAACATAGTTACGCTGCTAAACCCTGTAAGCAATTTTATCATACTAAAATTGTTAAAATTTTTAATGTTTACATCTTGACACTATACTTTTGAAATGGTATTTCAATGTTTACAGATTGGCCCCTATTCACTTCCATTGTAAGTGCCTCATTGCAACCACGATTTTTGTTTCTATTTTTTAAATAACGAGGGACGAATCGAAATTATTATACGTGGTAATTGACATCATGCTACAAATGCTGTCGATTTAGCTTAACCCTGTAACGCCGTGTGTATCAAATATGATACACAATGTCTGACGGCTTCTGTTTCACTCTCTGTTCAAGCTGACAAGCCAAATAACCTATGGTATTTACGTTTCGCATGTTTATGGCATCATCTAGTGGTTATTTGTGAAAAAAGTGGTTTCAATGTTTATATCGATCTATTTAAAATGGCGATAGACTTGTGCAAAAAGTAACTTTTTTATATACTGTATATATATATATATATATATATATATATATATATATCAGTATATAAAAAAGTATAAATACTTTTGCTATATAAATAAAAGCAACTTGTGCTTGGTTAAAATGTTTTATATTATTTTATTGAAAACCCTACTTTGGAATATCTCCAAATCACCATTACATTACATTCATGCACACCACAAACAAACAAAATCATGTAGATTTGAAAATTTTGAGACATACTTTTTATAAGATACCTTTTAAGTGTAAAGTAAATTTTCGGTGTATTTTTATATATGCACTGTCATTCTAAAGATCTCATTATTTTACATTAAAAGCTATTATGATGTCATCTTACCATAAGTTCCCGAGACCCAGTGAAAAAAGTTTCACGATTTCACCTTTTTTAAAAGTCAATATAGTGTTTGGTGCATAAAATACATGTGATAAAAAAAGAAATAATAATTCTACACAAAAATGAATTGCTGGGCCTCAGGAGGATAATAGCCTTTAAAGCCTAATATATCAAATATGATACATTAAAAAAAATAAATCTTTTTTTTTATTTTTTACGATTTATTTATTTTTATCTTATGGTATTAAAAACAGTTTAATGTCAAAATATTTGCATTTTCTGACAATTATTTCATATGCCAGGCTTTACAGGGTTAACTTGTATGGGCATTTCTTTTATAATGCTAATTTCAATGTTGAGTGCATTGCATTAATTTTTATTGGGTACAGCTCAGAGGTCGGCCCACGAGCAGCCCACCGTAGAACGTCAGGACGTGGACCACTGCTTGGTTCTGGGTGGACAACAGATGGTCCTTAGGGGCCAGAACTTCACTCCTGAGTCCAGGGTTATCTTCTTTGAGAAGACACATGGTGAGTTAAACTAGCGTAAGTAAGAGCGTCTGTCTAATTTAGCAACAATCATCAGTGTTAAAGTAATAGTTCACCCAGAAATGAAAATCCTATCATCATTTACTCAACCTCATGTTGTTTCAAATCTGTATGACTCTCGAAACAACGAAAGTGGTGTTGACCACAATCTGCCGAGCTTCTAAAAGGACAAAAACACCATCTTCTCAAATCATCACACTACAATCTCATTTGCGCGTTGTTACGTTGCATTTGGTTATGACACAAGCAAGAACCAATGACATTTGTTTCACTGACGTCAAACCTGGTGCAACCCTCATTGACAAGACATGTTTGCAAGTACGTGAATGAGATTTGAAAGTTGCAGGGGAGGGGGAAATGATCAGTGAATAATGACTTCATGTTGAAGTTTGTAGTTTCTGCGTCACTAGCGCCCCCAAAAATTGCAAAAATAAATATTGTTTCTAAACAGCTTCCTGAATACTCCCCACATCTGCTGATCAAATTTTACTTCTAGTTATCTCTGCATATTAAGTTTGGATAGGAGAAAGATTTTTAAGTCTATGTAGACATACGTTTACCAGACTGAACTAGTGTCGGGCAGATCCTAATCTCACTTTGCATGGATGAAAACGGGATTTTAGAATGGCAAACAAAACTTGGAAATAGAACTTTTGTGCTATAACGTGATAACTTCTCCAACCATTGACATATACCTCTTTTAATATTTGACTTCTCCATGCACTATCAGTCATCTGTGGAGCAAAATTACCATACGATTTGTTTGAAGTCATATTGATGTGCTTTGCATATCCTGAAAAAATTATGGTCCAGCTGGGAGCCATGAAGCTCCGGTTTGCAGTCTACTGCAGTCTGGTTTGACCAACCTTTGCAACAGTGCATGAGTGAAAAAAGCGATAAGCCTTACTAAGCAACCTGGACAAACACATACACGCATGTGCATCTATGTAACGGGAGCCAGCTCACTCTCCTGACCTCAAGAGGTGCACTAGCGACTGACGCTAGGGGCTGTAGCCTTTAGCTTCCTTGTTAGAGCACCCGCCTCCCATGCCGGAGACCTAGGTTCGAGTCCCGTACGGAGCAGGTAGAACAAGAGCGTCACATTGGTGCCGTGACCCGGATGGCAGTGAGGTTTAGGGGGGTGAGTGTAACGGGAGCCAGCTGGTAGATAGCTGCCATGTTGTCTGTCTATGTTTAAACGGAACGCCATAAACCTCAACATCTACACACTGTACGTAACATTAAGATATTAATTCTGAATCAAACTTGGTCAAAATTCACTTTGATTTTATGGATAAAAGCAGCTTGGATATTCAGCTGGATATTGTGTTCGGTGCAAGAGAGGAAGTCAAACTTGTTTGGATGAGTAAATGATTTGTCATTTTGGGGTGAACAGTTGCTTTAGATTGACTGTGGAAAATGTCCAAAATGGCAAGAACATTTAGAATGATTTCATCCAGCAAAGAGGAAATTTCAGTATCACTGAATGGCAATTCTGACAATCACTTTATAAAAGATATAATGAACAACAACTCTGGCAGCCTATAAAGTCAACCTGTTCTTTGTGACGCAAGCAGAGTTCTTTCGCACCACTTTCCATTGAGGTATGAAGTGTGGTGCGAGCGGATGTGGTTGTATGCTGCAGAGATAGCATCTGCAAGCACACAGACTCTTTCCTTTCCTGTACTCAGAGTTTTGGCTGCAGAACACAAGTAACGCAGAAGGAGAGTGGGATTTTATGAGCCTGATCTCACAAAAATTACGTGGTTCCTTACACATATTGTGGCAGTTTACGAGGAGACATTTCCACTGAGTGTCACGAAAAGCAAGTTAAATATTCTCCCTAACAGGTGAGGTTTTTGAGTTTAATATTTTAAATAAACAACAACTACCTCCCTACCCTAAACCTTAGACCTAAACCTAACTGATAGTGTTATAAATGCAAATGTGAGATCAAAAACACAACCATGTCATTTTGTAATGCTTCTATGACACTTTGGATTCACGTGTTGACTCGCATGTTCTTCAGGTCTTGTACCCCGGTCCTTTACATTACAAGTGCAACCCTCTATCAGCTGAGCTACCATGCAATTTTATCACATTGAACGGGCTTGTAAATGTAGTTGGTTATGTACTGAAAATATTAAAATGAGTCATACACTATGGTAAGTGTTTAGATGTCATAAGATATCAAGAACAGCATGAAAAGTAAGTGTTCATAATATTTTTAGGTGGGCCTTCAGACAAGGGCCAGTAAGAAACCATCTAGCAACACAATAGATAACACCTTGGACACACTAGCAACCAACTAGCAATGCCCTGACAACAACAAAACTAAATAGAAATCACTGTGGACACACTAGAAACCACTTAGCAATGCCCTGGCAACCACACAGAACACCAAAGCAACCACCTAGAAACACCGCCGGCAACCACACAGAACACCCTAGACACCACACGGGACACCCTAGGAACCACCTAGCAACACCAGCACTAGTAACCATGCAGATCATCCAAGCAACTATCTAGCAATGCCCTGGAAACCACTCTGAACATCCTAGAAACCACCCTGGACACCCTTGCAACCACCTAGCAATACCATGGCAACCACTCAGAACTCTCTAGAAACCACAATGTACACCCTAACAACAACATAGCAGTACCCTGGCAACCACACAGATCATCCAAGCAACCGCATAGCAATGCCCCAGCAACCATAAATATTACCTTAGAAACCACTATGGACACCCTAGCAAGCACTTAGCAATACCCTGGGAACCACCCAGAACACCCTAGCAACAACCCTGGACACCCTAGCAAGCACCTAGAAACGCCCTGGCAACCAAACAGAACAAAATGGACACCCTATCAACCACCCAGCAATACCCTGGCAACCACACAGAATACCCTAGCAACCACCCTGGATAACCTAGCAAGCACTTAGCAACAGACTAGCAACCACCCAGAACACCATAGAAACCACCCTGGATACTCTAGCAACCACCAAGCAATGCTCTGGCAATCATCCAGAACAGCATAGAAACCACCTTATATACCCTAGCAACCACCCAGAACACTCTAGTAACCACCCTGGAAACCCTAGCAACCACCTAGAAATGCCCCAGCAACCACACAGAAGACCATAGAAACCACCAGTTTTAAATGCTTCTACCATTCACATGTACTGCGTGTTTATTCTACATTCTAATTTTTATTTTTTTTGTCTTAGTTGACTTACAAATCTGGGAGACTGAAGCAAAAGTTTACAGAGACAAAAGCACGGCTGTAAGTAGTGTGAAATATTTGGAGAACAGAATACGTTTTTTTTTAATCATGAGGTTTAAATGGTTAATGTAAGTTGTGTTCCTTCTAGAACTTGCTGTTTTTGGAGATTCCTCCATATCGGGACCTCAACATCTATCATCCGGTCAAAGTCAACTTTCACGTGCTGAATGGCAAGAAGAAACACAGCCAGCCTCAACACTTCACCTACACACCTCTCTCAGGTGAAACCTTTTCTTATTATGTTCCAGATATTATGTTCCACATTGGCTGCAATTGTGGTAATGGAAACTTGTTGCATCACACCTGGTTTGTAGTACACAGTGTAATGGTATTAAAACCATCACAATATTTGTGCCTAATTTGACCTATGTCCGACCTCATTTCTTCTCCAGTGCCACAGATTAAGGCAGAGCCTGTCGAAGAAAATCAGTATACACAGTTAGGGTGTACTGCACGCCCCATCATGAGGGTGTCTCCACCACCTCAGCATCTTACGGATGGATGCATCATGCCAAGCAGACCCCTGTGCCAGCGATCTCACCCTGGCATGTACCCTACTGGCACACAGTACCACCTTCAACAACCACCAATCCACTACCAGCTCAATCATGCATTGCCAGGAGGCCACGCAAGCTCTACAGGTCAGAGAAATGTATTTATTTTTCATTTCTATTTTATTTTCAGTTTGTCTTCAATTTAGTTTAGTTTTCGTTGGTTTTCACTGTATGTTTTTTTAACTTTCAGTTAAGTAAATACATTTAGGTACTTTAAAATGCAATAACTTTAGCTAAAGTTATTGCGTTAGACAATATACACTGATGAGTCAAAACATTATGACCACAGGTGAAGCGAATAATGTTGATCATCTCCTAACAAGGCCACATGTCAAGGTCTGGGTAGATTAGATGGTAAGCGAACAATCAGTTCTCGTTGTCAACGTGTTGAATGCAGCAGAAATGGGCAGGAGTAAAGACCTGAGCAACGTTGATAAGAGCAAATTGTTATGGCCAGACAACTGGGTCAGAGCATCTCTGAAACGGCAAGGCTTGTGGGGTGCTCCCAGACAGCATTGGTGAGTACCTACAGACAGTGGTCCGAGGAGGGAGTCCCATTTTCTTTAACATCACATGGATGACTGTGTACGTGTGTACCATTTACCTTGGGAAGTGATGCACCAGGATACACTGTTGGAAGGCGACAAGACGGTGGAGGGATTGTGATGCTCTGGGCAATTTTCTGATGGGAAACCCTGGGTCTGGCCTTTCATATGGACGTCAATTTGACACGTGCCACCTACCTAAACATTGTTGCAGACCAGGTACACCCCTAAATGGCAATGGTATTCCCTGATGGCAGTGGACTCTTTCAGCAGGTTAATGTGCCATGCCACACTGCAGGCATTGTTTGTGAATGGTTTAAGGAACATGTTGGAAGAGTTCAAGATGTTGCCTTGGCCTCCAAATTTCCCAGAGCATCTGCGGGATACGCTGGACCAACAAGTCTGATCCACCGCGGCTCCACCTCGCAACTTACAGGATTTGAAGGATCTGCTGCTTCCACAGAACAACTTCAGGGGTCTTTTAGAGTCCATGCCTCACCGGGTCGGCACTGTTTTGTGGCACGCAAAGGAATAACATCATATTAGGCAGGTCGTCATAATGATTTGGCTCATCGTTGTATTTTAACTATGAATAATGGCTTTAAATTTCTCAGGGCCTTCCAAAGTTAAGGCTAGGGTATACTTCATTTTCAGTTCTGTCTCGTGCATTGTCAAGTTTTTATACTGTGTATAAATGGTCGTTTTGATTTCATTTTAGTTTAGCTTACATAATTGTGTTATAATTTATTTCGTTCCAAAACCGTTCTCATTTAGTTTGTTTTCATTAACGATAATACCACTCTCCCAGGTCATACGTCATGGATGGCGACAACACATACTGCAACGTCGCAGTCTCCGTTTGGATCCAGCACTTACCAGCACACCATCGCTGGTGACGCAATCCAAGCAGCTGCTTCGTTGTTTCCAACTGTTGATATTTCAGAGCTGTGCTCTGCTGTGAGCCATCAGAAGGCGTACGGCTCAAGGGCTTCCCCAACCACAGGGAGGTCTCCACCAGTCCACAGCTATCAGACATACCTGCCCATACAGCATCAGAGAACCAGCAGTCCTGTGAGAGTCACCATCAAACAGGAGAACCTGGATCAGGCATATCTTGATGATGGTTTGTGGACGTACTATCTCCTGATCATGCAATATATGTATAATATTATGCTTATAATTCCTTTAATCACATTTTTGAAGTTCGATTGAATTGTCCTGCGGTCTGACAACTTTTTTTTTAATGCATAAATAATGCATGTAGGCCATAAAACGGCAGAATAATGGAAAATTAGCATAGCATGTCAGACTGCACAACTGAATAATACACAAGAGGGGCATTATGTTACCAGTTGTTTACTTCATTTTGTATGTTTACAAGTAGAGGAACCCACTAAATGTTGATCACTGTGTGCTTTGCCATTCTTTAATGTATGCCACTCATCAGACTGCACTAAATGGGTCAATGCCTTAGGTTCTGGCAAAGCCTGTTAAATATCGAGCCCTTAGTAGACCCACCACACATACAGAGGGACAAATAGGACAGAATATTGATTACTTTTTGCCAAGCATTCAGTCACAAAGCACTGGTGAACACGCACATGTTGTTGTTTATATTGGTTGCTTGTGTAGTTAATAAAGTAAGTCACATTTTAATATTATACCACAAAGATATTTTCGTTTTTATTTGCGGTGGGTAATGTAGGCGTTACAAAGCGTTGACGCCAACGCTTCAGTTTCTATTTTAAGCCGGTTGTACCTTTGAAAGCTACCCCTTGTGTCCCCTATGTCTAAATTTAGACTAAAAGTTTCCATTTTTTAACCCACAAACTCACGTCAGCAGAACAACAGAGTAAATAACTAGGTTACGAATCTCTGCTACCGCCTAGTGGATAGTACGTTGTGTTGTTGCATGTCCCTGACCGACTAGCATCTGAAGCCAAATCTGAAGCCTCATAGATGTGCTATATAATTGTCGAAATCTCAAAGTTTCTAAGGCATCACTAGAGTATTCTTTGTGGTTTCTTGCTCAAGTCAAATGAGCCCACCTTCAGTATTTCATCATACTGTATTCTGGTGTGTCTACGTGGCTCGGGTCCCTCCTTCAAAGTCTAAGACAATAACACACCTCTCCTCAACAATTAGATTTTTCGTTCAAGTCCGTAGTGCAAACAGTACTACTAGTAAGAGTAACAAATCAAAGTTTAATATTTAGGGTTGGGGTTTGTTCAGATATCTAAAGAATGAGCAATAGGCTAGTAATTTGCTTATCTTATAATACATTTTATGTACATTTCTCCCCACAGTGAATGCCGTTATAAGGAAGGACCTTGTTCCTAAAAATGACGCTGATGCCCACTGCTGAAAAAAGCTACATCCTGCCTGAAGATAAAGCATCAGTCTATGATGAAGAACTTTTTTTTTTTTTGGTCTTGATATCTATTACAAATGCTTGTTTTTCCATATCTTTGATTTGTACACAGGAAAGTAAGGATTTCACTTTATCTTGTTTATATATAGACTATATTTCTCAGTTCAGTGTTTTATCAAAATACTATATGGGTCATATTTATCAATGTGCGTTTAAAATAAATTAGTTTTGATTCAACTGTGAGTGGTTTGTTGCTTTAAGAATATGGGCCAATGACACAAGTTGCAGGTTCAAGCAATAGTAAAAAGCAAGTGTTTGTAGTAGGGGGTGTAATTTTTTGCACTGACGATTCAATTCGATTCCAATTCTTTACCTAACGATTAGCTACGATATATTGTGAAATAAATTTATTTGTTACGATTCTATTTGAATATTTTAGAACTATTCACAATTATTTTCCGGGTGGCGCAAATGAAGTGAATGATGCGACTAGAACACGCGAAATCGCTTCATTTGCGCAAGTCGGCATTTTTCAACTTGAGCGCGAAATTCGCATGACGGGTTGTCGCGAAAGCCTATCAGCATTGATATTGTCCAGATGTCACTGACATACTGACGTAGTTGCAGAAGAAATCTGGAAAAATGGATGAAAAAATTGTTGTAGCGGTGTGTGGGCATCCGGAATTGTATGACACAACGTCATACATGTACAGAGACCGGACGAAAAAATACATCGCTTGGAGGAAAGTGGGTGAGGAAGTTGGACTACCTGGTAAGTTCTGAAAATATGTGCGTCCACTTGATTCCAGATATTGGTTGTACTTTACTATGAACCAAGTCGTAGAAGCCCCTCCTCCTAACCTTTTCCAGAAGAGAAAGGGGAATAGGCTACTCGCGGGTTCGCATAACTCACGCGAATGCAAGTTTAAACAAATGTATAATCCAGTGGTCAAACTCGCGCGAGCAATGCGAGGCGAACATTTTCTTTGCGTTGTATGTGAACGCACCAAGTGTTGTCTTTTTTCGTCCGGTCTCTGTACATGTATGAGGTTGTGTCATACGATTCCGGGTGCCCACACACCGCGACAACTAATTCAGTAACATCAGGACAATCTCAATGCTGATAGGCTTTCGCAACAATCAACTTGCGCGAATGAAGCGATTTCGCGCGTTCGATTCGCGCCGGCGCGAATTCGCGTCTCTGCATTGACCATGTATGTAATTGCGCAAAAAACACTCGATTCGCATTGTATGTGAACGCACCATTAGAGTCACATTTAAGACCAAGGAGCTCGATGTAAACACATACAAAGAGATGGAGTATAAACCATCTGTTTTACAAATAAAATGTCATGTGCAAAACGTTTAAATCAAGAATCTGGTATTAGCAGCATAAAGACGATTTGACACGGTTTGTTGTACCTGCAAGTTACATCCACTACACGCCCACTCCTCTCTGTCGCACCTAGTGACAGCGATTTGATTGTATTCAGTATAACATTTTCATAATATTTAATAATTTTACAGAACTTCATTTTTAACCCTTGTGATTAGGGTTATATTTAGGTGCATGTATAGGTGTAGGGTTGCTTCGGGAGTCCAAAAAAACACAACAAACACAGTTTATGAATATGTGTCCAACTTATTGGGTCAGAATTTATCTGAAGTTTATCTGAAGTGGGCGTAACTTCTTGTGGGCGTGACTTGTAGCGGATGTGACCTTATCACATCAGCAGCGCCATCTTTGATTTTTGAGGCTGTGAGATAATTCGGTCTCTTCAATGGCTTGTACTGCAGTTTAAAGTGTTTTTAGAGCTTTCTGCCGATAAAACGTTAATACATATACATATATATATATATATATATATATATATATATTTTCAATAATATTCAGTAGACATAAAACTCCAGACAACATGACTTGTTGAAAAAGCTTTATACCATGCATTGCGTTGAAGAGTTGATTACGCAAAATCTGCGTAATGGGGAAAATCTACCCATGTCAATTGATTTATTCTTACGCCATTAATGACTGTACACCAATACATGAAATCTGTTTTAATCATAATCAGTCTAAGAAAATGCATGTAAACGTGCTCCATGCAACTTTAATCAACTGGCATTTAGCTTTTAACTGGTTAGTTCATTTCAGAACAGTCCAGAATCGCTCCTTTTTCCCTAAATAATCGATTCTTACATTTCGTAATGGAATGCACCTTTTCACAACGATTATGCTTAATAAGCCAACACACGTGTGGTGTGGTCATGTAAATGCATGAATCGGCTTTACTTTATCGGTGTAAGCTCATAAAAGACTTATGAGTAAACCAATCGACACGGGTAGACTTTTGCTCATTACACCAATTTTGCATTGCTTAAACCATTTCATAACAAATAAGACATATAACCAAAAATATACTCAAAATCATGTAGCGTTAGAAAAGATAACATGACAAATGTTTAAAGTGAATGCAAACTTCGCAAACGTAACGCCTCTTGGTCTGTTCAACAGCTGGTCAGTAAACAAGGTTAGTGTTGCACCTTCAGTTTTACTCTCTCTCACAGACAATCTCATTTACACTCGGTGACTATGAATATTCTATCTCTTTTTCTTGCTCTCCTTTTTCAGTTTCTGTCGGATTTGTTGAACAGGTGCCTTTGGCTTTTTGTTCTGCTCGGAGGTGCGATTGACAACCAGCTCTGAAGTCTCCACCTAAAAAATTGATGAAATGCATAGAATAAATCAACTGTTACAGTTATAAACCCCACAAATAAGTATTGTGACAGTACCATGGTAGAATAATGGTATAAAATGGAGACCATATACATCGTATTGACTGATTACCACTGTTTTGAAGCATTTTTAAATTTGTGACATCAAGATATTGCAAGGCAAACGGAAAGACTGCCGTTTCAAAGATTATGTGAGAGGTTCTACGTTGATCCTATAACTTGGCCGCACCTGTTCATGGCTCTTAGATGTGGGTATTATTATTGCAAGTATACAGACAAGTTGAAAAATGGCTCCTAAAAGTAATCCATAACGCAAGAGACTCTCAAAGAACGTGGGCTCAGAAACCTCCGGAGGAGAAAGATCCAGATCTGCAGACATGCTGCTCTGCTATCTGTTGATATAAGACACCCATGTTATTCAACTAATACATACATATATATACATACCCAGGGCCATAGCAAGGTAATCTGGTTGTTCTGGGCCACTTTCCAATTAAAAAATACAATTTATAATATGTTGTGTGGCCCCCTGGACCCCTACCACCTTTCACCCCACTACTATGGCCCTGCATATACCCTTACAATAGAGTACAATGGTTGTATCATGGTACAGTGGTCTCAGATGTTAATGCCAGGGTAATCCAAAGTACTTTTAAGAATAACATATTACCAACGTACACATCCAAAAAACATGCCATTAAAATGGTACATTTAATAATTAAATAAAAACACAGAAAATGCCATGGTACGTGGATTAAAAATAATATAAAACAAACATAATATTACCATGGTCAGTGTTGGGTGTAATGCATTACTAAGTAACTAATTACTGATATTATATGACTTTTCATTGAAAAAAGTAAAGGAATTGCTCTTAATTTTTAGTCATTTAATTAATTACTTCTGATGTAATTGTGTTAAATATTGTATAGACTTCTAGAACAATTCTATATAAAACAATAGTGAATTTCAAATAGAAATTTAATGTCTAATGTTAAAATGTATGTTTTCTAATTTAACGCTGCCCCTTTAAATTCTTAGCTCATGAATAATTTATTTGATGATTTTACATGATTTATTTGGAAGAATTAAAAGATCATTTTCATGTCTATCCTTGTATTTTTCATCTGGTCCATGAAAAGTGTTTAAGAAAGTAATATAGTATTTTTTTTAAATAAGATTAATTAGTAAAATAATCTAATAACACTGTAGAATATGTAATTAGCAGTTAGTAATTAATTAATTACTTTTTTTTTTTAAGTAACTTACCCAACACTGACCAAGGTAAAAAAAACATGTTATTGTCATGGTAAATTAATTAAATAAATAAAGAAACATGGTAATGCCATGGTACATGTCCAAAACATGGGATTACCAAGGTATGTTATAAATAATAATACAAAAAATTATACCATAGTACTTTTAGCTAGTGTAGTATTTAAAGTCATTCATGCAAATATTGCAAAGTCAAAGAATGCAAACGCGTCTACACTGCGCGACACCGCTTCGTTGATTTAAACTTGTGACGCGTCGAGCCGCACGCTTGCAGACAGTGTCGACACGGTACCACTAATCATTACATTTACAGATAAAATGGAAACAAACTAGATACCTTATGAAATAAATTGTCTTTGTTGTGATGCCGTAAAATGGTTTAAGGAGTGATCAAACAGTCGCACTTCGTCTCGTACTTCCACTTGGGATTCGATGTTCACTTCACTGCCACCTGCTGTACAGGAGATGAAGAAAGAGCAATGCACCTTTCAAGGCAAGTCAGTTACATCTTTGGAACACTCTCGGGCAGCTATGTGAACAAGCGGCATTATAGTACAGCCACAGAGAATATAGCAGAGACGGGCCACTTTTATTAAAAGGAATGGGAGAAATCGGAACTCTCAATGGCAGCCAACGGTCAGCGGATGTAGAATGGAAGTCCCGCCTTACAGGTAAAGAGCCAATCACCTTCTTTATCGTCAATCACGTAAAGAGCCAATCACATGGCCTGTCAATCAACTAGAGAACGCGCATGCGCATTAACTATACAAGCCTGGAAACCGCGTTTTTTTTTTAGTGTAATCTGATGTAAAGCACAATTTGTGGGATATCAGTGTTGTCAGATTTTACTGCTGATTTGAAATCTGTTCTTTGATCGTAACCTTGACCAACCGGTTTGTTTGAGATTTTGGTCATTCCCCATTCAAGTACATAGGAGCTGCACTGTCATGACTGAAAATAGCAAACCGACAGAGCTCCAAACTTCGATCAAAGAACACATTTCAAATCATCTGAAGATCTGAAAGTATATTGAAACAAAATCACTTTCTAAATTACGAAAACCCCTAACGAGAAAAAAACAAACTAGTATTTGAATGCGACTATTTGAGCTTTTTTTAGCCGCCGAGCGCCCCCTGGAGGAATAAACTGTGTATGACGTAGAGAACAGTGTGAAATCAATGCATTAATGTAGCACCATCTAAACTCCTTGGCTTCAACATAAGCTATATTTAGTGCAAAATTAACTTCCTTTACATGTACAATCGTATAATGCTTTGATAGAACCAATACCGTTTGTTTTGTTAAGAAAGGAAACACCAAAATCTCTTACCTTTCAAATACATTTCTTGAGGAATGTCTGCTCTACTAGACATTGGGCTTCTTGGCTACATGTAGGGCCATGTACTGTATGCAAATAGGCACATTTTTTCAGGTAAATTAACAGACTACTTTTTGCGACAAGGTAAAATTGTTTTCACATTGCTACATTGTCCATGGCCATTCAAAATAATAGTAATAGTAACTGAAGGTACACTCATGACATCAAATATTTTATTTTAATACATGGATATTCAAAAGAATGTTGTAAATGTTTATTTATTTATATATATTTATGTTATGCTAATAGTGTCTTTTTCACCGTATTAAAGTTTAATTGAATACAGTGAATTCATAAAGTTGCGTTCATAGTAACACTGTTTTGAACCCTATTATTCCATGATTCCTGATAATATCTCCCAAAGGAAGCATACAGTATATAAGGAGAAAAGCGGAGGGCCTAAAACTGATCCCTGTGGCACTCCATACTTAACTTTTGTTTGATTTGACAATTCTGTTTAAATCAAATGGCGGCTGTGGGTCAGTTGGTAGAGTGGGTTGGACACTAATCGCAGGGTTGGTGGTTCGAATCCTGGCCCACATGACTCCACATGCCAAAGTGTCCTTGGGCAAGACACTGAACCCCAAGTTGCTCCCAATGGCAGGCTAGCGCCTTACATAGCAGCTCCTTTGCCATTGGTGTGTGTATGTTGTGTATGTGTGTGAATGATACGCATTGTAAAGCGCTTTTGAATACTGTTAAGGCTTAAAAAGGTGCTATATAAGTGCAGACCATTTACATAGACAAAGTGGCAGCGGTCTGCTAAATAGGACCTAAACCATGCTAATGCCAACATAATTCTCCAGCTTATTCAAGAGAATGTCGTGATCTATCGTGTCGAATGCAGCACTAAGATTTAAAATGTAGCCACGATCAGATGATAAGCGCAAGTGATTTGTTACTCTGATAAGTGCAACCTCTGTACTGTGATGAGGTCAAAATCCTGACTGGGATCCAGGGCTGGACTGGTAATCTGGCATACCGGGCATCTTCCCGGTGGGCTGACGCACTTCGGGGGCCGATCAGGAGCGGACTGGCCATCGGAAGAACCCGGCGGGCCGTTGGGTTGGCCGTGAAACGGACCGAATGGGCCGCGATAAGCAAAAATGAGCCGGCGTGTTTCGCAGAACGGACCACAAAACGGCGGCACCATATGCAGAAAAGGACAGCGAACATAAATAAGTGAAATAACCTGAAGTCAAAAAATGGCATGCATGCATAATAATAATAATAATAATAATAAAATAATTAGGTAAATTCTGTTTAAAATAGTTTTAAATGTGTATATCTTGTCGCACTCCAGGACATGTCAACTACCCCATAAGCAAGGACTGATACACCACTTCAAACACACATGAATAATAATATATATATTTAAAAGATCTTTATTTCCTATGATTAACTAATTGATAACTCATGGATAAATCTGCAGGTAGACTTTCTACTGGTTGGTTTTTATCAAGGTTTTCACATTGTTAGTTGTACAGAATGACACAAAGCTAAGAGTTGCCATTGGAAAGGCATGCCCTTTTTTCTTCACAGGCTGATGTGTTAATTTGCAGAGGGGGGATTTAAAGCATGCCAAAGCATCCACAAAAGGAATCGACAACACTGGACCTCCACAAAGGACAAACAGAAAAGGTAGGAAGGCTTCAGTTCTTTGGGCAAGTCTTTACATGATATCCACAGACAGTGGGATGAATGTTGTGTTATAGCATGTTAGGAAGCAGATGTTGGCAGTATTGCTTTGGGAAGGTGTTTGGGATTATATGGTCCAATATTAGGATGCAGAAAATGGAAAACTGTCTTGACACGGAAAGGGAAGGCGGGGCCAGTCAAGTGGCGTCCACAGTGCCCCAGGGAAGACTGGGATTTTGTTGCTTGCTCCGCAGAGGAATACCAGACCCCTGCAGTTTAATTCATGTTCACAGAAGAAACATCAAGACATTATTCTACATCGGTCCTATGGCAAAGTACAACACACAGAAGCGGACAAATATTCCTAAGTAGCAGTAGACAGCCCAAGGGTGTCCAATGAAACAGAAAAAAACACAAGTCAAATGAAATCAATGATTAAATAGAACAGACTGAACATTCACTGAAGAATGAAAAGTTTAAAAAGTCCGGATTCGTCCAGAAAAGACCACAATTACATGGGATGTCCAAAAAAAAAAAAAAAAAAAAAATATATATATATATATATATATATATATATATATATATATATATATATATATATATATATATATATATATATATATATATATAAAAATATCTTAAAAATAGGTTACAATATTTTTTCAAATTATTTCAACATAAATGCGTTAGTTGTCATGAACCAACAATTTACAAAAATTGATAATTGTAGTTCATAATGTTTCAAATGTATTAACATTACTAAATGCTGTAAAATAATTGTTAATTAACGTTAACAATTGTTTTAACAAATGTTAATGTACAACCTTATTGTTAAGTGTTACCGAAAATGTTTAGCCATTAGATCAATTCACATTTAATCCTGTGAAATGGATATTAGAAAAAAATAAGGTGATAAAAAAATTAAATCATGATAAAATTAATTATTATTATATGCAAACCATCCAAAATAAATAGATCAATTCAATAAATAAGTAAAATATCCAACAACTGAAATGCAATTTTCAAAGAAAATACCTAAAAAAAGTTCAAGTTTGCCTTGATCTATTTAGCTGGGTGTCAGTTGTAACACGTGGCATAATAAAGTCATGCTATTGTACATGTGGATGACCATATTTATGACAATACTTTGTTTTTGCAATCAATTATGTCAATATGATCAATATGTATTGTAATATGTCATACTGTAAACACAAGGGCATCACTTTCATTCGTGCCAGTATCATTTGCTTTCAATTCAGTTATTGTGAATTGTAAATATATATATGAAAACAACACTGTCTTTGAACAGACAGTGACACTCGTACAAGCTCTCGCACCTTTTGGCTCAAATGCGTGTAGGTTATTATTATTGATTTCTGTTGAGGTGTTTGTTTTGTCCCAAGTTGATGAGCTCTAATGAGGGCTCATGCATATGGCTTCTAGTTTCAGCAAGTGGTTTACACTCTGTACATTAACAGGCAAATCTCATGAAACTTGTCAAAAACATTTCCAGGTCACATTTACCCCAAAATCAAAAATGTAAGAAATTAGACGAAAATTGTACATTAAGAAAATGACATTTTGAGGACCATAAAGATTAAAGAGCATTAAGATTTTTGTAATGCGACATGATTTCACATTATCCCCATTACTGTATTTTTGTAACTATTGGAACGTTTGACTGTATATTACTGTAAATATTTTATTAATTTAATTTTAAGTTCATGGTAGACTTTGTTATACTGCCTTTCATTTCTACTAGTTTAAATTAAAAAAATCACAAATTAAAAATAAAATCTAAATTAGCATATATGAAAGCAAATGAGACTCTAATAAGGATTACCATCCAGAACAATGGAATTTATTCCATTATAACAAAAACTAAATAATAATTATTATTTTTTGCCTATTTTTAAGATTGACAATTTCATAAAAAATTTCCATTAAATTGTTATAAATTAAATAAATACACTTTGTTATAAATTGTATTTAAAACTGTATTTATTTATTAATTATAAATACAATTTTATTTATAATACAATTTATATTTTATATTTAAGTTTTTATTTTGTTAACCCTAAACATTTAAGCTCTGAAGGCGTTTTTAAAGATTTCCCATTTCTGTGGCATAAAAAAAGGAGGGTCTAGCGTTTGGTATCATTGTAAAGAAAACGTTAAAATTGTTTTAATGATATTGATTATGATACATTATTTATTTCTTATTTGACATGATATATCTCTGCGTGTAAATAAGGTGGCTTTAGTTTTGTTCCCAATCATGTCAGCTGTATATGAGAAAAAGGTCTTGTTGATACAACAAAGCAATCGAAAGTTATAACTCTACAAAAATAATTTATCCTAGTGCCCAAAAATGTCTCCATGTGTCCAAAAGCCAATTAAATAGAACATAAGAATTGTACATAAGAAAAAAATGACACATGCAAACACAACAATGACTCAAGCATAGCATGCAGACATGATTTTAGTAATGATATTTTACAGAATGAGTTTCATTCTGTGCCATTTGAGTCATCATTGAGACTCTTTCATGTATCTGGCGCCATCTCCTGGTGGCCATATGTAACATTGTGCTTCTTGTGGATTTATTTTCTGTTTATTTATCATGTTGTAAGCGAAAACACGGCATAAAACAACAACAACATAATTGTTAAAGACATATACTTAGCTATTACTCGCTATATTTTTGTCTGTGAGTAAAACAATAGGCTGGTTGTCTGACACATGGCTATTTGATGAGTTTGTACATATTATTGCATTCAGTAAAAACATCAGTGCAAATGTTTTCATAAATGATCAAAACTGAACACAATTTCACTGCACTGGTTCAGTTTTGTAGAGCTTCTAAGCTTTACATTTATTACCTATTTTGTGTTGATCAATCTGAGCTTAAAGGGTCAAAGATACCTTAATTCAAATTACATATGATACAATATTATTTGAGTGCAATATGGTAATACAAATTTGTAGGGTAACGTTAATTGTCATAAAAATAATGCAAAAAAAAAAAAATATATCGTAATGGTCCAAAACATAGACTTGAGTTTCTATTTCAGCAAAATATTTTTCTTTTTTTTTTTTGGCCTGGAAATGTTTTGTGAGATTCACCCTTACATACATTCCTGTAAATTCACAATCTGGACATATATTTCTTATATTTTCACATCACTAGGACAGAGTAAACACAGAAACATGACAAACACATGTTGACTGGACAAATACAAAATAAATCAATGCAAATCAATTCTACATGACATCACAAGTATTAGTCTAACACTCTTAACCCACAGCTCATAATTCTCTTTTGCAAATATTAAAGTATTTTCAAAAACTCTATTAATATATTCATATAGTCTTATACCCTTTCCGGGAAATCTCATAAAATGTGCATTCAGTGCATTTTTTCCCCTCTACATTTTATTATCAAAATGCCACACATACACATATAATTATGTTCTATCTTTAAAACATGCCTCTATGTACATCGATTTATAGGTCATGCTGTAGAAACCAATTTGATCAATGCATATTTACACAAGCAGAGTTTGGGGGGTGAAGTTGTAGACATAAGTGCACACTAAATGGATTGCTTTATTTTAAGCGTCTAACTTAATGGAGACCGGGAGATGTTCAACATAACCCGTTTAACTGCCAATTACCATTTAATTTGAGTTAATATTTGGCATCTCAGAGAGTGGAGTTTACTGAATGGATTTGGGTAAATTTGGCTCCAAACAAACAAAGCAGTGGCAAAAAGCAGATACTCAAATGTGTGTGCAATACTCTGAATGCAAATTTCACTCATTTCATTAGTGTATACGATGCCTGTAAGTTTGGAGACAGTGTGTCTAGCATATTTTATTTATTTTTTAATCTTGAATATATGAGTTTAATTGCAGAATTACAGTAAAAAAGACTTTATGTGTAAAACATGCTTGACTAATGTTGAATTTAACATGAATGCATATTGTGACATCTATTTATGAATTATTAGTCCATAGATTTCCCATTTATTATTATCATATAAATGCAAAATCATGTTTTATAGTTTAAATTGATTAAAGTCTAATCAAAAGGCCCAATTTTTAATGTAAACAAATCTGTCTGTCTTTAGTTACACTCCAAAAAGAAAAGAAAAGCCAACAACACCTTGAAATTCTTTTTTCCTATTCAGTGAACAAATGATCTCACAATGCAGTTGAAACTATCTATTGTACATGATAATGTACAATAATGGCACAAGTGACATTCTTAATAAATGCCTAGCTTCCTAGTTTACCGATTTCCAGTTTTGGTGCACTTTTGAATCTGGACACTTCCATTGTTGGGTTTTAGTACATATGGGTAAGTAAATAATGGTAGAAGTTTAATGTTTTGGGTGAACTACCCCTTTAAAGTTTAGTGGATTTGGCAGAGATTGGGACATTTAGGCTTTAAGAACATGTTATGTAGAACACAGATTCTTGCTGGCCACTTCTATTGCCATAATCACTTTGCTATATAGTTGCACAATGGTATTTGAAAATGTTCTTTTGGACCAAATGCATCATATTCGTTTCTTCAGTTTCTCCTCAATTTGCACTATTTGGCAAAATGTGATATTGTTCATCTTTTCAAGTATGTTCTGTAGTATATTTCAGTGTTTGTTGGTGATTATGTGAAACAAACTGCCACAACGCGTACAGATGGGTCTGTGGTTTCATGCAGTGGTGGGTTGGTTATTTTGTTGGTTAGTCAGGTTGGCATGTGGGAAGTTACTTCTTGGCAAAAAGGGAAGCCAGAGCACCATCGATATCTTCCTCGGGTTGGAGTGGATGCCACTGGGCGATGGGGCGGCGTGGGTTTGCAAGCATATCAGACCAGTGCTTGGTCGCTGTGCCCGAGCCTTTACCGCCAATGAAGATCTTGCCAATGGCATCGTTCTTGCCTATCTTGTCGTAGTCAAAGACCGTCACCGCCACAATGATTTTCTAAGGTAAACAAAAGAACAAAGGAAAATCCTTCAGGCAAGCTAGTCCTATTGTATTGTAATGACCAAGTTCCCATCATAATATATCTTGTCTTCCTATATAATGTATGTACAGAAGTAGTAGTCAACACATATGGGTTTTCAATGGGCGACACTCAATCTGATATCTAGACAGTAGATGTATGCTAATGAAGTGACGCAAAGGGCAATTTGCTATTTTCCTGAGAAATTGGTAATTGCGCCAATTTTTTCACGTTTCAATCATTTAATTTTTCAAAATCGACCGGAAGATGTGGTGCATTCTGATACGATCACTGCTAATACTAGCCATGATTTGTGTGTCCGTAGGTGAAAATGATTAATACTTTTATTCTTTATAATTTAATGGAGCATACATCCATATCCTGACAAGAATCATGTTTTCCATGCATATAAAAGGAGCACGTCACTGACATTCAATAAGTAAGCAGTTAATGCACAAAAGAACGCAAGTACATATTTCTATTATTCTTATTCATTGCATACAGACTATTTACACTAACAACTTCTTATGAATGTGCTGTCTTTGTTTATATCGCTGGTGCTTGACAGGGAACGCCCTGTATAATAGGATGCAGACGGTGCAATTTTTTCATTGGAGTTACGAATTTTCTGGAACATTTTGGAACAGAATTGTTACTTTAAGGTGCTAGGTGAAATCACACTTATGTAATTTAAGTAACACCTTATTTTTAAAGGACTAGTTATATATTTTTTAATGTATCTGAGTAGATTTGGGACAGTGATAGTAAAAAAAACCAGCTAAAACAATCAAATCTATATGTTAAAGGCATTTAAAAGTAACAACAAATCTGTTGGGACCCCTGGGACATGAAAGTGGCTGAAGTTGAAGAAACAACCGTATTGTTATTTTCTATACGTGCAATCTCAAATCGGCCACGTACTCTACCTGCATTTGCTCCAGAGGAATCTCAAAGCTGAAGGACTCATTGTAGTATGGATTCAGCGTGTTCTTCTTCACCGTCGTCTTCTTCTTCTTTAGACGCTTTCCATTCTGCAACAACTGGATCTTCACATATGGATCTGCGAAAAGGTCAAACTTTATGAGTTCATTGCATTGCATATGAATAATGATGATGATAGTGATGATAAATTGTTCATCTAACCAAGTTTTCTCTAATGATTCAGTCAAACCTACTTGCAAAAGTTTGAAAATTGTAGGAGTTTTGGAGTAAAACTATAAGGGTGCCTTAAAAATATATTTGAGACAAATCTAAACAAAAAATATACTGATGAACAATTAAGATTATATGACTTTCCAAAGCTAGTCTCAAGGTCTCTAGGGCCTTTTATCTCTACTCATTTCTCACCAGACAGACCACCCACGTCCATCTTCTTCAGATTCTTTGCCTCAAGGATGCAGACGGTGAGTTTTCCCGCAGTAGGAACATAACGCAGAGAGATGCAGATATCACCGAGCTTCTCAGGCTATATTGAGAACACATAAACAGAAAATAGTGATTTTTCTAGGTATTGTCCATACACTATGACGACGTTACTTTCATGTAACTTTGGCTTGTTTTCCTCAAGTGGACCAGTTGGTCACAGGGACATTTGTAATAAAGATCAAGTTTCCTATCATTTTATATCATTCACAATATCAGATGATTTGATAATCACCTCTTCTTTCTCAGCACTGTCGAGGTCTCGCCACTCCTCAATAGGCTGACCCAGATCCAATGTGTTCATGGGTAGTTTTACCTCACCGATGATGTCGTGCTTGGAGAAGCGGTCATAGTCGAATACTGACATAACCAGCGTCTTCCCACCCAGCTCCTCATAAGCGATCTAATGTGGAAACCATTGAGAATAATTGACATAATAATCTGGGGACTGTTATATAAAGAAGTTTCAAACTGTCATAAATGACACTGTCTTAAATCATTGGATAGAATATATTGTCCTCTGAGAATTGCTATTTAAAGGAGAACCAAACTGTTTTTGCAGAGATGTGTAATAGATCTACTGTATGTGTCAAGCATATTGTCATGACAGACAGACAGACAGACAGACAGACATATAGATAGATAGATAGATAGATAAGCAGGCAGATAGACAGACAGACAGACAGATAAATAGATAGAGAGAGAGAAGCAGGCAGACAGAGACACAGAAAGACAGACAGATAGATAGATAGATAGAGGGAGAGAGAAGCAGACAGATAGACAGACAGATAGATAGATAGATAGAGAAGCAGGCAGACAGACAGATAGATAGAGGGAGAGAGAAGCAGACAGACAGACAGACAGATAGATAGATAGATAGAGAAGCAGGCAGACAGACAGACAGACAGACAGATAGATAGAGAAGCAGACAGGCAGACAGACAGACAGATAGATAGAGGGAGAGAGAAGCAGACAGACAGACAGACAGATAGATAGATAGAGAAGCAGGCAGACAGACAGACAGACAGACAGATAGATAGATAGATAGATAGAAGGAGGCAGGCAGGCAGACAGACAGATAGATAGAGAAGTAGACAGACAGGCAAGCAGACAGACAGACAGACAGATAGAGAAGCAGACATACAGAGAGACAGACAGAGAGATAGATAGAGAAGGAGACAGACAGATAGAGAGAGAGAGAAGCAGGCAGACAGACAGACATATAAGCAGACAGATAGATAGACAGACAGACAGACAGAGACAGACAGATAGATAGAGAAGCAGACAGACAGACAGATAGATAGATACAGAAGCAGACAGACAGACAGATAGAGACAGACAGATAGATAGAGAGAAGCAGACAGACAGACAGACATATAAGCAGACAGACAGATAGACAGACAGACAAATAGAGAGAGAGAGAAGCAGACAGCCAGACAGATAAATAGATAGAGAGAGAGAAGCAGGCAGGCAGACAGACAGACAGATAGATAGAGAGAAGCAGACAGACAGGCAGACAGACCGATAGAGAAGCAGACAGCCAGACAGATAGAGAGAGAGAGAAGCAGGCAGACAGACAGGCAGACAGACAGACAGATAGAGAGAGAGAAGCAGACAGACAGACAGGCAGACAGACAGACCGATAGAGAAGCAGACAGCCAGACAGATAGATAGAGAGAGAAGCAGGCAGGCAGGCAGGCAGACAGACAGGCAGACAGACAGACAGATAGAGAGAGAGAAGCAGACAGACAGACAGACAGGCAGACAGACCGATAGAGAAGCAGACAGCCAGACAGATAGATAGAGAGAGAGAAGCAGGCAGGCAGACAGACAGACAGACAGACAGATAGGAGAAGCAGACAGACAGATAGATAGACAGACAGAGAAGCAGACAAACAGATTAATGCAAAAATTAAATACAACTCTGAATGGAAATAAATTTTTTTGATGTTGCATGAGGTTGTCGAAACAATCTCACAATGAATGCATGCCGTAATCAAAGCTAAAGGTGGTCCAATGAAATATTAGAGCATGCAACAATTGTTTTGGCCAGGCAGTGTAGATAGATAGATAGATAGATAGATAGATAGATAGATAGATAGATAGATAGATAGATAGATAGATAGATAGATAGATAGATAGATAGATAGGCAGAACCCTCAGAGAGACGGATAGACACACAAACAGACAGACAGACAGGTAAGACAATATACAATTTTTAAAAGAAAAATGACAAATTGAGTTTAAAATATGTAAACAATGGTGCAATTTTTAAAACACTCTGTTCTCTTAATTATACTTTGCATGATTTGCATGACAACACCTCCTCACTTTACTTTCTAGATCTATAACAATCTGGCATGTTCACTCTTACATTGTGCAGATTTGGCCGATCCATTTTTAGCAATACAGTGAGCTTTTATCAGTGTTAGGGGCTTTGAAAATGGGTAATTGTTCCTGTCCCAGATCAATAGTGTGAGACTATTACAGCTGATGTACGGTCCACCAGAGGCTGTTCAGCCCCTCTCGAGCTCATTACCGACTCTGACAAACTAAAGCTCATTCAAGAGCCGCTGAGAGCATTAGCACCAAAATGCTACCAACATCTTATGTATGTCTTTGTTTATATCACTGGTGCTTGACAGGGAACGCACCGTATAATAGGACGCAGACGGTGCAATTACCGGAGAAGAATTTCAGAATTAAATTACACTTGATCCAGCCCATTAGCGCTTTGCGCTCATCATTTTGCCAAACCCACTTGCACCTAAACTTAGTGCACGCTTGCATGAAAATACCAAAACATCAAATTTGTCAAAACTGTAAACGGCTAACCTTGAAGACAAAGGATTCGTTGAACACTGGGTTGAGGGTCTTTTTGTGCACTTTAGTGTCAAATTTCTTCTTTTTATCTGGTAGAATAAACACTCTAACATAAGGGTCTGAAGTCCCACCAGAGTCCATGGAGATCAGATCAGCACACTGTAAGATTCCAACTGTCAACTGCGGACAATATGAAGGAGGGAAAATATAAGCAAGACATTAATGACAAGAATATCTGAGAATACAAGACATTTCAGGTTTATGAAATGTCTCTCATGCTTTATGCAGGGTTTTACATAGACAGTCATAGTCTTATATAAATCACATTACAAAATTATGTGACACTTGTATGCTAATTTTTCTTACAACAACTTTAACAGGTTTGAATAGTTAAGCTTGCCAATACAAACAAGCTGTTCTCACAAAATCACATTGCTATACTTACATGATTTATACTGTGGCAAGAAAAAGTATGTGAACTCTTTGGAATTACCTGCATTTATGTATAAATTTGTCTTAAAATCTGTTTTGATCTTCTTCATCTAAGTTACAATAATTAACAAACACAATCTGCTTTAACTAATAACACACAAATTGTTGTATTGTTCTTGTACATATTAAATATATCAAAAAGTCTGTGAACCCCTAGGCTAATGATGTCAACAAAAGCTAATTAGAGACAGGAGTTGGCAAACCTGGCATCCAATTAATGAAACAGGATTGGAGGTGTGGGTTAGAGCTACTTTGACTTATAAAAAGCACTGAAAAATGTTGAGTTTGCTATACACAAGAGGTATCAGCTGGTGTGTACAATGCTTTACAGAATGAGATTTCAGAAGACCTATGATCAAGAATTGTTGCTTTAAATCTGGAAAGGGTTATAAAGTTATCTCGAAGAGCTTAGATATTCGAAGAGCTTAGATAGTTAGGCAAATTGTCTATAAATAGAGACGATTTAATACTGTAGATACTCTCCCTAGAAGTGGCTGTCCCAAGATGACTCAAAGGGCACAACGCAGAATGCTCAATGAGGTAAACAAGAACCATAGAGTGACAGCTAAAGACTTGAAGGAACCATTGGAACTGGTTAACATCTCTGTTCAGGGGGCCTGGGTATCTCAGTGGTAAAAGACGCTGGCTACCACCCCAGGAGTTCGCTAGTTCGAATCCCAGGGTGTGCTGAGTGACTAAGCAACCAAATAGGCCCGGTTACTAGGGAGGGTAGAGTCACATGGGGTAACCTCCTCGTGGTCGCTATAATGTTATTCGTTCTCAGTGGGGCCCGTGGTGAGCGTAGATGCCGTGGTGGATGGGACAACGCGCTCATTAGATGCATGGGCTGACGTCTCAGATGCAGAGGCAGCTGTGATTCATCCTCTGCCACCCAGATTGAGGCGAGTCGCTATGCGACCGCGAGTACTTAAAAGCGCATTGGGATATAGTATTCCAAATTGGGATTGAAAGGGGTTCCAAATTGAAAAAGGGGAAAAAATTTAAATAAAACATCTCTGTTCAGGAGTCTACTATATGGAAAACAGGAATGGTTTCCATGGCTGGACACTAAGAAGGAAGCTGCTGCTTTCCAATAAAAACATTGCTTGGTAACTTCATCGCCTTAAGTTTGCCAAAGACCACCCTGACACTCCACAACACTACTGGGAAAATGTACTGGGACTGTTGAAACTAAGGTTGAGTTGTTTGGGAAGAACACGCAGCCCTACATATGGCTTAAAAAGGGCAACACATACCAACATGAAAACATCATCCCAACGGTGAAGTATGGTGGAGGGAGCATCATGATTTTGGGCAGCTCTGCTGCTTCAGTGCCTGGACGACTTGTCATCATCGAGGGAAAAATCAATTCCTAAATTTGAAGCTCAGCAGAAGTTGGGTGATGCAGCAGGACAATGACCCTAAACATCAAAGTAAATCCACTACAGAATGGCTTTTAAAAAGAAAATCCACCTTTTGGAGTGGCCCAGTCAGAGCCCAGACCTTAACCCAATAGAGATGCTGTGGAATGACCTCAAGAGAGAGACGTTAACACCAGACATCCTAAGGATATGGCTGAGGTGAAGAAGTTCTGAAAAGAAGAACGTTGTGCAGGTCTAATCTGCAGCTACTGGAAAAGCTTGGTTGAGGTTATTGCTGCCAAAGGAGGATCGACCAGTTATTACATCTAAGGGTTCACTTACTTTTTACACAGCACTGTGAATGTTTAATGGGATGTGTTCAATAAAGTCGTGAAAGATTATAACTGTTTGTGTGTTGTTAGCTTAAGCACATTGTGTTTGTCTGTACTTGTGACTTTGATGAAGATGTGATCACATTTTATGACCAATAAATGAAGAAAGCCAGCTAATTCCAAAGGGTTCACATACTTTTTCTTGCCACTGTATGTTTTTTCAGTATCATCTTTTCGAGTGCACTTTTAGAAGCTGTATTAGCTTGTGTTCAGCTCAAATTACTCCAGCACATTCTTATATTACCATGTTAGTAAAAATCAGAATTGACAAACTTAACTTGTGCAGATTTCGATGTTTTAAAGCTTTTTAGCTCAAATTACTACAAAAACCGTCTTGCATAACCATGTTATTGTGCCAAAAATGTACAAAATATGTTGTTATATCAGACAAGATGATGAACTGGTAATAAGTTTCATTAACAGAAAAAGTTAAAGATTAAAAAAATAATAAACAATGCATCAAGTAGGCTATTAATCGGACGATGTTGACATGCTAACCTTGGCGTCCTGGAAGTCATAATCCAAAGAATATTGAAGTTTCCCCAGTTTCTCTACTTCCTTTTCCTCTTCCTCTTTCTCTTCCTCCGTCAAACCAGTTTCCCCTTCTTCGTCGTCATCATCCTGGTGTTTCTGTGGGGCAAACGATGAAGTATATTAGCAAGAAGATATCTGTAATGAGAATACATCTCTGGCTCCTGTCTAAAAGCATGCCACAAGCTCAGAGCCACGGTCAGTTGCAGTTGGGTTGGAGAGATGCTTTTGTCTGGCCTGACCAGATAGTTATCTGCCATATCGAACTCTGAATAATGTGGTCATTCAAGGGCTGGATGTTGGAAACAACTTGAGTTCACAAATTTTATTGGTGACACTTTCTCTGCATGTTTATGTTCAGGGTGCCCACATTTTTTGACCAAAGAATTTCCATGACTTCACAAGTCATTCGTAAATACTGGATAAGGATGTGTTATAATCATTTTTTGAGATTGGAGAAAAAAAAAGAGAAATTTCTAGCCAATATACCATTTTTGATTGACTGAGTGTAAATAGACATATTTTATTCACTATCGAAAAATGTATGAATTCTAATTTTTTCCAACTTTTATCAATTTCCATGACTTTTCCAGGCCCTGTAGACATAGGTTTTCCCAGTAGACCATGGGAACCCTGTTTCTTATCTTTTCAGGGAATTCACATGTAGTGTCTGTAGAATTAGGTTTTTGTAGAAAACTGAAAAACATTATTTCGACATTTTAATTTCTACTTTTATAAAACAGAATTTTATCCTAATCACATTATAACTAGGAGTTGTAAAAAAATTCATTTAAAAAAATGGATAACACTTACAAAAAGATTATATTTGTTAACATTAGTAAATGCATTAGACGTCATGAACTAACATTTTGTTTTATTAATCTTATTTTATTTATAATTTATTAAAATACAATTTTTAATTGTTAGTTCATGTTAGTTCATAATGCAACTAATGTTAAAATATACAACTATTGAAAAAAATATACAGTATTAGTACAATATTAATTTAAAATGATGAAATGTTCATTGATAGTTTGAACTAATGTTAATTAATGCAAATTTATTGTAAAGTGTTACCAAACATAAATAGTGAGGCTTTTGTTGATATGCATAATTTGGTGCTGCAAGTATTTCCTCATCAGTATGATACATTTAACTGCTCATTCTCTGGGGAATAAATGATGGCAGCAAATGCCTTAACAACGTTCAAACCGGAGGGAGAAATTATTTTTTACTATGCACATAATTACATCATTTTTAGTTTCTACAAATAGGTCACAATTCCAACACTATACAGTGAATGCAAAAAGTATTTGGATACTTAAGTCACACTTAAAAATGTCTAAATGGCAATGCATTAGACAACAAAATATCACGTTTCACCAACTTTTCTGAGGTATTCTTGCTCAATTACTTTTAAGGTCTTTTAACTTTTCTGAGGTATTTTTTCTCAATGACAAACCTAAATATAGCTGCAGTTATCGGGGTCCAAGCACATGTGAAGTCTGGCCCAAAATAACCACACTTGGGGATACTCTGGACACGGTTGTTTTGGTGTCGAAATTCAACTGCTTTGATTACACATGCACAATAGGTATTTTTCTAAGTTTTAGTGTTTAAGTTTTAAGTTTGAATATTGAACAAGATACAGGCCAATTTGTCATTATTGACCACACACAAACACATATTGGCTTTATCTTCTACAATTTTGTCAGAAAGGGCTCTAGATGATACAAACCAAATTTCGTGCAAATCAGACTAGGATTCGTTCGAAAAAGTAGGTTTTTCAAAAACAATCATAGTAAAGGAAAAGTTTTCTGTCAGAAAATGAAAATCAACATAACTATATGATTTGAGGGCACTGATGGATTCAGAGAAAACTTAAACATTAGTTCTAGCCTGTACGGTTCCAGAATTATTGACGAAAATGTAAATTAGCTTATTATAGCGCCACCTTGTGGCTGATCCCCACAAAATTTGGTATACAGCCTATTTTTATCCACCTGTAAGTGGATGCCAAATGTCATAATGATTGGCTGTTCAGAACACAACTTAGCTACTAAATTTGTTTGGCTAACGGCGGCCATATTTAGTTAATTTGTCCAATATATAACTTTTTAAGGAAACGTTACCACTTCCTTAAAGTCAGTTGCAGAGTTATGATGTGTTTTTAGTTAACACATCCACATCTCCCTATGGGGAGAATTGGACATAATTTGGGTTTCTTGCTAATTGTGATTGCTCTATCTGTTTTGATATTTTGTTATCTAAATCAATGACATTCAGACATATTAAATGTGGCTGAAATGTGAAAATGTGTTTAGGAGTCGCTGTATGGGAAGATGCCAGGGGGGAATTTTTTTTATTATTTTGCATTTTAAACTGAATCTTTGAATATGTCTCAATTTTGATTTTTCAAATCTGTAAAAACCTAATTCAAAGCACCTAGGGCAGCTGATAAACTGC
This sequence comes from Xyrauchen texanus, assembly GCF_025860055.1. Classification (NCBI taxonomy): domain Eukaryota; kingdom Metazoa; phylum Chordata; class Actinopteri; order Cypriniformes; family Catostomidae; genus Xyrauchen; species Xyrauchen texanus. The sequence continues at coordinate 3,849,346 of NC_068282.1, forward strand.
AGGTAATTTTTCGTGTTTGTTGGTTAACAACTATGAAGGGTATTTGTGCCACCAAAAAAAAAATGTCTCACTCAAGTCAGTTCCTAGCCATATAGCAACAAATTAAAGGGCACAGCAGATTATGCGCTAATATTAATAAAAAAGATCATGGGAAAGATATTTTTGTTTTCATTAAGATAGACCTGATTATAGTTATTATGACAAGCAAACATATATATTAGTACACATACAAATGTTTTGGAGATAAAAATCAGGAATATTAGTATATTTTCCAATTAATAAATAAATAAACAGCCATGCCCTTTAACACATGCATACATTGTGAATCACGTGGGATGTCTTTGATTAACTTAACAAACATCTTGTCAGTATTATTGAGTTAATAATTAGTTATTCCATTCACACCTGCTAAAACATTTTTTTGTCTCTTTGTTATTATTTTAAGTTCATTTTTGGTCCACTTCAGTGGAGTTTTAATCTGCATTGTAACTTTCCTTTGTTTATAATTGTATTATTTTCAAGCAGCGGGAACTAAAACGCTTAAAACAAGAAAGTTACAACAGCCATTCCATCCAAATCCCACCCACGCGGTGCTAGCACTCAGCGGCCAATCAGCTGTGCCGTTCATCCGTCCACCTACCGTAGCGCCGACGCCAGTTAGCGTCAACAAATGCGGCGCACGCGCATTAGACACAGTGGGAGGAAGGAGAGCAGAGAGAGAGGGAGAAGTTGAACTCACGACACTCCAAAAAAACAGTACGAAACACAGTAAAAGACAGTAAACAACACCAAGAGCACTATTGGAGAAATGACACACTGTTGAAGTTTAATCTGTATGTGACAGGGATGTACCATACAAATTTTTTTGTTTTAGATATTGGCGCAAAAAACACTTTTGTTTTGATAAATTAAGAGATTCAAGGGTCATTCTATGCAACAGGCGCCTTTTCTATTTTGTACATTTCTGTATGATTTTAAACATTCAACAGACATGTAATGTATTTTAGGGTTAATGAATTGGATTGTGCAATTTCCAGCTAAATTAAATAATAATGATACTGTATATATCAGGATATTACGCTTGAGAAATGTAACCAGGTGGACGGTAACAGGGTTGATGTTAACAGGATTGACAATTTTACTGTTTATAATGCCACTTCAAGGTATTAGAGATAATTTAATGCGTATGTCTACTGATATCTATTAAAAAAAAAAAAAAATGGTTTACCATACTTTATCATTATTAGGTGTTTGTGTGTTTGTGTGTGTATACAGTATATACAAATAGATGAGCCAAAACATTATGACCACCTGCCTAATATGCTGTTGGTCCTCCGTGTGCCGCCAAGACAGCACCGACCCACCGAGGCATAGACTCTACAAGACCTCTGAAGGTGTACTGTGGTATTTGGCACCAAAACATTATTTCCTTCAAATCCTGTAAGTTGCATGGTGGAGCCGCCATGGATCGGACTTGTTGGTCCAGCACATCCCACAGATGCTCAATCGGATAGAGATCTGAGGAATTTGGAGGCCAAGGCAACACCTTGAACTCTTCATCATGTTCCTCAAAACATTCCCAAACAATGTGTGCAGTGTGGCAGGCACATTATCCTGCTAAAAAAGGCAATAGCCATCAGGGAATACCATTGCCATGTAGGGGTGTACCTGGTCTGCAACAACGTTTAGGTAGGTGGCACGTGCCAAATTGACATCCATATGAAAGGCCGTACCCAGGGTTTCCCAGCAGAACATTGCCCAGAGCATCTTACTCCCTCCATCATCTTGTCATCTTCCCACAGTGCATCCTGGTGCCATTAATTCCCCAGGTAACTAGCGCACACGTACACAGCTGTCCACATGATGTAAAACAAAACGGGGCTCATCGGACCAGGTGGCCTTCTTCCACTGATTGTTTGCTTACCATCTAATCTACCCTGACCCTGACATGTGGCCTCGTTTGGAGATGATCAGTGTTATATGTGTCTCGTGTGAGTGGTCATAATGTTTTGGCTCATCAGTGTATATATTTCTATTTTTCTATAATTCTTACTAAAATTATTATTATTTATTTTATTACTTTTTTTGCTTGTTAAATTTTTGTTGATGTGTTTCAAAAAATGGCTACTCAATAACACATCATTATTATTTAATATTTTAAGCTGATGTCAGATATTGATCACAAAAGTCATTATTTACACATGTTAGTGAGAGGCACTCAATTGTGAATGACCCTTAAAGCGTCTACTGTATCTTTTTACTCTTTGTGAGATTTTTTCTTCATCTTTGTGACACCATATGTGCATTGCACCACAGTTTGGCAACATCCAGTGTGCCATTTCTTTTCAAAGAAAACAAAACACTTACATTACTCACAATCACAATAAAGAAAACCATGAAGCTAATCACAAACAGACTCCCCTCTATCAATGCAACACACTCAAAAGTGATCCTTTATGGATAACACAATTTTGTTGTTGTTGGAGTTGAAGCCATCTAAGTAGTTTTACTTAGTCTAGAATCACAAAATGAAATTGATTGAAGTGTGCACTGTCACAACAGAAAGCCCTGTTACATACATCTCCACCCTGCATGTTCTTCATGTTAAAGCCATCCTTTCCCTTTTTGCCTTTCTTGTTTTTCTTCTTCTTACAGCAACATTTCTTGATGATGCAAAAGCAGCAGGTGAGGACGAGGAGTGCGGCGACCACGGCGATGGCAATGAGCGCCCAGGGAGGCACTGCAGAGCATCATGAGAAAAGACAGAGAGGTTTATTCAGAGAGGATGATGGAGTGTGGTCCACTAGTCTCCATTCACTGCAAAAAATACATACAAATTTCACAGTTTTTTGTCTTGTTTTTAGTAAAAATATCTAAACACCCTTAAAATGATCCAGATGATCCAGAATGCAGCAGCACGTCTGGTCTTTAATGAACCTAAGAGAGCACATGTTACACCACTCTTTGTCTCTCTCCACTGGCTGCCGGTTGATGCACGTATTAAATTCAAGTCCCTGATGCTGGCATACAAAACAGTCACTGGGTCTGCTCCAGCATACCTAAAATCATTTATGCAGAGCTACGTTCCCACCAGAAGCCTGCGGTCGGCTAAGGAGCGTCGCCTTGTCGTACCAAAATAAAGAGGCACCAAAACACTTTCAGTTTCATCATACCACGGTGGTGGAATGACCTTCCCAACTCAATCCGGGAAGCTAACTCACTCTCTATTTTCAAAAAACGGCTAAAAACACATCTTTTCCAAAAGCACTTAACACTAAAAATATATATATATATTTATTTACATTTCTTGTTGCACTTAAATCTGTTTTGTATACTATTCTGATGATAGTGAAACTTTGTAGTATGGCACTTTTCATACCACTGTCTCCCTAAGATGATTCGCTGATGTTTTCCTCTTTTGTAAGTCGCTTTGGATAAAAGCGTCTGCCAAATGAATAAATGTAAATGTAAATGTAAAACAAGAAACAATTACTTGAGAAGCAGAATGGCATTAGATATTAAGGCTATTTTTCAGATAAATCTAACCAAATTTGGTTGTGGTTATGCTTTAAACAAGATATAACTATTTGCCAATGGGGTAAGAAAAATGAACTTGTTTTCCCTTTGAATCAAGTTTTTTTCTTACCCCATTTGCAAACAGTTTTTTTCTTGTTATGAACATAAAATTCGATTTCTCTGAAAACAAGACTTAATATTTTTTTCATTTTGCTTCTCAAACAAGATACATTTAGTTAAGATATTGGTTACCAGAAAACAAGACAAAAATATGCATATTTTGGACTGTTGATCCAAATGCAGGAGATGGGAAACGCAAGCTCGTGAGAACATATTTTGTATTCCACTATGAATTCATTTGTATTCCACTATTCTGAACTTGACCTACAGTAAATTTTTATACATGAATAAGGTGCTGTATTTTCATTCTAACATATTGTGACCATGGTCCATTTACAAAGTAGCCCAAAAACAATGCAACCCACAACTGTGTTTTCAGAATAGCCAGATTTGTTGTGGTCATTACGATTGTAGTATTCAAAAACATTTCAATGTAGCAAGGTTAACATTGACTAATAGCCTGCGAGGATCTTTTTTAATACTCATACTGATAAACTACCCTGATGAATCATACACAATAAGAATAAGAAGGTGTATTAATAGGATCAATTTTAATTTCCGCTTGAATTTAAATTTAATAAAGTGTAAAGCAGAATATGGCTGAGTTGCCCTTTTTTGCAATACACCTCTAGATTGGAAAGAAGGTCAGTTTGGTTAGTTCGGTCAGTTCTCAGAGGACAAAAGACTAGACAATTTGGCCAACATTCAGATCCATAAAGCATATTCATTGCTAAATAATGGTGCTCCATTGATTTTCTTGATCTAGCGAGAGTGTAAAAAGTCTTTGCAGGACTTACATGGGATTTTATCGATCTCATTAAGGAACTTGCTTTTGATCTCCTCGAAGACATCATTCTTATTAACTGGTCCCTCAGACTCAGTGGCGTTATCTGCCATCGTGGAGACAGCGGGAGCAGGCGCCATCGTCATGGTATGTGATGGGTGGGTGCCGCCCGGTCCTGTGGGCTCTGGGCCCACCATGGCTTCAGGCTTATTTTCAATGTCGTTCAATTTCATGATTTCTGGACTGAACCTGGAAGAACGAGAAAGCATTATCAAAATAGTTTGATAATTTATTTGATTTGTGATTTTGAGTCTTAAATGTGCTATACGGTATCAAGTATAGGTGACTTGTCCCATTGATTATTAAGAACGTCTTTTCCTAACAGAAGGATTGACTTAATGTAATTGCTAAACATTGATTCCATTCTGATTGGTTTAGACATATGAATTTATGATTCTGGTTTTTGGATTCAAAATTGTTTAGAAGAAACTAGCATGTTAGCAAATGGATATTCCAGGTATTCCTGAAGTTATCACTGCTGAATAGAAAAGCTTAGCATGGATTTCCATGCTTGACTATTCTTGTATATGCTGGTTTGGTGCTGGTCTAGCTGGCAGCAAAACTTGGCTGGTAAAGCTGGATTATTAAGATGGATGAACCAGGTGGTCTTGCTGGTTAAACAAATGAAGTTAAACATTCTGGTTGGTTGAGCTGGATGAACCAGGTGGTGTTTCTGGGTAAACAAGTTAAGTTATAAATTAATGCTGGTTAAACTTGTTGTACTAGGTGGTATTTATGGTTACATTTGAGAAGACACACATTCTTGATGATTATGCTTGTTGAACCAGTTGGTATTGCTGGATACGGTAGTAAAGCTTACCCTAACCCTAGCTTCTTGCTCGCTGGTTAAGCATAAAGCAGGTGGTCTTGCTAATTAAACAAGAGAAGCTACAAGTTGCTGGTTGAACTACAGTAAGTGGTCTTTTTGGTGGAAATGGAGAAGCTACAAGTTCTTGATGATTACGCTGTTTGAACCAGCTGGTCTTTCTGGTTAAAATATTGAAGCTAAACATTGATGATTAAGCTCGTTGAACCAGGTGGACTTGTTGGGTAAACTAGTGAAGCTAACCCTAATGCTATGTACTTGCTGGAATTGCTCACTGGTTAACCATGTTGAACCAGTTGATCTTGCTGGTTAAACTAGTGAAGCCACAAGTTCTTGATAGTTAAGTTGGTTGAACCAGGTGATCTTGCTGGTTAAACTAATGTAGCTAACCCTAACCCTAGTATCTTGTTGAAAGTGCTCTGGTTAAGCTTGTTGAACCATGTGGACTTGCTGGGTAAATAGTAAATCTAACCCTAATGATGAATTCTTGATGGAATTGCTCACTGGTTAAGCATGTTGAACTAGGCGATCTTACTGATTAAACTAGCGAAGCCGCAAGTTCTGATAGTTAAGTTGGTTGAACCAGGTGGTCTTTCTTGGTAACCTAGTGATGTTACACATTCTTGCTGGTTAAACTAGTTGAACAAGGTGGTCTTTTTGGTTAAAGTAGTGAAGCTACACATTGATGATTAAGCTCATTGAACCAGGTGGTCTTGCTGGTTAAACTAATGGAGCTAACCCTAACCCTAGTACCTTGTTGAAAGTGCTCTGGTTAAGCTTGTTGAACCATGTGGTATTGCTGGTAAAACTAGTGAAGCTACACCTTTTTGCTAGTTAAGTTTATTTAAACCAGGTGGTGTTACTGGTTTAACTGGTAAGGGTACAAGTTCTTGCAAGTTAAGCTAGTTAAACCAAGTGGTCTTACTGGTTAAAATAGTGAAGCTACAATACTTGTTGGCTATGCTGGTTAACTAATGTGGTCTAGCTGGTTTAGATGCTTGCACAGACCAGCACACCAGCATCCTAGCATCTAAACCCACATGCTTGTGAGCAGTGCTGGTATTTTCAACGGGAATGTAGGGTCACAATAATGTGTAAATAGTCAGCGTTGACATCAACCTTGTCTATTAATATCTGATAGCTATACAATTATAATTTGCATTTTGTAGATGCATAGGTTAAAGTGACTGACTGAGTTGATGAAGTTAAGGTCAAACAAACAAAAAACCTCAAACAAAATTTTCAAAGCAGATTTATTATCATGATAAGCTTCAGACAATACTATCTTCTTGAATAGATGACAAAGATATGCAACTGAAATGAAAATAAGGCTATGACCTTTCTGAATTGACAGGTTCGCTGGACGGTTCTTTTTAATAACGAAATCGATAGCCTTGCATTTAAATAATGAACGGCAGACATAGAGCAGCAGCATCAGAGCTTTAGGCCATTAAAGGAAGCCCTGCGAGAAAACAAAATGATAAACAGTGCACTGCAGGAAACAGCATAGACTATAAACAGGGCAGAACAATATGAGCAGAAAAACAACAGACATTCTGTCCCAGGGCATCTGGAGGCCTCAGTGCTTGGACTTGTTCAGGTTCCAGTAATAAATCATTTTATATAATTTTCTGAGCTTTGCACCATCTTTATTTAGTTTATAAAGACTAAAACTAAACCTAAACCAGTATCTATATCCACATTGCCAAAGTTCAGCATTTGGGTGAATCTCCAAAAAGATTTAAAGAAGTAAGGGAAGAAATATAGTTGTCACTTTTAACCCCAATATCAAAAAAATGAAGCCTATTTAAGTCAAATAAAGATTATTTTGACATTGTGACATTATTTTCATGACAATTGGAGAACATTTTGACCCAACTCCCCTAACTGTCATCAATCTACTCTGTTTGTCAAGTACATTTGTACACATCATGGGGATTATTTAGTTTTGTACATATTTAGTTAAGGCTGACTTAAAAATGTTTTTTTATACATTACAGTAATGAATAATTAGCAAAAAAAATAATTTTGGGGGAAATGTGCTTATTGTCACATAATTGTAAAAATATTTACTGGTCCTAAAAACACATAATTTCATATTTTTGTCATTTGATTTTGGGGTGAAAAATCTTTGAACTCTCCAAACATCTTTGTGGTACAAAAAAATACTTGTCCTCCTAATATAAACAAGGGAATATATTCTGTCTTTTCCCTGCATCCTCCATCATCACATTTGCACATAATATCCGATATCACAGTAGAGAGCTTCTTACATCCTTGTGAATGAAAAATCCATACTAAGCATGAAATATATGAGGGTCTGGCAGGTTGAACCCTCTGTTAGATGATATTTATAATCACATAACCAATAAATGAAAGAGCTGGACAGGGCACTCAGGAAATAGCTCTAATATATATGGAGATATATACAGTTGCTCATGAGGAGTGGTTAGGATGAACTTAAGACAATGAGTTTACAGTGACAATCATCTTATGATACAGGATAATATTTGTATGCTTCTCACATTGAAGAGAGTGCAAGAAATGACTGGATGTTGGTCAGCTATGAAGCCAGTAAACCTATTGCATTTACCATTCTAGTAACTCTAAGCCTATCCTTATCAATAAAATAAGTACAACTTTGCTCTGTAAGTCAATAGAAATAGAGGCAATGAGGCTAAAACCAAAACCAAACCTTCTACATTTTTATAGAATAGTCATACTGAATAAATCAGAGTGATATCTCCAGACTATTTGCTTAATTCCCAGGTGAAACAAGCCACATTTCCTCAATAAAGCAGGTGGGCAGAATTGTACTGCTCTAACTGTCAAAGAGATTCATATCCTCTCAAAATGGAAACAGCAAAAGAGAACAAAACCTAAAAATTAGACTGTTGCAGTCAATATATATTCAAGGAGGTCACTAAATTTGGTATCTAACACTTAAGATAATCGACCAAGAAGGCTGTTATCTCAGATACTGAAAACTCAAAGTGCCCAAATATCACCTAGCCACTATATCGCTCTGTCACCCCCCAAAGATACAAGAGCCTTCAAGATCATTTTGCTTTAGGTGAAAGTATTTACAGGGATTTTGTGAGTTTACTGATCAACAAGGTTTTTTCTGTAGTGACAATAGTAACCGAAATATACAGTATGTATACTTTATGGTCCTGATCTCTGTCACAGTATTGGTTTCTAATTCAGCTCTTGGTGTCTGTGCTATGCTTGAGAAAAAACAATCTACGATTGCCTCCCCCCAAGAAACAACCATAAATACTAATCAATAGCAATCTAAACAAAACCACCTATCGACTCTCATTTTGACTCAGTCATTGGAATAAATCGAATGGGTTTGATTCAAAACCACATCTCGCTTTTCAGAATTCCCATCCATGCCAGCTAGCTTTCAACTAACTATTGTAAATATATGACTCTGAGCATCTAGCCCTCAATACAAGCAAAACCAATCTGCACTATTCAGGTGGTAATCATTGGTGACACCGCCATTTGAGGAGTTTTATTGATTTTCTTGGATTGCCTGAGATCTATCCCCTGTTCTCCAGTGTTGCAGGGCTCAACTGCTGCGTACGACTGACATTTGCGTTCTGTCTGGTTTATTGACAGTCAACATCGTGTCACTAGATCCATTTCCCAAGAGTAAAGGATATAATGAAAGTGCCCTTTACACGTTCACATCCTACTAGTCATAAGGGGCATCCTAAAGAAAACGGCCATGACTGGATTGAGACCCGTCTTTATATTTATCTGTACAGTTTGGTATCCCATTCACTGCTGAAAAGACTGTGCATGAAAAATGCAATCTGAATTGCAAGGACAAGTTATTTTACAGCTCTGTCTAAATGGGCAACCAAGACAATCGGACAGAAATGGGCTATGTGGTCAATCTGCGCACAGGGTTTCACACTGATAATGTGTATTTCCGGTGGAGACACATGCTGGATATAGACCTGCATTTGTCTAGATCATGTTTGACCTGGAAACAGGTGATTAGAGTTTACTTGTGCGTCTGTTTGGGTGAGAAACTGAGAAAAAATACAATATGAAATCAATATCGTCAGAGGCTTTATCTGCCATAAGGCGAATCAAATTACAGGTAAAGGTCAGATTATATGTGCACTGTCATTGATCATCTGTTGTATTTGAAGTCTTACTGATCAATTAGTAGTGGACAAAATCAAAGTGGACTTTGCTGTCCCTGCTGAAAAGACCATATGTTGTGTTTTGTTTGCATCTTAACCACCAAGTATTTCCTGATCAGCCAACCACAATATTTTGTTTCACTGTGTCTCATCTACATTTCTGTCCTTGCTCATACCTTTCTGGAGAATTATAGAACATAATATTGCAGCACTTTTCATTCCCATTGACAAAACAGTATAAAACCATCCCAAAGCTGGTTTGCTGGTCTTAGCTGGTCAGACTAGTTTGGTTTTGCTTGTTTTTGAGAGATTTTTCAGCTAGTAGGGCTATGAAAACAGCAGACCAACCAGCTAAAAACTAGCTTCGGCAGACTGGAAGGCCATATAAAAGCACTTAAGTCCAACAAAATAGACTAGGCTGGTTTAAGATGATTTTTCAACAGGGATGTATATTTATATTTATGCATTTGGCAGACACTTTTATCCAAAGTGACTTACAGTGCACTTATTACAGGGACAACCCCCCCACCCCCAGAGCAACCTGGAGTCAAGTGCCTTGCTCAAGGACACAATGGTGGTGGCTGTGGGGATTGAACTAGCAACCTTCTGATTAACATTTTAGTGATTTAGCCCACTACGCCAACACCACTCCACTGTCACTGGATGTCACTGTCTCTTGTTAGTCAATCTAGATAAGTGTCAACTAAATGAATACATTTAAATGTAGATATCAATTAGCATCGACCTAAATGGTCAACTGGTTAGACCAGCACCGAACAGCCTGAAGCAGTATGGAAATTCATTCTGGTCAGATGCAGAATGTGTCTGCATGTCTTTATACCATGCAGACACATTCAAATCTGTGTTGTATATGAGATTTTTCCATATCATCTTTATCAAATACGCAGCCATATATCTATTCAGAATGAGCCCTTTAAGAACTCCTTTACACAACCAGAGAGCTTAATTAACGTTTTGCCTTAAGAATGGAGACAGATAGCCACATCTGGAATGCAATTAGAGTCATGAACGTAATGCCTGTCCTTGCGCAACCCCCCTACAATCAATTTACAGTAGTGTTTACATCTCGGGCAATGCCAACTGTACTGGAGAGCCATGCAATCTCAGAGATCTTAAAGTCAACATTCAAGTGGTGTAGGGCTGCAACATTTCTGGAATATCCATGCCTCGAGTGTAAAGGGTGTTCTCCAGAAAGGATATTGTTGACTGACAGCAAAGCAAATACTGAAAAGAGCCAGATTATGGACAGATCAATGGCTAGTTCAATAACACAGCAAAGCAACACTGCCCAGCAGAACAGACTGGAAGTGGTAGTCAGCTGTTGTGATTTGGATGTTGGTGTCTAGTGTTTCAGAGCCTTTTGACTATTTAGCAAAAAGACTGGTCTGATAATATTTTGAACTGTGAAAATGGAATTCAGAAAAACAAAATAAAAAAACAAAGAGGCATCTGCGAGTACCAAAAAGGATGTATTGGTACTCGTACTCGTACGACTCTAGTATGGAGTGGTGGTGGCATAGTGGGCTAAAGCACATAACTGTTAATCAGAAGGTCTCTGGTTCGATCCCCAAAGCCACCACCATTGTGTCCTTGAGCAAGGCACTTATCTCCAGGTTGCTCCAGGGGATTGTCCCTGTAATAAGTGCACTGTAAGTCGCTTTGGATAAAAGTGTCTGCCAAATGCGTAAATGTACTCCAAAAGAGGGTATTGAGAAATCTATAGAAAATATTGACCCCATTATTTGCACTAAAGAAAACTGCTTCTTCCTTTTTTCTTTTCTTTTTTTGCAGAAAGCAGCATTCTGAAACTTCATGTAAATATGAAAGCTGTTTCCTTTAGAGAAAGCAGTTTAACACACATTGGTGTCTGCCAGAGAACGTGGCATTTGTAGCCATGTAAACACATAAGTGGCTTTTGAATGGGTTTTTAAAGAGTACGCCGGGGGAATCCCAAAGTATAACGTAAGAGGGTAACCTCACTCTGGCAGTGCAATGCCATGGCAAGCTATGACAGAAAGGTAAGGAAACAAACATAGCAGCAACTGTGGGTCATCTAGAAATAAAGCGAAGCAACAGAGAACAAAAAACAGCAAAGTAGTCCTCAGATGCAATTTGTTTAATTTACTATTTGCGTTAAAGGGAAATTATGTTGCTTAGGAGAAACCTGCTTCTTATGGATTGAGCCACATTAATTAAGGGGTAAAGTTCCATGTCTCACAATTACCGGCTTGTCTATTTTAATAAGCTCGCTATATCAATTGCCTGAAATTTGTGTAGATGTAATCAGAAAGTCTTTTCATACAAAATTTATAAGTAATGATTAATTCACAGACATAAAGTGTAATATCTATTTGATTTAATACGAAGTGCCTTAAACAAAGCACTGAAAATCTTTCAAAGATTTTATGTGACTAACTTAAGAATCCTTTGTAAATCAAGTGATTAGTTATTTTTAAAAAGAAAAAGGGCCCAGTGTAACAACCTGATATCTTGTAAATAGAATTATCTCACTGTGAATTTGGGGACAAGTCAAAAGTTTCCAAAGCTGAAATCGGTCTATGTTTACCGAAATTCAAATCACTGCTCCCTAGTGGCCAAAGCCTGAAGTGCTGTTGAATGTATGGGCTCATGTGAGCTCAAGTTTCCAGGTTAAATCTCTGCAGAGTGTTGCCAAAAGCAAGACGTTTTTTTGTTGTAAATAATGTAATCTAGCCGACAGGAATGCATACTTTATTAACCCAAACCCCAACCCTAAAATGTCAGTGGAGCAAACAATGTAATTCTAAAGGGAAAAAATGCATCTTCCGAATCACACTCACCATTGTTTAAGTGATCATGATTACTTTCTGGTTCCCATGGGACTAGAACCCATGTCTCTGAGGCTGCTGATTCATCAGTATTGCCACAGGGAAAGGTAAACACATCTGAATTGTAAAAATGTCTGTTGGGAGATGGCACTTGTAAGTAATTCAGCAGAATGGGGTCAATGTTAGGTTGCTGGAGCATGTGATGTGATCATGTTGTTGTAATGACTTGGCTAAGGCTATATACTGCTCTGCTATCTAAACCAGCTTCAAACCAGCACAAAATGGCAAAAAAAAACACACAAAAAAACGCTTGGACACAAAGTATTAGGGCTGTCAACGAATATTCTAAATTCGAATATATATTCGAATAGTTTTAAAAAACAGAAATTCGAAGGTGAAAATTAATATTCGAATGTGGAAAAAAACGCCCGCGGTAGCAGATGTGCGGCTGTCTGCTTTATGCGAGTGGGCGTGCTGCCTGAGGGGTCTTTGTTGTCACATTTCTCGAATTGTGTGCCTCATTTTATTTAACGTTAAACAGAAACATGACTAAAATGTAAGGCTACTGTACTGACTGAATAGATGTTGCATGAATAAGGTAGGTTAGATACAGCAGTTTCATGCACTGCAGGCTTCCACTGGTTTGATTATTTACCGTTTCATGTCAAGGAAAAGTTCCATGTTTACCACAGCACAGCTCGCTTCGGAGCGTTCAATGTCGGTTCTATATACTGTAAAACTTCAATTAATGTTAATAATTTGTTTTAATCACTGAATGAAGCCTGCTATATTTGGGACAAGAGTCGCGACCTTATATTGCTTGCACAAAACTCTTGATCAGCACTCAACATTTGTTTATTGTTGTTGTTCTTTTAAACCGTTATGCGCAGAGAGCGTGAGGGCAGAGAGAGAGAAAGAGTGCCTCGTGGCATGCGAGCCAGAGTGAGGTCTTGGCCATTAGTTGATTTACTTGTTTTTGTGTAGGTAATACGTTGTCAAATATGTTTAAACTTAAATAAACTACCTATACAAATAGTTATGTCTCTTTGTATTAATTTGTCCTGTTATTGACGTAATGCGCGTCATTGACCAAATGCGCAACCAGATATTCGAATAGTTCGAATATATGTGTTTTTTTTAGAGGGAATATTCGAATGTCATTTTTGAGCAATTTTGACAGCCCTACAAAGTATACACAAAGAAATTCACAATAGTCTTTAGCTATTTAATTTTATCAGAGGGGTACAAAACAACTCTGACTCTCTCTTGAACACATGAAATCCATTTAAGCAAGTAAAGATTGTAACCGATTCTATTTGTTAGTGCTTTTGTAGAAACCGCCCTTCGTAGGCTTTCTTTGTGAACCAGCCATATGCAACACCATATTCTGCATCAAGTTACTTGATCTTTGGGGCATTATACAGGCTTGTCCCACTTCTTAACCTGGAAGTGAATGCAAAACCACATCAAGCTTAAAACTGAACTAATATTCTGCTCTTGATCAATGATATTGAACTGCGTGAAAAATGTTCACATGCTTTGGATAGGGTCGATTGGGGGTGGGGTCTTACAGAAATGAGAAAGCCCTTACCAGCCAATGGTTCTAACTTCCCTAATGGAACCACCCATCCAAAACGAGGCGAGCAACAGAACGCTTCACAGGTGAGAATGCATCCTAAATTTCACTCACATCCGTGCAACTGCAGCAAACCACTGCAGTATAGAGCGCCCACTCTCTCTCGCTCTGTCACATACACGCTCTTTCACTCCCCTTCTTTTATTATTAGATATATACCTCCCTCTTTTAACTTCCTTTACATTACCTCAACATTAATATCTAACACACTTTGTAGTCTCCTCTCTTCTGCGCCTGCATCGCCATTTTTAAACTCTCAATTTGCTTTTGTCCCTCCTGTCTTTCTTACTGTCTCTCTCTCCCTTCTCATTATGGATTCTGCTCACACTCGGCTGATTGCAGTGTGCTACGCCCTGGACTGCAACTGGAGGACAATCTCCACTGATCAATATGTAAAGTCGTTCCCACCACGGCACAGGTTTAGCAGCTGAAATGTGAAGGGGGAAACTGTCCAGGTGTGTGCGCTGAAACTTGTCGAGAAGAGAATGAGGCAAGGTCTCACGGGACAGCTGTGACAAATTTTTAGATAGCTGTACTGGAAAACAAGACAAAAATACTAATTAAAAAAAGTTTTTTGCAGTGCATTGCAAAGGTAATTGTGATACTTGCTTTGGAATAATCAGTTTTTGTGGCACAATTGTTTCCTTAACTCATTTGAGTCTAGAAGATGGAAAATGGTGAATAATAAAACATGAATCTAGATGATATGAATGACGTTCCATTGGATACTGTCCTGTAATCTTGTACAATAGAGATCTGACATGCAGCAATAGAGCTCATGTCAATACTGATTATCCAAATAAATTAACAACAGCGGGGGCGAGAGAGAGAGAGAGAGAGAGAGAGAGAGAGAGAGAGAGAGAGAGAGAATAAATCATGGAATAAAACACTGACTAGAGTGCAGAGGGAACAGAGCACTGACAACATTGAAGGAGAACAGCTTGTTCGCTGAATACAAATTCAAAAGCGGCACATTTTCTTTTCACTAGAAGTGATCAACCGATATTCATTTTTTTGCAAAGGCCCAAGCCGGTAGCTAGAGAGCAGGGCGGGTGAAATAATGCCTGTAAATACAACAAGCAATTGATTTATTGAAAATGAGACATGCACATAATTGTTCAAATTACAATAATTAACTCATTATTATTTAACAGAATATCCTGTTGCAAAGCAAAGCTGGTCACCAGTATATGTTCACCAGCTCACAAGCCTAACCACTAAGACTTCCTCTGTCAATTACCCTCATAAGAAAAACCAAACTGGTCGGCCAGCATCAAGTTTTGCTGGTTTACAACATGGCTATCCTGGTCCACCATCTAGACAGGTACTAACCAGCCAGGCCAGCATCATGGAAATGAATTCTGGTCTAAGCAGGTCTTTCAGCAGGCTTTAGTTAAGTCACACACACACACACACACACACACACACACACACACACACACACACACACACACACACACACACACACACACACACATACATGTTGGTCTACCTATCATTATGAGTACTTTCCATAGACATAATTATTTTTATACTGTACAAACTATAGATTCTATCCCCTAAACCCAACACAACCCCTAAACCCAACACAACCCCTAAACCTAACACAACCCCTAAACCCAACACAGCCCCTAAACCCAACACAACCCCTAAACCCAACACAACCCCTAAACCTAATACAACCCCTAAACCCAACACATCCCCTAAACCCAACACAACCCCTAAACCTAATACAACCCCTAAACCCAACACATCCCCTAAACCCAACACATCCCCTAAACCCAACACAACCCCTAAACCTAATACATCCCCTAAACCCAACACATCCCCTAAACCCAACACAACCCCTAGACCTAATACAACCCCTAAACCCAACACAACCCCTAAACCTAATACAGCCCCTAAACCTAATACAACCCCTAAACCCAACACAACCCCTAAACCTAATACAACCCCTAAGCCCAGCACATCCCCTAAACCCAACACATCCCCTAAACCCAACACAACCCCTAAACCTAATACAACCCCTAAACCCAACACATCCCCTAAGCCCAGCACAACCCCTAAGCCTAATACAACCCCTAAGCCCAACACAACCCCTAAACCCAACACAGCCCCTAAACCCAGCACAGCCCCTAGACCTAATACAGCCCCTAGACCCAGCACAGCCCCTAAGCCTAGTACAGCCCCTAAGCCCAGCACAGCCCCTAGGCCTAATACAACCCCTAAGCCCAGCACAGCCCCTAGGCCTAATACAGCCCCTAGGCCCAGCACAGCCCCTAGGCCTAATACAGCCCCTAAACCCAGCACAGCCCCTAAGCCCAGCACAGCCCCTAAGCCTAATACAGCCCCTAAGCCCAGCACATCCCCTAGGCCCAGCACAGCCCCTAGACCTAATACAGCCCCTAGACCTAATACAGCCCCTAAACCCAACACAGCCCCTAAGCCCAGCACATCCCCTAGACCCAGCACATCCCCTAGACCCAGCACAGCCCCTAAGCCTAATACAGCCCCTAGACCTAATACAGCCCCTAGACCTAGCACAGCCCCTAGGCCCAACACAGCCCCTAGACCCAGCACAGCCCCTAAGCCCAGCACATCCCTAAGCCCAGCACAGCCCCTAAGCCTAATACAGCCCCTAGACCTAATACAGCCCCTAAGCCCAACACAGCCCCTAGGCCCAGCACATCCCCTAAGCCCAGCACAGCCCCTAAGCCTAATACAGCCCCTAAGCCCAGCACATCCCTAAGCCCAGCACAGCCCCTAGGCCTAATACAACCCCTAAGCCCAGCACAGCCCCTAAGCCCAGCACATCCCCTAGGCCCAGCACAACCCCTAGACCTAATACAGCCCCTAAGCCCAACACAGCCCCTAAGCCCAGCACAGCCCCTAGACCTAATACAGCCCTAGGCCCAGCACAGCCCCTAAGCCTAGCACAGCCCCTAGGCCCAGCACAGCCCCTAAGCCCAGCACAGCCCCTAAGCCCAGCACAGCCCCTAGGCCTAATACAGCCCCTAGGCCCAGCACAGCCCCTAAGCCTAGCACAGCCCCTAGGCCCAGCACAGCCCCTAGGCCCAGCACAGCCCCTAGGCCCAGCACAGCCCCTAGGCCCAGCACAGCCCCTAAGAGCCCTAAGCACAGCCCCTAGACCCAGCACAGCCCCTAGGCCTAATACAGCCCCTAGACCTAATACAGCCCCTAAGCCCAGCACAGCCCCTAAGCCCAGCACATCCCCTAAGCCCAACACATCCCCTAAACCCAACACAGCCCCTAAGCCTAATACAACCCCTAGACCTAATACAACCCCTAGACCTAATACAACCCCTAAACCCAACACAACCCCTAAACCCAGCACATCCCTAAACCCAACACATCCCTAAACCCAACACAGCCCCTAAGCCTAATACAACCCCTAGACCTAATACAGCCCCTAAACCTAATACAACCCCTAAACCCAACACAGCCCCTAAACCCAACACATCCCCTAGACCCAACACAACCCCTAAACCTAATACAACCCCTAAACCCAACACATCCCCTAAACCCAACACATCCCCTAAACCTAATACAACCCCTAAACCCAACACAACCCCTAAGCCCAACACATCCCCTAAACCCAACACAACCCCTAAACCCAACACAACCCCTAAACCCAACACATCCCCTAAACCCAACACAACCCCTAAACCTAATACAACCCCTAGACCTAATACAACCCCTAAACCCAACACATCCCCTAAACCCAACACAACCCCTAAACCTAATACAACCCTAAACCTAATACAACCCCTAAACCCAACACAACCCCTAAACCCAACACAACCCCTAAACCCAACACAACCCCTAAACCTAATACAACCCCTAAACCCAACACAACCCCTAAACCTAACACAACCCCTAAACCCAACACATCCCCTAAACCCAACACAACCCCTAAACCCAACACAACCCCTAAATCCAACACAGCCCCTAAACCCAACACATCCCCTAAACCCAACACATCCCCTAAACCCAACACAACCCCTAAATCCAACACAGCCCCTAAACCCAACACAACCCCTAAACCCAACACAACCCCTAAACCCAATACAGCCCCTAAACCCAATACAACCCCTAAACTTGTCCTTGTAAACCACATAAACATGCACACACACACACACACACACACACACACACACACACACACACACACACACACACACACACACACATGTTGTGTTTCCATGTTTTATGGGGACTTTCCATAGACATAATGGTTTTTATACTGTACAAACTTTATATTCTATCCCCTAAACCTAACCCAACCCCTAAACCTAACCCTCACAGAAAACTTTCTGCATTTTTACCTTTTCAAAAAACATAATTTAGTATGATTTATAAGCTGTTTTCCTCATGGGGACCGACAAAATGTCCCCACAAGGTCAAAAATTTCGGGTTTTACTATCCTTATGGGGACATTTGGTCCCCACAAAGTGATAAATACACGCTCACACACACACACACACACACACACACACACACACACACACACACACACACACACACACACACACACACACACACACACACAGATGTTTTGAATCAACCTCTCGAAATGGCCAAATATCAACAGGTTAATTGGTCTGGCCAATCAATAGTTCATCACTAACTATTAGTGGTAACAAATTCTGGTCCAAAATTCCATATTCAACAGACATTTCTATTATATATACACTGCATATACTGTACACAACAAAAACAATTGAATCAGAATTACACATAATGTAAAGGATATGCCCACAATAGAGAAATAGCAATACTGCATCTTTCTGTCATAAAGCCTGTTTACATGCGCACTAATAATCTGATTACACCTATAAGCCGGCTTATTTAAAAAAAAATGGGACAAAGTAAGAAATGTGCATTCACATGACATTTGAAATAATTACGTTTTGTCTGCTTTTGATGTTAAACCACAAAGTAAAGAATAAGCCAGTAAGAACACCAGTAAAGGTATAGGATTTCAACGCAAAATCGGGTTAATGGGCAAAACTCTACCCATGACGATCGGTTTATTCTTACACCGTTTATGACCGTTCAACAATACACCATTTAATACATTTGCATGACCAAACACTTTAAGCTAATTGAGAATAATCATTGTAAGAACGTTCATGTTAACACCCTCTCTTTAAAACACTACATCAAAGATGTTTTGAATAAACATCTCAAAATGGCCAAATATCGGCCAATTCATAAGTCTACCTGATATATTGTTCTTTTAATACAAAACATGAGGGATGTCAAATTCTAGTCTGCTATTCCATAAAATAGGCATTCCCATAAGTGCAATATATATGGCATTTCCTTAAACAACAAAAACATATATATGCCTCAATACTTTAAATAATACTAACATATAATAAAACATCAGTCTCTTGTTTAAGGGAAACCCTCCCTTCATGAATGCATGAGTGTGTGTGCATTAAGTACTGTGATGGCACTGAGCCATTCACTGACAACATGGCCTGGCCATATGGTATGTCACCCCCAATCAAAAGTCTTAACCTATGCAAAATAACAGCTCTGTCTCTAGTCTTCTATGCAAACTGAGATAAGCCAAACCTGAATAAAAATAAAAACTAAATAAATAAATGGACACTACTTTAGGTCAATATTAAATTCTAATATTTTCACATACAGCGATGCTCGGTGAAGGCTTTTATATGTCACGAAATACAATAACCCCCAATTATCATCGCAGGCATTATAAGGATCATTGTGTCAGACTTTGAAGTCCCTGGAGGACAATATTAATTTCCTGACAATAATCGAACCTACATCCAGCCCAAAAAATGACCTATAGACTAAAATGCGTGACTCCAGCAGCTCGATTTCATTTAATTAATCAAAATGTTGTCAAATGTTCTAATTTTAGCTTCACAGAAATGTGAGGTTTTGTAGTAAGAAGTGTCTTTATGAATTAACAGTAACCAGATTCAAGTAGAGTCTTGTATCAACTGGAAAGGGTTTATTTTGTGACCTGCTTGTGGCACATTATCCTTCTATCCCTATTTACCAAGTAAATAAATAAATGGACATGAAATATCGATTTGATATTGAATAAAAAGTATTGTTGAGAGCTTGTAATAAGTAAGGGATAATGGGACCCACTTTTTATTAGATGTCTTTAACTACTATATAGTAGTTAAAGACTGGTGGACAAAAGTTTGGAATAATGTACAGATTTTGCTGTTTCGAAAGGAAATTGGTACTTTAATTCACCAAAATGGCATTCAACTGATCACAAATAGTCAGGACATTACTAAAGAAAAAACAGCACCATCACTATTTGAAAAAAGTCATTTTTGATCAAATCTAAACCGCAGCATCACTCCAACACCTTATCCTTGAGTAATCATGCTAAATTGATCATTTGATACTAGAAAATCACTTGCCATTATATCAAACACAGTTGAAAGATATTTGGTTCATTAAATGAAGCTTAACGTTGTCTTTATGTTTGTTTTTGAGTTGCCAGAGTATGCAATAGACTGGCACGTCTTAAGCTCAATATTAGGTCAAAAATGACAAAAAGAAACTTTCTCTAGAAACTCATCAGTCAATCATTGTTTTGAGGAATGAAGGCTATAAAAGATTTCAGACAAAGGTGTAACTACAGTCTTCAAAGACAGAAACAATGGTCTCTAGCAAGGACAGAAAGAGATGTGGAAGACCAGATGTGCAACTAAACAAGAGGATAAGTACATCAGAGTCTCTAGTTTGAGAAACAGACGCCTCACATGTCCTCCGCTGACGGCTTCATTGAATTCTACCTGCTAAACACCAGTTTCATGTACAACAGTAAAGAGAAGACTCAGGAGGACTTATGGGAAGAGTTGCAATGAAAAAGCCACTTTTGAAACAGAAAAACAAAAGAAAAGGTTTGAGTGGGCAAAGAAACACAGACATTGAACAACAGATAATTGGAAAAGAGTGTTACGGATCTTAACCCCATTGAGCTTTTGTGGGATCAGCTAGACTGTAAGGTGCGTGAGAAGTGCCCGACAAGACAGTCACATCTATGGCAAGTGCTACAGGAAGTGTGGGGTGAAAGGTCACCGGAGTATCTGGACAAACTGACCGCTAGAATAACAAGCATCTGCAAAGCTGTCATTGCTGCACATGGAGGATTTTTGATGAGAACTCTTTGAAGTAGTTTAAGAAGTTCTGAAAAAAAATGTCACATTATTAATGTCCTGACTGTACATTGTGATCAGTTGAATGCCACTTTGGTGAATAAAAGTACCAATTGCTTTGCATAAGAGCAAAATCTGTACATTATTCCAAACCGTCGGCTGCCATTGTAAACCTAATATAAACACCTAATTTAAGCATTTGCTACAAATGTACTTTTTATATACATACTTGTTGTTGCATTGTACTTACATTTAAAGTACCTGCATTTAATTACATCTGTAGTTACACTGTTAACCTCACCCCTAACCCCTAACCCAACCCGTACCTCAACCTCAGTAACAGCAAATGTGAATCTTGCAAGAATTTTGCAGAACAATATCTAGTTACACATTAAATACATTGTACTGTAAGTGTTTTAATGTTAGTACTTAGTAGTTAAAGACACCAAATATAAAGTGGGATCCTATTTTGTAATCTGTATGTTACCGTGATATAAACTAATAGCAGGGCTATTTAGGGAACAAAAAATATAACTTAGTATATTTATCAGCAGCAAATAATATTTTTCTAACAACACTATTCTGCATTGAGTTGCTTTGTGTCACATCTAAAATACTATATTAAAGCTGTTTTGAAGTCCGAATCTTCGATAAAAGGGTGTTTTGTAGCTCAAAATGTGTCAAATTCCCAATAGAGAGTGAGACGTCCTTTTCTCCCCTACATTGAGTTAAGCTGGATTAATTTATATAATTTATTTAGCACTGAAGCCCTCAAGGGGCGAATTTTCTGGTTCAGGCAACATGTCCGACTGTGATCATAGTGTGAAAACCCAATTTGAATCTACCTGTCTTTTTCATAAACACAGAGTACACAAAAAAAAAGGCTGGGAATAATCAAATTACTTTACATTGCTGTTTTTAATCAGGAAGTGGTACTCTGCTGGGGGGGGGGGGGGGGGTTGCTGATCATGCATGATATGCTGATCACTACTTATGATATATGGAATATAACCATATGGGATCAGTATCATCCTCTTTTAGGGGAAAATGGTAGTTCCAATTGCTTAGAAAGTTCTAGCACACCTTTAAACCATGTCATCAGTTTAAAAAAACTAGAGAAAAATAGTGAAACACTGGAAAAAGCTCTGACATAGCTCCGTTTTGAGAGCATGGAAAGAGACACGTCACTTTGAAATCAAGATGGAGTACAGCCAATTGGATTTTGGAAAGCACAACTGGATCTGCCTCTCTGACGTTCTCATTGGTCAACTGATGCCTACGTCAGATGTGTTGTAGTAACACTCCATTGGGAGGTCACAGTGAAAGTACGGTAAATGGGAATGGGCATTTTGGTGGGGGATGCCACTAAATTATTGATCATCTTGATGTGTATTCACTCAAACACACACAGACAATCAACACACTAAAAACCAGCAAGAAAGCAGTTGCCCATACATATTAAATGTATGATAAAAACACACAAGCTCACTCAGCCTAGAAAATGGTTTAAATATTTAATATCGGCTCAAACGAGACCCTTAAACTACTGCTGGAGTAACGCAGTGACTTTCTATAACAAACTGACACACTGTTAAAGTGTTGTGCTGGTTGAGTATCACAGTAGAGTCCAGAGTTGGGCAAAGTTCGGAAATTAAATAGCCACTAGTGTCACACAAAATGGAATAGAGCACCATCTTGGTTCTGGAAGTATTTTCCCATTTTTTTAGTGATTTTATAAAATCCTTCTTAAAAGGGTTGTAACCCATGAACCAAACCAACCAGCTCTGAAGTGAATCACAACATTACAAACTTTAATATGAAGCAAAATAGTTTTTAAAACTCGGACAAAAAGATAAGAGTACTTACCGTCTTTAATTGGGGAATTAATAATAGTCTCATGAAGCATTACAAAGGAAATAATCGAATGAAAAATATAAAACTATTGATTTAAATTTGTTGATTGGATATGTATAGAGGGTAGGCTCCTCGCCCCTCCCTCCTATCTTTGGCAGGATCTGATGGTTCAAGTTGCAAACTCATTGGACCGCCAGACAGTGCTTATGCCAAAAGAGAAAATATATTCTGTGGTTCAATATCATTTCATCAAATAAATGCCAAGTCTGCGAGAAATATGATACTAAACGTGATTTTTAAATAATGAAGATAAAATAATAACAACTGATGACTTCAACAGAAGCATATACCATCGATAACAATCTCTGAGCTCACATTAGTTCTGTTTGTTAAAGGTTTATATATTATTGTTAAATCAATATGTCAATGGAGAAAATAAATGTGATTGGTTGTACAAACAGATAGTCCCGACTCAAACTCACGCCATTGGTCGAGCCAATAATGCTGTGTCAGGCTGGACAGGCTGTACATACAAAGAGAGATTGGAACAGTATGAGGGTAAATATTCTAGTGTTTTTTTTTATTTATTTTTGGGTGATATTTTCCTTTAAAATCAAATCTATTAAAATACAGGAATTGAATTGGAATTTAAAAGGCTTCCTCAACTCAATTCTGCATGGTGCACAAAACTGGTAAATTCAGGGTATCTTTTAGATGCTATTAGGCCCACGTTTAATTCTCTGTCCCTCTTTCTCTCCCTGCATCACAATGCTTGTGCAAGTAATGCTGCAATGCAGGGGTTTAACTGGAAATAATAAGCTAGAGGGCGCATCGAGCGGAGTGATTCACTCTCTCTCTTACACACACACACACACACACACACACACACACACACACACACACACACACACACACACACACACACACACACACACACACACACACACAGAGTTCATTAACACACAGCTCGTTAGGTAAGCAGTAGTCTGTCAGGTGTGGCGTCATGCTGCAATCCGTTCATGTTGGATGAGGAATATTCCTTCCTAATATATCTGACTTCCAACTTGGGCTGGTCCTAAGATGCGATCTCTAAGGGGGCATTTTGATCTTTAGAATGGGCAAGTAGTTGACTCTTCATCAGTCCGGGTGGACGGTGTCTGACGTTTCTTTACTACACAGAAGCATTCGCTACTTTTTAGCTGACGGAAGTGACGTTTGAAACACACAAGATATGTTGTAGCTAGCTTTAGCACGTTAGCCAAACTAAGTTCAACACTTATATCTCAAATAACGTACATATTCACACAGCGTGGGGTGATGGTAAAGCATTCAACTCACATTTGCAAGATGCAGAAGAAGACCTCACTAGTTGCCACATTCACCATTAATTACAATTGTTTTGTCAGCTAAGCATTGCTGGCAGGTAACTCCACCCCTTCTGATACCGAAGTTGACAGCGTTGAGTGCCGACATTCCACACGTAATTTTGGTTGAAGTAGTACATCATCCAGCCATTTGTAGTAGCCTACTCTTCTTTTTGGTGCATTTTCAGTGTGAATACCTCATGCTAAGTGACGTAGAATAGTGCAGAAGTACGCAAATTGTGCCGCACCTAATGTTTGTAGTTCTGCACAAGTTTCCAATTTGGAAGTGTTTGGAAGAAGTGGTGTTCTATTGCAGTATTCCAATTAGAAGGTTGGAAATTCCGATGTTCTGAATTTCATGGAATGCCGTAACACATCCACAGTGACGTTTTCATTACTGCAGAACGGTTACTTCAAACTCAAACACAGAACTGCCATATTCTGCAATGTAATTCATTAAATATGCTCTAAGTTCAATATGCTGTGCATGCACCAATATTTGTTTCAAATGCCCTTCAAAAAGAGAACTGTTACAAATCAAGTCAAATGCTGTGCAAGTACACATTTGCATTGTGAGTCATCATCAGGAGGACTGGGTGACATTTGTATTACGCTGAACACTAATTGAATTGGTATGAAAGGCAGAAGAGCTTCATTCATCTCGGCTGCTGGAGTGCTGTGGTTATCGAGAGAATACTCTATCGGGCTGCACCAGATGCACAGCGTTGTCTCTTAAATCAATTAGAATCGATGACCTTCCGTTTCACTCAAACATTCAGCCACACAATTTTCCTGTTTCTCTTAATAATGTTGTTGGTAAATAACTGGGTGAATCTCATCCAAATATGTCCAGGTCACATTTCACCTCCAAAATCAAAAGATGAAAAAGGAAAATGAAGCCTATTTTAGGACCAAAAAGATGTTTTTCCAACCTGGTCTCACAGAATAACGTTCCTATACCTACATTTTCACACAATTATTTTTACGTGGTTTGTTGTACGTATCCCATCCGTTTCCTGGTGAAATGAACACTAGAGGTGCTACAACAACAATTACTTTTAATCACTTTGACACAAATCATGAGTACGGCAGATTATCAGTTCATAAAACGTACTTTTCGCGCAGTTCCTCACTGTGGCAGGGCGGAGGGCGGGGCCGGGTCGTGATCCTACACACCCGGTCCCGTATTAGGCTAATTATGCCTCCGTGAGGGATAAAGGTTGACTGCAGAGGATCGTGCGGGAGAGAGAGATCGTTTACGGAGGCATAATTAGCCTAATACGGGACTGGGTGTGGATGCTGACTATCAAAAAGAGTCTAACCCATGATATTCTGGTCTCTAGATATGACTTCAAGGAGAATTGTGGGTTCAATATAATTTAAGCTCAATTGACAGCATTTGTTGTCCTTTACAGGTTGGCCCCAGGTAAAGTATTATTGAGGTATCATTCATGTATGTAGTAGAGGTACACCGATCATGTCAGAGGACAAAAAGTAATGATGCTTTCATTGAAAGTTATGGGGTCATTCCGAGTGAGTTTTCCTATTATCTGACTTGTCATTTTCAGGGCGTTTCACCACCATTGCTCTTGTCAGTTCTGATATCTCAGATAGCTCAAACTGACTGCAGCACAGGCAATCTGAACTCACTGCTGTATTTCCAAACACACTGCAGTGGCACAATAAATCTGATATCACACATGCCCTTGTCAGAATTTTGGCATGTAGGTGGAAATGTCAAAATGGCACGGTTCACTGTGACGGATGGATGTGAGCAGATTTAAAGTTTGAGTTGCTTTCTAAGTTGAAAATGGTCTCTGCAGAGATTTGTTTTTAGATAAGATACATTTCAATAAAGCTGGTGAGATTTTAATCATAGGGGAAAAGCACAAATGCGAAAAATTTAATATTACCGGTTGTGTTCAAAATACTGATTTAAGGTGGCACAAAATGAAACCATGGGTACGGATTGTGAAATCGTGGGTACAGTTTACGCATCTGAGAGAATAGATCAGTACATTGAAGGCACGGTTGGTAAAACCACGTACATGATTTGTTAAACAAGGGAACGGTTTTCAAATCTGTGAGCACGGTATATAAACTGAGGGTACGAATTGCAAAATTGTGGGCACAGATTTGCGGTTTTCATTTTTTTCCTTCTTACAGGTGACTTCCTGTAGTGACTCCGCAGTATATGCTATTGTACCCCTAAATGCTGACAAAATTCCAGCATGATCTCATGAAAATGACACAACTGTGGTGACATTTTTGCTAAATTATATTACGTGGTTTCTTACACGTATCGCAGTTTTGAGGTTAAATGTCCACTATGTGGCGCTAAAAGCAAGTACAATTTTATCCCAAACAGATGAGGTTTTTAAGGTTAATGCTCTATTGAGTTTTAAAACAACAAAACTGACTTCCCTACTGTAAACCTTAAACCTAAACCTAATTGATAGTGTCATTAAAAGCAAATATTAGATGAAAAACACAACCACGTCATTTTGTGGTGCTTCTATTTTCAGCTCACGTGTCGACTCGCGTGCTCTTCTGGACTCGTACTCTGCTCCTTTGTATCGCAAGTGCAACCCTCTATCAGATGAGCTACTGTGCAATTTGATCACACTCAAACAAGCTTGTAAATTTAGTTGGTTATGTATTGCAAACATTAAAATGTATCGCCTTACAAGTCGTGCACTATAGTAAATGTATTTCTATTGGGAAGACACGCAGGCTTGAGTGAGGTTTAAGATGCCATTTATTTGATAAATGTAAAACAGGAAGTAATGTCTCTCTCTTTGGTGTAGGCCCTGTCTGGCGGTCCGAGGGGGTTGTACCCAGAACCGTCATGTCCTGCCGGAGATAGGAGGCAGGGGCGAGGTGCCTACCCCTGTGCGGGACAGGGCTCAACTGGTGGTGGTGGGGTGGTGGAGGTTGCCTGTGTTAGCACACTGAAACTGCAATGTGATAGATTGTGAGCAGACTTATAAAGCAATGGCTTACATTCGATTGGCTAGGAGTTACCCAGCTAATGATGTGATGATGTACAGCTGCTAGTTTTCCGCTAGAACTACACTGCGCTTCCATTTAGATGTCATAAGCAGGGTTGGGGAGTAACGGAATACATGTAACGGGATTATGTTAAAATGCAAAATATAAGTAACTGTATTCTACTACAGTTACAATTTAAATCATTGTAATTAGAATACAGTTACATTCAAAAAGTATTTTGATTACTGAAGAGATTACTTTGCATTTTATTGTCATTTGTTTTAGAAACAACACTGCATAAGATATTCTGGTTTTTCAGAGAATGTATTTTTAACGTGTGTATTTTGTCTTACAATACTGGTGTTTTTATAGTCAAAACAAGTGAAAAAATCTACCAGTGCTGAAGAAGTAATCCAAAGTATTTAGAATACGTTACTGACCTCGAGTAATCTAACGGATTACGTTACAAATGACATATAATAGCATGTATTTTGTAATCTGTAGTGGAATACATTTAAAAAGTAACCCTCCCAACCCTGGTCATAAGATAGCATTGTGCTAGGAACAAGGTGAACAAGCACAATGAGAACAACAAGGTTTCTTTGGACCAAAATTATGAATGACTCGTCTTGCACTGCACAGATATTTGTCCAATAAAATGCTCTCTAGAATGGGAATGTCCCTCCATCTTTTATCCTTTAGGGCTGCAGTGTAGCAGTACAAACAGATTTCCCAAACCCCTTATCCTGCCCAAACCAGAATTAACATGTCGGCCGCTCAGAAAGAGCAATGCTTTAAAACCGCCACCTACAAATGGCTTATTTATAGTATTCTCTAATTAACTGGAATAGACGAAAGTATTTTAAGATCTGAAAAATTACACGCAGCACTTTAATAGCTTAAAGCAGGAAGTATTTCTGTTTATAAAGAGGAAACCCCAAAGTCACAAGGGACTCATTGAGAATTCACCACATACTGTGAACAAGTGAGTCAGCAGGCCTTTAGTAAGGCCGTACGTGCAAAATAGTTGCAGTGCCACAAAGAATGTACACTCAATTTTGGCGATTTGCTCTTTAATGGCTTGTATGGAAGCTACTTTCAGAGAAGTCCGCTTTGAGAGCGAGCGAGCACCTGCGGGGGAGTCACGGCCTCACTGTGAGGGAGCGGGTCTCTTTAACGAGGATGTTCTCTACTCTGCAGTGCCTCTCTCTCTCCCCTGCGAAGGTTAACCAAATTAGGCCAGTCAGAATCTCTGGCCCAAATCCACACTCTCTCACAGTCCTCTTACACTTGTGCTTTAAAGGGGTCATAGCATGAGGTTAAAATTTAGATGTGTTAGATTTTTGTGGCTTTTTACCCATATCTGTTAGGTTTGAGATCATCTATATGCTAGTGTACTTCTAAACATAATACTAAAATACAAAAAAAAATACTTTAAGCAGATATACAGTACCTTATTTTAAATGTACAGTCTTTCTCCTCGGGGGAAACAGGCTGAAAATATAAACCGGGGCTCATAGAATGACAATAGCTATATTTCTGCAAAATAATTTTCATATAATAATATGAAAATACATTTATCATTTTCAATAGTACTTGTCATGAATTATTAACATTATTAGTCTTGCTCAATCTGGGTTCTTCGACCTATTTTAGGAAGTATTTACTCGGAGTGGGTCGAGCAAGACCAGTAACAGTGGTGCCGTGACCCAGATGGGAGTGAGGTTTAGGGGGGGTGAGTGTAACGGTAGCCAGCTGGTACGTGCTGTGCAGTGTGTTTAAACCTCACTCTCCTGGCCTCAAGAGGTGCACTTGTGACTGACGCTAGAGGCTGTAGCCTTTAGCCTCCTTGTTAGCACGCCCACCTCCCATGCCCAAAACCCCGGTTCAAATCCCGCTCGGAGCGGGTTGAGCAGGACCGTTTTGTTTTTGCCCATTACCGCACATTAATACTAAAGTTACCTTTGGTTTTGCACTACCTAATGGCAGATTAATTTCTGCTCCAATGGAGCAGGGTTTGTTGCAGTACCATATTTGACCACAAATTTCCATTGGAAAAGCTGAGGGGCGCTGTGGAGTTCGGGAGGGCAGCAAACTCACTGCACACATGCCCCATCAAAACTTATCTAGGCCTGCTTTTAAATACATATGTCAGCATTTTGAACACATTTAATGGGCAAACAAATGGGATTTGTTTACTTCTGGAACCCGACAATTTTATGCCTGAACATCAGAAGAACTAACGATTTGTCCACTATGTAAAATATGGTAAAAATCTGTCAAAGCTT
The DNA here is from genome assembly GCF_025860055.1 of Xyrauchen texanus. Lineage (NCBI taxonomy): Eukaryota > Metazoa > Chordata > Actinopteri > Cypriniformes > Catostomidae > Xyrauchen > Xyrauchen texanus. The sequence goes on from NC_068282.1 coordinate 3,878,954, forward strand.
GTGCTGTTTCTGGATGTGGCACCTACTGTTCTGCATGTCCCTAAAACGTTAAAACAAGTAGACATTTTGTGCTGCACATTAAATAGTTTGCGATTCCATCAAAACGTAATGCAGCTTTACAAAGACGGTGTTATTTAAGGATGGGGGAGTTCCAAATATATTAAAGCTGACAGCAAACACGCAAACACTGAACAAGTTTCTATTTTTTCAATAGTTTTCTATGTAAACATGTGCTAGAAGGATATCTGGTTTATTTATTTATTTTTCTCCCCAATTTGGAATGCCCAGTTCCCAATGCGCTCAGTCCTCATGGTGGCGTAGTGACTCACCTCAATCCGGGTGGCGGAGGACGAATCTCAGATGCCTCCGCGTCTGAGACCGTCAATCCATGCATCTTATCACATGGCTTTTTGAGCATGTTACCGCAGAGACGTAGCACACGTGGAGGCTCACACTGTCCTCTGCGGCATCCACGCACAACTCACCACGTGCCCCTCCGAAAGCAAGTAACACACATTATAATGACCAAGCGGAGGTTACCCCATGCGACTCAACCCTCCCTAGCAACCGGGCCAATTTGGTTGCTTAGGAGACCTGGCTGGAGTCACTCAACACACCCTGGATTCGAACTTGCGACTCCTGGGGTGGTAGTCAGCGTCAATACTCGCTGACTGAAATTGATTCAATGGTGGACAGTGGTTCCATAAACTTAAAATTGCTATGTTATCTTCACATAAACACTTTGTGTAGAAAGAACCTAGTTGATTTGGGTAAACCCAACAAAATCAGACATGTCATTGTAACTCAAATAAATCTCCTTTATTTCTTTATGTATGAACTAGCGAAAGTGAGTGTTAGCATGCTAAACCCATGCTGGTTGGAAGCACTACAGAGTGTAGTTTGGTAACTATGCTATAGTTAGCACAACAATTGCGGAGCAATCACTTTCACACACAATGTATGCTAGTACTTGGAAATCCACTGCCCAGTTAACACCATAGAACGCAATGAAATCTTGTTGTGACAACATTTTCTAGAATTTAAGTTTAGTTCATTTTCATTAAGAAATTTGAGCAGCAAACATTTGAGCACCTAAAATAGTTTGAACGTTGGTGTAACTATTGGTGTCCCCGCCCCAAACCAGAGATGTTCAATCTTCCAAATGTTCCAAATCTAGGCCAGTTTGAGCGAGTACCCCAGAAAAGGTCCGACCCAGAGAGGAAGAAGCTCAGTGACTAATCTCCTGGCATTTGTGCATACCCCTTCAGCTCCAAATAAACCTGTAGTTGATCATATTCAAACCATTTGTTCATTACAAATCGCACAGGACTGCTTTTATGTTGCTGCTTTGATTCTGAATGACTGTAGATTTCAAATTCCTTCTATGTCTGTTTAATTTAACTCATCTTTGCCACTCAGGAGGACACTTGAATTGCTCAAATGTTGCTCTTTCACAGCTTGTATACAGAATCAACATTGTTTCTGAAGATCATTTGGCCTAGGAAGAACTTGACCAGAAATGTTTGAGCCATTATGGCATAAAAATGTCCTTCTATCAGGACAAACTCGTTCTGTAGGCCCCTAATGACAGAGCACCAGTAGGGGGCAGCAAAGCAGTGTAATTAAGTAATGCAACACATCTGAATATGAACTACCTTTCTCTCTCTCTCTCTTTATGGTTCTATCTGGTAATTTGATCATGGCAGCAGTATGTATAATCGATCATTCACTAATGAGTCAACATAAAAGCAAACGCTAAATCTAAATGCATTGCCAAACCTCTCTGCAGTAGATACCACTTTTCAAGAACACAGATTTCACTTTGGACATGTAGTGGATTTCAACACAGTACCAAAATTGGTTTTCAGACTAAAGTAAACGCAAATCTCAGTAATATCTAACATTGAAATGAATGGCATAAACCCAATAATATGCACAATTATTAACATAAAATGAAGGCTGAAAAGAAACCTGGTCTATTTTATAAACAATTAAACAATACAAACCAATTTTGGCAAGTGGCCGATGAATTTGTTACAAAAGTTGAATTGACTGTACAGCAATTGACGTCAACTACGACCAATACAGGAAGTGTTTTTCCTCCCTTTTAAAGGAATGGTTCACCCAAAAATGAAAGTTCACAGATGTGTATGACTCTCTTTCTTCTGCTGAGCACAAAGATTTTTAGAAGAATATATCAGCTCTGTAGGTCCATACAATGCAATTGAATGGTGACCAGAACTTTGATGGTCCAAAAAGTACACAAGGTAGTATAAAAGTAATCCATAAGTGTCTAGTTGTTAAATCCATGTATTCTGAAGAGAAATGATAAGTGTGGGTTAGAAACAGATCAAAATTTAAATCAATTTTTACTTTAAATCTCCACTTTCACTTTCAAATCTGAAAGACACATGTGGCACCAGTTTAGATTCATCTGAAAGTGAAAGTGGAGATTTATAGTAAAAACAGACTTCAATATTGATCTTTTCACACACACACACACACACACACACACACACACACACACACACACACACACACACACACACACACACACACACATACACACATGAAAGTTTCCAACTTTCTGCATTTTTACATTTTCAAAAAACATGATTTAGTATGATTTATAAGCTGTTTTCCTCATGGGGACCGACAAAATGTCCCCACAAGGTCAAAAATTTCAGGTTTTACTATCCTTATGGGGACATTTGGTCCCCACAAAGTGATAAATACACGCGCACACACACACACACACACACACACACACACACACACACACACACACACACACACACACACACACACACACACACACGCCTCTTCAGAAGATATGGATTTAACCACTGGAGTCAAATGGATTATTTTATGCTGCTTTTTGGGCCTTCAGATTTCTGGCCGCCATTCACTTGCATTGAAAGGACCTACACAGCTGAAATATTCTTCTAAAAATCTTTGTTTGTTTGTTTGTGTTCTGCAGAAGTAAAAGTCTTACACATCTGGGATGCCATGAGGGTGAGTAAATGATGAGAGAATCTTCCTTTATGGGTGAACTATCCCTTTAATAGTTAATAAGCATATTCATTTCGCTACTCTAATTATGCACGATTATAAGGTGAGTTGAAGGTATTTCTGTGCTGTCTGTGACTATCACAACAGACTTTTGACTGGTTTGCAATCCAACTTGCATATACTAACACACATACCCACATCATAACAAACATGTGCTTATGCAATTACACGGTACTATTTTAAACCATAATCTCTTGTGCTGAATTATGCATAATGCTGCGGAAGGAAATGAGAATAACAAAGTGATTTTAATTAAGTATGGTATATTGTTCATCTAGAAATAAGACCTTCACTTATCATGAAAACAGTTCTGGTTTCACTTCTGATGTGTAGCTAATTACGCTACATAACTGACGTTTTTTCATTAGCAGTTAAGATGGTAAAGTTGAAGCATTTGGTGCGATGTGAATGTACAATATAGTTCATCTATCAAAGGCGTTCGTGGGTCTCTAGAGACGGCATTTGATAACCTCTCGTGTATTGATCAGTTTGTGCAGGGATCAAGACTGTTTAGTTTGCAGACTCTCATTCACCACATGGATCTGTAAAGGGGCGTTACACAAATCACAGGTACATTTACAGATCATTCAACCAAAAAACTGACCAAAAATATACCATGCTTTGAGACAAGTTTGCATAATTAAATAATTGGCTCTTATATTGTTATTGTATTAAAGCCTAAATAAATTAATGCAATATTATCTGAAAAATGTTGACTTTTTATTAAGTTAGGTCAGACGTATGAACCCAAAGAGAAACATTTTTACAACTTATGTCACTTTTATATGCTAAGTATGGATGCCTGTCGATGGAACAATGGGTGTCAATAGAGTGAACTAAATCGGAATAATCTAGTGATTTTAGAATGGAACGGTAATAATGTTAAATAATATAATGTAATATACCCTTTTCGCATTAAAGTAATGACAATGTGATTTTTTTCTGACAATGGGATTTTTTTTTTTACAATGTAGGTATATATTTTTGGGGATTAAAATAATAATAATTTGATTTTTTTCCCCTTACAATTTAAGAACTGTATATTTTTTCACATTAAATTAATGAGAGTTAGATTTCTTTCTTTAAAATGTAAGTAATATATCTTTTTTTTTGGGCAATAATGTATCAAAAATAAGATTTTTTTTCTTTGCAGTTTAACTAATATATCTTGTTTTTTCTTTGCAGTTTAACTAATATAATGTTTTTCACATTGAAGTAATTAGACTATATTTTGTTCTTTACAATTTTAGTAGTACACACACACACACACACACACACACACACACACACACACACACACACACACACACACACACACACACACACACACAAATATATATTGCTTAAGGTATTGGCACCCTTGGTAAATAAACATCTGCATTGTTTATCCTTTGGATCTTTCATTCAAAAAATAACAAAAATACAACCTTTAATTGAAGTAAAACTATCAAAACAGGGGAAATATCTCATTATTAAATAAATATTTTTCTCCAAATCATGTTGGCCACAATTATTGTCACCCCTAGCAATTAGTCAAATATATCTGAAGTATATTCCCATTCATAATTAACTTTTTTTTAGTGCAGATGAAACAATAAAAGTAGCTTTTTGGCAGCAAACACCAGAGGTGGGTAGTCCCTAATGCCCACAGTTAAATATGGTGCTGGATCTTTAATGTTGTGTGGCTGTTTTTCTTCCAGGGGTCCTGGATATCTTGTTTGGATACATGGCATCATGGACTCTATCATATACCAACAGATGAAACAATCTAAACCTGACTGTCTCTGCCACAAAGCTTATAATGGGCCCTGGTTGGATCTTCCAGCAGGATAATGATCCAAAACAAACATCAAAATCAACACAAAAATGGTCACAAAGTCCCAGTCCCCTAACCTGAACCCCATAGAAACTTTGTGTGGTTAACTGAAGAGGAGAGTCCACCAACATGGACCACTGAATTTGAAGGATCTGGAGAGATTCTGTATGGAGGAATGGTCTCAGATCACTTGCCATGTGTTCTTTAATCTCATTATGCATATTAAGAGAAGACTCTGTTATGTTGGTAAAGAGAAGTTGCACAAAGTATTGAATAAAAGGGTGCCAGTAATTGTGGCCAACATGTATGTATATATATAATAATGAGATATTGATAGTTTTACTTCAATTAAAGGTTAGATTTTTGTGCATTTTTGGAATGAAAGATCAAAATGATAAACAATGCAGCATTTCACAGCCTTCTTTGCTCATATTTACCAAGGGTGCCATTTTGTTTCGGCCACAACTGCATATATATTCATATTAAAGTAATGAGAATTCGATTTTCATTTTATGTTTTTGCATTATGTTAATGGGAAATTTGGGAAGGTGTTGAATTGCCATGAAAATAATAATAATAATAATAAAAAAATTAATGACCCTAAAAAGAGGCTTCATTTCATTTATGCAAACTTTTAGTTCAGATTTCCATTTCTTGTGATCTTGGTGTGAAATATTACCGTAACATGAAAGGTTTTCGACAGGTTTTTTTGAGATTCACCCATAAAATCTACTGTATGGTACATGAATATGTTCAATACCATGGTGCTTTTCAAATACCATGGTATGGCCAGAGGAAGTTTTTTTGTTAGGCAAAAGCACACGCACATACACACACACACACACACACACACACACACACACACACACACACACACACACACACACACACACACATGTTGTGTTTCCATGTTTTATGGGGACTTTCCATAGACATAATGGTTTTTATACTGTACAAACTTTATATTCTATCCCCTAAACCTAACCCTACCCCTAAACCTAACCCTCTCAGAAAACATTCTGCATTTTTACATTTTCAAAAAACATAATTTAGTATGATTTATAAGCTGTTTTCCTCATGGGGACCGACAAAATGTCCCCACAAGGTCAAAAATTTCGGGTTTTTACTATCCTTATGGGGACATTTGGTACCCACAAAGTGATAAATACACGCTCACACACACACACACACACACACACACACACACAAATGCTGTTCAGCAACACACTTCAGCCCAGTTTGTCATTGTCAGAGTAGGCAGTGTAATATGGAAGAGCTGTCTGAGCAGTATTTTGTGTGTGTGTGTGTGTGTGTGTGTGTGTGTGTGTGTCGGGGGTGGAAACACACTGCACCAGTGCTAGTGCAGCAGTCTGCCTGTGCTAGCCTGAAGCACTGCGACCCAAAGTCATCCACCTAGCTATTTGCAAACATTTACACCACTGCTGCACTTGACAGGTTAATGCTGCTAAATTAAGTTATCCTAATGAAAATATTTGAGTTTTATTTGAATAAATACATCATTTGCACCATACAAAAGTACAAGGACTCTCATATTAGCAAACTCCTTGCTAACCGCTACCACTGCCTGCAAAGATTTAAATAACAACAGAATTTACTTTTAACACATCAGATTCTTTACAAAACCCATGAACGAAGACAGAAAAGTGCCTTTCAACCAGTTTGACCAGCATAACTGCACTGACATCATCAGGAAGAGATGACTTTTAGCCAATAAGAGTCAAGATAACTGCGATTAGCTACCCTGAGGTATCCAGTCCATGCTTTTAAGAGTCCTCCCAAACAATAAAGCGCTAGCAAAACATCTACTATAATATAATGAAGTATTTGCGATTTATGTTGCTTACAAAAAAACAAAAATAAAAAAACAACAAGTATTTTGTCAGATAAGTATTACACAGCTAATGGCTGTCAATGAGAGAGGGGTCTGTCTGCGTCCTGCAAGACTACTACAAGTTATGCCCCCTCAAATAAACAGCAAAATCCTGCAGTCTTGGAACAGTTGGATGCCACATTCATACACTGTTTGTTGTGTTTATTTGGAGTCCCGCAGCAACCATACACCTACACCTATCCATAATTCTAAACGTATCTAAAACCACAAAGATTTAAAAAATGAATATACCACAAATTAAAAGTTATTGTGAATTCAATCATAATGCCGTATCACTAGGTGGCGACAGCGAAGATACATTTTATGAATGTAAAGAGGAGAAGAAGCTAGCGGTATGCTAAGCTAAAAGGCTAACCGATTAGCTTGTAAGCTAACTAGAGAAAACAGAACAGATACATGTTTATTTTACCATTTATATATTTTTTTATTGAACAAGCAGAAATTGTGCTTGTTCTTAAGTTAAGTTTTTAACCTTCAGGTAAGTTCAGTTTAATAATAATATAATAATAATAATAATAATGTTTAATAATATGATATGTGACATATAAATTAAGTTATTCTTTGTCATATTTAAAGCATTAAGACAACATTAATCATCCAGTGATTGCATAGTATTTTTAAAGTCCTTGTAGCCAATAGAATCGCTTGATGATCCAAGGGGGGCGTTACATGTAGTGGGCGTGTCGTGAAGTGGGTGTTCCTTGTAGTCTTGCAGGAGGCAGAGAGATACACTTGGTCAAGCACTTTGCTTTTTGCGCCCTTAAGGTGTAGTTACAGCATCAACCAGCAGAGGTTAACTGGCCCAAGCTAACTTTGCTAAGCCCCGCCTTAAAAATGTTACTGACCAATCATACCTTAGCAACTGTTGCCATCCACAATATTATCTAAGAAGATTTGGCTCTTTTCTAATTTATGTCTATGACAGTTTGGAACGTTTTAAACTGAACTTTACAGACTTTTATCCAAAAGTATGATAAAATATTGTTTTCGGGCACTTTGTGACCCACACAGTACTTCTTTGCCTTGTCTAAATCTTAAAATAAATCCTAAGAAGTTCATACTTTGGATTAAACTATGGATAAGTCCTCAGTAAACATTAATAACATCCTTAAGGTCAAATAAATTTGCTCCAAGGCCAATTAATGTTAATAACTTATTGTTTATTAATTTACGTAGTGATTTGGGTCATCGTAGAGGTGACATTTTTTACTTGTAAAACAGCAGATCAAATTGGCTTGTAATATCACAATTCACTCCAGCACACATACAAATATTATCCATTTAATTTATACCACTTTAAATGCACATTTTACTACAAACCACCATTTGTGAAAATCTATGATTTATTCCTATGGGATGTTCTGTAAAACTGAGCGAGAAAACAGCAACCAAGGGGGGCAGAGCTTAGTGATGGGGTCAATTTTGAAGAATGGTAAAATTGCTTTTTTGCTCTTTAACTCCCACACACAAAAACACACACCTTTCACATCTGATTTTGTAAGCACGTTGTAATATCTCTTCGCCCGAGGGCACTAAATCTACCCACCCAGCACCTTTGGTGGTCCTTGCAAAATATTACGTTGTGCTGGTTCAGTCAAAAACACATCAAAACAAACTGTAGTGCGGCTCTGCAGCGTGCAAATAATCCCTTGCAAAAATGGTTTATTTGCGACAAAGTGGTAGTTCATATGTGAAACATTTGCAGCAAACAAAACAATTTGACACAAAATGATTTCCAGAAGTAGACAACTTGCCAATATTGCAAAACTCTTATTTGGCAAACTTAAACTCAGACTTAAAATCTCATGTCATTCTGTTTTTCATGTCATTTTTTTCTTGTTTGAAGGATGTTTAGCCAAGACAAATAAGACAAAAAATACTCTGTAAGAAAATATTTTTTTTGCAGTGTACGTTATATCATAAATATGTTCAAATCTTTAGTGTTTTGTTAAAAAAGTCTTTAAGATGGCCTGAGATAGCCCAGAAAATTAATTACAGTATTTAATCTTTATATTTTCAATATTCCATCTTTCTAATGACCCTGAAAGTCATTGTTTTCCTTACACAAATCTACAGTTTTGGCAAACCCTTGTAGTAAACATGCCTTTAATTTACTACTAATTATGATCACATGCACAAAAGCTTTATGCCAAACGTTTAACTGATAAAATGTATCGTAAGATTAATGCTTAAAACATGAAAAAACTACAGTATTTGCTAATGTGGTAATTGACAAATAGTTTTTTCTTGCTCTAAACATAAATGCTGCTTAACTGCGTTGGATTTCTCTGAAAACAAAACAAAATATCTTCTATATTTGCTTCTCCAGTAAATGTGTTTTTTAAAGAAATAAGATTAAAAAATGTACACTGTTAAAAATGCCAGTAATTTTAACGGTAAGAGACTGTAAAAATGCTATAGAAACAAATTTCATTGTTTAACGAGTATTAACTGTAAAATATACAACACATTTTTTAAATATGAAAAGACAAATACAGTATTTTTTACCAAAAACAAATTTTCGATGTAAAAAGTACGATTTAACGGTACAAATGTACATTGTTTAACAAGAGAGCGCATGTACTTTTTACAGTAAAATATTGTTAAAATTACAGTAAAAAACATTAATCGGGTGTTCCCACAATTCCCTGCATGACCCATCATATTTCATTATATTTTATGGGAATAGTTATGTTTCTTCTTATTTTTAATATCAGTTATGTATATTCTTTATATTTATTGTTACATATATTGTTTACATTTAATGTATTTGAGTTACTGTTTACTGCATTATTTAAATTTCCCATGTGTTACCCTGATGTGAGAGACACTGAGCACCGTCTCCACACGTTTATTGGTCGTTGCTCCTGGAAGAGCCACTATTGGTGAACTTCATGTCATCATGTGACCTTCTGTCATTGTTACGGTGATTGTCAATACCTTATAAAGTGGTAAATAGTCTCATCCGATAGTAAGAAAAAGCAAATAATGCTTCAACGGCTACATTGTCAAACAAATGCAACTTCTGTTTGAAAGCGTGCATTTTGAGCAGTTGAAACGTATATATACTGGTCTTCTAATTTTAATAGGTATTTTTAAGATAAAACGTTGCTCATAAAGTCAAGCTGCTCATAATACAGCAGTTAACTACTCTACACGCTGCTAACAAACAGTAACTAACTACATTGAAGCTACTTGCTTTACTGCTTGTTACTGTAAAAGTTCTTTTGAAAAACAGCTGAACTATTGTCATGCTACTGAAAAATGTAAACACCTTTTCTAAAATGCCACCGTCTGCTGTTGAGCTGAAAATGCCCGTTTCTGAAAGATTATTGGAGATTTGGGCTTCATTCAATTTCTATCAGGATTGGTGGATCAGGACAAACTCAGGAAGTAACATAATTTATGATATTTCACGGATCACCGTCATTGTTATCGCGTCTGTTCTAATAAACCTCACTTACACCGCAGCTGATGTTGCTAGATTTATACTTTTTGCAAATAAAGTTACGCAAATGTTTTTCGCATTTTTGTATGCAATATTTCTCAGGCTTTAGAAGTGTGTTAAACGTGTATTCATATAAATCTGTTATGTATACAATATAATCAATCTTACAAAAATTGAGAGTTCATGGCAAATTCGCCACTGATTATTTTCACATGCAAATGAACTTTGCGGCAAACAACAGCAGGAACACAAGCGGAGTGACACACACACAGTGAAGCGTCTGAGTGCTGATGGTGTCAGACCACCAGTGCTCATGGAACATCTCTCGTCCAATCAGATTCGAGGACAAGAACTAACTGTTGTATATAATATAATATAGTATAATATAATATAATATATTTAATATAATATAATATAATATAGTATAATATATATAATATATTTAATATAATATAATATAATATAATATAGTATAATATATATAATATAATATATTTAATATAATATAATATAATATAATTAATATAATATAATATAATATATTTAATATAATATATTATAATATAATATAATATATTTAAAATAATATATTAAAATTAATATAATATAATATAATACAATTTAATATAACATAATATAATTAATATAATATAATGTAATATAATATAATACAATTTAATATTAGCATAATATAATTTAATATAATATAATACAATTAATATAATATAATTAATATAGTATAATATAATTAATATAATATAATATAATACAATTTAATATTAGCATAATATAATTTAATATAGTATAATATAATATAAAATAATATAATACAATTTAATATTAGTATAATATAATTAATATAGTATAATATAATTAATATAATATAATGTAATATAATATAATACAATTTAATATTAGCATAATATAATTTAATATAATATAATATTAGTATAATATAATTTAATATAATATAGTATAATATAATTCATCTAATATAATATTAGTATAATATAATTCTAAAGCATATACTGTATTTGTAGCTAATATTATTATTATTTATTTATTTTTTACTTAAATAAGCTGAGCTTGACTGTGCAATCTGCCATCTAATGCTGCAATTGCCTTTTTAATTTAACTAGTGTACATCCTACTGTGCCTTTTATGAAATTGAAGAAGTGATGATAATAGCCTTTAAGGAAATAAAAAAAAAATGTAATGTTTATTGGCTGTCCGTGTTGATTTGAAGAAGCACCGGGAGACTCTTTCACTTTATGTTATTGCATGCCAATTTCAGCAAGACATGATTACAGCAGGCAAAGACCATTCAGTTTCATGAGCCATCAACCAAATATCCACCTTTAAAACATATGGCACTCCAGCGAGCGAGAGATATAGAGAAGAGAATAAAGTTTACATGGGTTCACTTATCTTACTGGTACCACAAATAAACTGGCAAACAGTACAATGTTGAACACGGCATGCACTGCAAAAAATCACTTTATAATCTGTATTTTTGTCTTGTTTTCCAGTATAAATACTGTATCTGACCATGCATAAAAACAAGATACATTTCCTTTCTTCACAAATTCTTTACTTACACAAAGCTTGTAAGATGTATGCTTAAAACAAGAATAAATAAATGTAATTTATAAGGATGCACAATATAAATATTTTGGCTATATAGGCCAATAACGATACCGATAGTTTGTTACTTACCTTATTTTAGAGGCATAATTTTAGGAAGGGATGATAGGGTCAACTTTCTGAAAATCAGAAATGTCCCACCCGACATTTGGGCAATTTTACCGCACAGAAAATACTTAAAATTCATACTGTGTTTTAAATGTCCTTAGTATAATTATTAATATGGAAATTATTGTCCAACCTCTTCCAATGAATGATTCTGCTTTTTCGGCCGGCAAGCGCCCTCTTAAGGAAGACACCTTAAAAATTGCCATTATGTCTTGAGTACATAATCAATCAATGTTCAAAAGAGTGTTCTTACCGTATCGTAATCACTACGGTAAGCCTGTAAAAATAATTTTTATTTTTAGCTGTCGGGTCGGAATCGGCGCAAAATCGCTGGTTTATGATGTACATCCTTGCGTCATTACGTCATGTCCATAAACACGGGAAATTAGAACCGCTGTCTCGTTCCCATGTTAACAGTAGATGGCGGTAATGCACTGTTGTAGTTTGCGAGTCGCCGTTAAAATGAAGGAAGCAACTACAGTTCAGTCAGTCACACAGTACAGGACTGTATCGGAACAATCCGGATGGCAAAGTTGTTTACCTGCTTTAATGCTTGGATATGTTTTCTGGTTGGGTTGTTGAAGCTTATATTGCTTGTCATGCTTGTATAAATCAAACATTACTCGCGTTAACCAATCGCGATGTATCTATGTTGTCAGGGGAAGTTCCTGTGACATTTCTTAGACATACTAGTGTAGTATTACGGTTCACTTGCATTATCAATGAGGCTGTACAATATAATACAACAATAATAAAGTCTTCCATTGAACTTGTATCAGCCATATCACAACTATCACCTTGTAAATTGATAAGTGTAGTACAATAAAAACATTAATAGTAGATAAAACACTCCAAAAATAATATTAAAATATACTGATAGTGATTGAGGTGATTGGGTCCCATGTTCTCTATGTAAAAGCGTTTTAAGTGTAAAATTTAAAATGTGAATGCGAGTGTTGTTTATCTTCATCAAAGCAAGTAATATTTAATAGATAAATGTTTAATCATATAACCTAATTATATCAACATGAAATAGCACATTATCACTGCGGCTCTGAATATCTTCCAGTCATGATCACACACAAGCGATGTCCAGGAAACCTCATAATATGAAATTAATTCGCCAGAAGAGCAGTGCCGAAACACGACTCAAGTAAAGTGTTCTTGCAATTTTAAGATTCAATCACAGATGTCGCTAGAGAGCACAAAGTTACACAGTGCAGCTTTAAGACGCTGGTATAACTCCCAATAAATTTTTTATTTTGCACACTCGAGAAGGGCATCAGGATTCAAAAATAATGTTTTGTCAATAAAATAAGGCATTTGTGATAAAACAAAAAAAATTTGTTAATTGTGGGCTAAGCCTAAAGCCTACTTTGTTAATACATTTTACAGAATGTCACTTTATGCCGCTTTGATATTTTCACGAGCTAAATCTTGCAAAAGATTACATTTGATTTTGACCCATTAACCTTAGGTTTATCGTATCGCATATTGCTGCATGTTATTGCAAGTTTTTATCGCACATCACGTTTTTCCTCCTAACCGTGCAGTGGCCAGTTCTTAATTTGCTTATTCTTTAGAAATTATTGAAACGAAAGGCTGCTATTTAATATGGAGGGGCAGAGAAATACTGTAAGATATGATACTCATTATATGAGGTAATACTGTTATTTTGACTATATTAATAGACTGACTTTCTCGTATTTTCTCAATACCAACATTTTGAATAAGATCCTTGTTATCTGCAGGGTTGGGAGGATTACTTTTGAAATGTATTCCACTACAGATTACAGAATACATGCTGTGAAATGTAATTTTTAATGTCTTCTGTTAGATTACTCAAGGTCAGTAATGTAATCTAAATACTTTGGATTACTTCTTCAGCACTGGTAGATTTTTTCAATACATGATGTATTATATATACATTCTCTGAAAAACCAAAATATCTCAAGCAGTGTTGTTTCTAAAACAAGATTAATCAAACTGATCTTGTTTTAAGGATTTTTAGATATTTTTACAGGAAAACAATACAAAAATTATTACCAAGAATATGATTTTTGCCCTAATATCAAAGGTCTTACTAGACAAAGAAATTATGATCTAACTTGAATATTCTTGATAAATAAATATGATCGTGTCTGGTAACATGTGCATGTTAAATGGCTAGAAATAGCATTTTAGCTTAGCGTAAAGCTAACAATTTACACAAGGTTCATCTCGATTTCTTCTACTCCAAACTTACTTCAAACGTACTTCTCTGTGTGCTCGTATGAATGTAACACATCATAAGAAAGTGTTTCACGCTGTTCAAATGCTCTTTGGTTCGCATCATTTATATGTATAAATGTTTTCCATCTGAAAGGACAAAATATTAAATGAAACAAATGACAATAAAATGCAAAGTAATCTCTTCAGTAATCAAAATACTTTTAGAATGTAACTGTATTCTAATTACCAATGATTTTAATTGTAACTGTAGTAGAATACAGTTACTTATATTTTGTATTTTAAATATGTAATCCCGTTACATGTATTCCGTTACTCCCCATCCCTGCTATATGTCGCTACTAACTTTCAAACCAAAATTACGCCTTTGCCATATTTTGACATCAGATCACTGTTTTAATGCTTAAAATGTACGAAAAGGTTTCCATTGAACATTGGACCTGTTGACCACATGACAGGCCAAAATGTTCACAGTGAAGGATACATACAAGATCAAATAAAAAAGATCAAATAAATGGCTAAATATGATAGCATGATGACTGATATGAAAAACATAAAACATTTTGCCCTTCTGCTTATGCAGTTTGTTTAAAACGCAGCTTATTAAGGTTTAGTAATCACACAAAGCCATATTGCAATCAATTATGCAGAATTAATGGATATCTCAGAAGTCAAAGTCAAAAGTGTTTGGAATGGTTTCCCTCATCATGTTGCCTAAAGGTTAGTGCCGTTTAACGTTTTTCAACATTAACGTGAGAACGAGACAGAAACAAAATGAACTATGACATGTTCTGAGGAGTGCCAGCCATTCTAGATATTGTGGCTATTATTACTTCTGGAGTTTTTACAAAGTTTGTTACTAATTAATGATCAATTTACCATCGGTTTTTCATATGCCCATCTTCATGCTTATTACCGATATGCCGATGATTTTAACCGATACATCCGTGCATCCCTAGTAATTTACCACTGGGATAAACTTAAACTTAAATGAATGTTTACGGTTCAATACAAGTTAAGCTCAATTGACAGGATTTTGACGTATAATGTTGATTACAACAGAACATCATTTCAACCAGTTCCTTTGTTTATATAAAAAAGAAGCAAAAACTATCCAAAAGTTTCAAAAGTAGTTGAACAAAGTTGCGATATTGGATATAGCTTTACACTGATAAGATTAGTACGTGTTTTTATGCCACTAAAATCACGTTAACGTGAATAACGTTTACGTTTTGTGGCTATACATTTGAAATGTTTTGAAAGCGAGTATACATGTTTTTGGGCTGACGCCATTCACTCCCATTGAAAATGCCTTACAGTAACTATGTAACAGATGAGGCTAAATCATTTTTTGTGGTAATCAACATTATGCTACAAATACTGTCAATTGAGCTTAACTTGTGTCTTGTTTTGAGGAAACCTGTGTCGAATAAATGTGTCACATTTCGATATTTTTACTAGAAAATAAGACAATACTGATTACCAAATATTCCCAGTCTCACAGCCCCCACTGCAAAAGAGACGTTCTTTACAATAGCAGCGCATTATGTGTCCGTTGAGTCCAAATCCTACGTCATTATTACCCAAGCCCATCCATTACTGTAAAACATAAAAAAGGGACAATGTTCTTCTTCAAACATTACCAACCCCTGTACGCCACTACAGGAACAAGATTTATCACTAGAAGGGTGAACGTTTTCACTCCACTGCACAATCTCCACATATAACACTCACACAAGCGTGTGTATGTGTGTGTGAATGTGTCCAATGCGGCGATGCCTCCTCTGTCTCACCTCTGTTTACAGTAGAGCAAGGTCTACTCTGCATCGAATGTATATATACGATATATAATGTGGAGCTCTCAAGGATTGACCCAAGCACTTAGCTTGAATTGCTGCACACCTCCCCGTCATCTATCCCAGTCTGCATTTCTATTTTCCATCTGACTTACAACGCGCTATTCACCTGGTCTCCACCGCAATCAATGCGATTGCCTCTTAAACAGCCTTTTCCTGTTATCAGGCCTGATGTGTTTGAGCTCCGAGACTGCATTGGCAATTGTGCGGCAAAGAAGAACAAGAATAAAACACACAGTTCTTGACTTTTATTACTGACCTCAGTGCAGTTCATAGGGATGATTCACACAAGAATGAAACTTTTCAACACTTGTGCCTTTTTTTGCCATTAAAGGAATATTCAGGGTTCAATTGAGGTTTGTGTTCATTTGTGGTAAATGGTCTGCACTTATAAAGCACTTCTTTTTAACCTTAGAGGTTACCAAAGCGCTTCACTGTGTCCCATTCACCCATTCACACACACATTCATACACCAATGGCGGCAGAGCTGCTATGTAAGGTGCTAGCCTGCCATTGGGAGCAACTTGGGGTTCAGTGTCTTGCCCATGGACACTTCGGCATGTGGAGTCAGTGTGGCCAGGAATCGAACCACCAACCCTGCAATTGGCAGCCGACCCGCTCTATCACCTGAGCCACAGCTGCCCCATTTGTGGCATAATGTTGATAACCACAAAAAATTATTTTGACTCGTCCCTCCTTTTCTTTAAAAAAAGCAAAATCGAGGTTATAGTGAGTCACTTACAATTTTTAGAGGGTTTAAAAGACTTAATAATTGTATAAAAGCACTTAAATGGATTCTTCTGTTAAAACTTGTGTTATTTGAGCTGTAACGTTGTTAAAATCATCGTTTTACATTCGTTTCAGGGTTGAAGAGGTTACTCCGTTACGTCATCAAGGCAATGACGCTGTAAAACTGGATATAACTTTACACAGTAAAGGTTAGTAAGTGATTTTAACACAATAAAATCACGTTAACATGCATATTGTTCACATCTTGTGGCTATGCTTTTAAAACAGTGAGTATTTTAACGTTTACGGATTGACCCCATTGACTTCCACTTTACCAGTAAAGTAAAGGAGGGACGAGTCGAAATACAGTTTGGTGATAATCGACATTATGCCTCAAATGCTGTCCACTGAGCATAACTTGCATTGACATTCATGGAACCTTCCCATTGCACAAAGAATATTTAGACTATAAAAAGGTACATAAAACCAAATTTGTACATAGAACCTATTGGAACCACTATTTTTTAAATAGTGCATATGGCTGAATTTTCATTTTTGGGTGAAATATCTCTTTAATTTCTCCTGCTAACTAGTGCCTTTTTATGTCAAAGCAAAGAAATAAGAGAGTATTTATGCTTCGCTTCTCCATATGTTCTGCTTCTTCACCGAAAAAAACATCAAGCTAATCAAATTTATAAGATGAAGTCCCTTTGGTAGCTGACAGGACAAGTAAATCTGCGCCTGTTGTAGGCGGAACAGCTCAATCAGCAAAAAAGATGCTCGGAATCAGCAGCTGTACGGCTATAACAAGCTCTCTGCTGGACAGCAACCCATAATAGTCTGTGCAATAGTACTCTGGAACTTCAATAATTCATTAGCTGTTGCCTAATGAGAATTTGTTGCCATTGCAATTCAGATATATGCAATATAAATCATGAAACTTGACATGACAAAATATAAAAGTACAAAAACAAATGCAACTGAATTGTATCTTAACACGTACCTACAGAGTCAGCAGTGATGTATTAAACTGCATCCTTCAGGTTTCATGAGATGCATATTGTGCGGTTACAAATGATGACACACTCAAGTTGTATTCTACGCACATTGGCCACTATTATGTAATGTGATACTGCAGCACTCGCCTGCATGTAAAAGTTGCACTCACTGAACAAAGATCTCTCCTCCATGCTGCATTCAAACACTGTTTCTTCCCTGAAATTCTGTTATAAAGACTTAAAGACTACATTTAGACTCTTATCTGTGTTAAAAAAGCTTTAAAATATTCAAATGCATAGTAGAATTCACATGCCTTACCATAAAGAGGGGATACTGTACTTACCTCTGGATGGTGCGTATCCTCACTAAAGATGTACTGCACCAAGAGGAGGGTGGTGGTGGGGAGAAGGTGGGAGGTCAGAAGAACGAAACTTCCCAGGGCACTTGGAGAGCTTAAGAAAAAAGAAAAAGCTAAGTGACAATAATCAGGACTTTGCTTTTATCCTCTTCTGGCTTTGTTGGAAATATCAGACCCCGGGCAAACACATACACACATCCCCAGATGTCTTCTAGGCACCCCCACACTCACACACATATACGCACACACACGATAGCTTGGATCGGGACAGCTGCAGTGATGCTCTCATGCGCACACACACATTTCTCAGCCTCACACCCTGCAATCGTTGCTCAGCTCCACAGCCTGTGGTGCTCTACTGCTGTATTTGCCGGCACTGGGCTGTCATTGGTTCATGTACTGCTCAATAAAAACTCATCTCGTTTCCAATTGGATGAGGGTGGTATTTTTTCATGGTACACTCTGGAAACCCATCCCACCCATTTTGCTTTAAAAACCTCTCTAAGGAGAATGCTGAGCTTTGAAAATCACCCAGGATGAATAGGAGGAAAAGAGATGGAGTGATAAGACCGCGGGAGGGTGGGGGCGAGAGAGAGCGAGAGAGGTGCAGTAATGGACCATTCAATGAACGGCCGGGAGAAGCGCTAGAGCCGCTGAGGATTTTGATGTGGGGGTGGGGGGGTTCTAGGGGACATTCAGAGTCAGACTTAATGTGTTATAGTGCAAACAAACAAAACAAAAAAAAAGCTAGAAATAGCCCAACGATTAGAACAGAACGCAGGTTCTCGTGACACGTTATTATATGTCCTTTAAGTCCTTTTTTAACTTAACGCTGTGCCTACAAACATGGCGCTTCTGCGTGAGATGTGCTGCAATGGTCAAAAACGTTCATTAAAAACAACTGAAAAAGCACTGACGGATGCAAAAAACGCTTTCGGAGTGAACGGTCACATCCGTCTTTGGCTGTTGAATCGTATACCATGGCTCCAATCCATCTTGCACCATCCATCTGCTTTTGAATGCAAAAACACAGCCCTGTTGCCATGCGTTAAGTTTTCACGGCATATTTACTGTATTACTGAATTACTGTAATTATGTGATGTCAACTAGTAGATTATACACGGAGCTATTCACGTCCTCTCAGACCTTGTAAGTTAATAATTTCTATTGTAACCTTTATAACGGCAAATCGCTTATCATTACACTTATTCATTTAATTCACCTCTATATGTTCTTGCAAAACCATAATAATAATAAAAAGTACTCCAGGCATTAATGGCACAATAAAATGTAATACCAAACAGAAACATGTGTTGATTGTGTTTCCCATCGATACCGATACATAGATACCTTATTAGCATCTGTTTCTATAGACCACGATACATCGGCACGTCCGCCATATTGGATAGGTCAAGAGCCATCTGTCAACACATGAATGTAAATGGACCGATACGGTCTGCAACAGTCTATTGTCTTTTCCAGCCAACTTTCAGAGTGTATGATTTTCCTCAAACATTGGGCAAAATGTTTTTCCCCTTAGCAAACTGCAAATAATGTATTGAGTTCTTGCCCACAAGTCACCATCCGATGCATCCTCGATTTCAATGACTTATCCGGGTAATTTCCTGCATTCTCTGCACTTGCGTTTTTTATTGGAATCAAACTTCGGCAGTGGATGATGACGTAGAACGTGTCCATGAGAACTTAAGAATTTACGTATCTGAACCAACCCAATGAGGGATCTATGTATGTATATATATATATATATATATATATATATATGGTGTTCCCTACCTTCAACTGTTGATGCGCTGCCATATTGGTTCTTTTTACATGACGTCACAACTGTTCTACGAAGATGTGAACGATTTTCGAGTCGGGATTTCGTAATTATGGTATTTCCGACATGACGTGAACACACCATTAACCATAAGAACGCTTCCTGTGTGAATTTACGGTACAATTTATTTGTGCAAATATTTTCTGCGAACATTACTTTGATAAGAAAGAATGCAGTGCTAGAAATGGTGGTACATTCCCCTGCCTGGCGTTGGAAAGTCTGATTCATTCGGACAATTTCTTTCAACTAACTAGTACACATTCACTGATTTATCATGTTAGCCATGTTTATTGCTCATTTTTTATCCTCTTAAGTAAATGTTTTGGTCATAGTTAAATACAGATATTTTTTTATTATTTTTAAGGTAATAAATATGCCAAATGTTGCATTGTTTATCATTATGAACACATCACCCACCTCATAGTTTTACTCTCAAAGTTCTACTGTACAGTCGCGTGATTAACACGTGTTTTGCGTATCGGTTTGACAGAATAGTTAAAAAGTATTGATTCAAAAGAGCGATTCCTTCTCACATTACAGCAGCAGTTCCAAATAAAAGTTCACCCAGTCACTACAAGCGACTTCAAATGCTTTGTAAATCGATTCGACCAAATCATTAAAGAGAACCGATTCAACAAGACGATTCATCCGCGAATTGGAGATATTTACATCTCACCATCGAGTGTGGGGTGGGTTTGGAGCATCATATAGAGGCACACATGGCAGTGTATTCATTGCAGTAGATATGTTCAATAACGCTTCGGTTCTGCTCAGATGCTTTCCCGCTGTGCACCAGCAGCACGTAACTTAATATGCTCCATGTAAATTATTAAAGAATGATGGGATGCACTGTTGAACTCACTCACCAACGGAGCATCTTGTCCACAAACTAGAATCTCTTAATAATACCAGTAGTTGACAGTAGCCAAATCTTTCACTCTCAGGCTCACACTATATAATTAACTGTTTTGTATATTTGTCACAAAAATCGACATTAACCCAAGCAGTTCCTACTAGCAATGCAGCAACCTTCTTTTAGAAGGTGCTGGCTAGGCGGCTATCTACTGTATGTGCTGTATCGTATCGTAGTTGTATTATATTGAAACAAATCAGCTAAAAGATGTCAGTCCCCCACCCCCCTTTAGTCTATCTCCATTTGCAGCCTGGTGCCTCAATACTAATTAAATGGATTTGAAGGAGTCCAATCCGTCAGCACCTAAAATCAATGAAATAAAGTCAGGCCTCCAAGCCACTATGCCTGAGTTCTTTCAACAGGCAGATTTCAAGTTGGTTGAAATTGGAAAAATAGACAGTATACTTAGTTACAAAGGCACTGGCAGAAATGTAATGTGTCAGTTCAAATGTAATATCTAGTATTTGCTCAATGGAGCCAAAATAGCGTGTCAATGCATTCAAACAACTTGTAGTGTTTAAACCAACCCTATGCTCTAGAGTAGGTCTAAACATGTTTTGATACTTTGTTTTATCATTTGTATTCATGTAAGGTAAACAAAGAGAAAGCGTAGGACTTTTGGTAACTGACCATTTATAATCCTGCAGTCGTATA
Organism: Xyrauchen texanus; assembly: GCF_025860055.1. Lineage (NCBI taxonomy): Eukaryota > Metazoa > Chordata > Actinopteri > Cypriniformes > Catostomidae > Xyrauchen > Xyrauchen texanus. Next base: position 3,900,532 of record NC_068282.1, read on the forward strand.
CAATGTCACAGGGGTTTTATGAATGTCAAACTGTCATAGGGGCACAAAAGAGAGGATTGAGTCATGATTAGATTTATTATTATTGAGGCAGCAGCAGCCTTCCGGGCTATATGGCAGACGTCCAAGTCATCCTGTTTCTGTGTCTGCAGACCTAACCTTGGCATCTCGCTGGAACAACTCAAGCTCAATGGCGCATCAGATGCATTAAGAAATTGATCCAAATCTTAGTTTATATACATTAAAATATAATGGAGTGTTAGCGTAAAGTTGCAAGATTTTACAACGTCCTTAATTCAAATAATCTATTTACATTTCTAAAAGTAAAACACCTTAGAGGTTTCAAGCTAGATCCACCAAACTTAAATGAAAAAACGATCCATTGGCTAATCAATCATAACAAAGCGTAGAAAAGCTTCTACTCAAAAATGTACATATTTATAAATTTTTTAGCTTCAACACAAAATATTAATAAGAAGGTGAACTTAGAGTGATACATAAAGTTAATGGATAATAATGAGTTCCTTGAAGTTCTTTGGCTTAAAAATCCATAAAATTAAGATTTTAAGTATACTAACCAGTTAAGTACAGAACTGAGTTTGTGAGCAATACCCATAAGCCCTTTAAGTTTGTTTGGTCAAAAGTAACTTATTGGAGCATTTAAGAATTATTCCATGATACTCTTGATTGTTATGGAAGTATACGATAAGGTTTGTTGCGAAACAAACCAAAATCGAATGTATTATTTAGTGAAATATTCACTGAGCATTGATCTACTGTGCTCATGATTGGGCACGAGAGCAACATTTCACGCAGCGCCCTCTCAACATTGGGGCGTTCAAGCTAAAATAATTTTGTTTATCTAAAAACAGTCATGTCATTATCGGTCCGTGACCTTCAGCTCTCACTGGATCATTTGGCAGTCGAGTTGTGGTGGCGTAGTGGGCTACAGCACATAACTGTTAATCAGAATGTCGCCGGTTCTATCACCACGGCCACCACCATTGTGTCCTTGAGCAAGGCACTTAACTCCAGGTTGCTCCGGGGGGATTGTCCCTATAATAAGTGCACTGTAAGTCGCTTTGGATAAAAGTGTCTGCCAAATGCATAAATGTAAATTAAGCGGCTGGGATGAGGATTAGCACCTCTAAATCGGAGGTCATGGTTCTCAGCAGGAAACCAATGGAGTGCGTACTCCGGGTAGGGAAGGAGGTATTGCCCGAAGTGAAGGAGTTTAAGTACCTCGGGGTCTTGTTCACGAGTGAGGGAACAATGGGAGGTTGGCTGGAGAATAGGGGCAGTGGGGGCGGTATTGCACTCGCTCTATCGCACCGTTGTCACGAAAAGAGAACTGAGCCAGAAGGCAAAGCTCTCGATCAACTGGTCAGTTTTCATTCCTACCCTCACCTATGGTCATAAAGGCTGGGTCATGACTGAAAGAACTAGATCGCGAGTTCAAGTGGAGCTCAGTCATCCGTGAGGAGCTCGGAGTAGAGCCGCTGCTCCTTTGCGTTGAAAGGAGCCAGTTGAGGTGGTTTGGGCATCTGGTAAGAATGGTCCCTGTCCGCCTCCCTAGGGAGGTGTTTCAGGCACGTCCAGCTGGGAGAAGGCCTCAGGGAAGACCCAGGACTAGGTGGAGAGATTACATCTCCACACTGGCCTGAGAATGCCTCGGGGTACCCAAATCAGAGCTGGTTAATGTGGCTCGGGACAGGGAAGTTTGGGGCCCCCAGCTGGAGCTGCTGCCCCTGTGACCCGACTTCGGATAAGCGGTTGAAAATGGATGGATGGATCTAAAAACAGATCCTCCACATCAATAGTGACAACAGTACACAACACAGCTGCACACAAAACCGAGAAAAGAACTTGTTTGTAGTCTGTAGTCAAATAATTGATGCATTTCTATGCCCAACCTTATTTTTCAGATTTTGTTTAAACCAAAATGTCCCATTCATTTGTGTTGAATTTTCTCATTGAGTTTTGTGCTGTCAGATTCAATTGAGGGCTGGATACTTCTCTATGTCATCAAATCTCATAGGAATGGTGATGCAGCCAGAATGACAAGCACCATAAGCGCAATACAATACATCCTGCTCTATCAATCATCTTTGTTTGGAATGCTGCATATGTTATCAGATTACAGTATACCATAGATGGATTGCTTGGGGAACTTGTTTTAGCATTTGCAAAGTTTTGCATGTTAAAGGTCAGAATATTTAAGGTGACCTTTAATGTAAACAGAATAGAACTTTGGAAATAAAAATGTCTATAAATCAAATGTATCATTTAATTATATTAAAGAGTAGCATTATAGGCTGAATTGAGGGTTTGAATGTTATTTTTGTTTTAGAAGCAGTGGTTTCAGGGCTTAACTAATATATATAGATATAAAAGTTTGGAATAATGTACATGCTCTTATGGAAAGTAATTGGAACTTTTATTCACCAAAGTGGCATTCAGCTGATCACAATGTACAGTCAGGGCATTACTATTACAATTTGGAAAAAATAAACTACTTCAAAGAGTTCTCATCAAAAAATCCTCCATGTGCAGCAATGACAGCTTTGCAGATCCTTGTTATTCTAGTGGTCAGTTTGTCCAGATACTCAGGTGACCTTTCACCCCACACTTCCTGTAGCACTTGCCATAGGTGTGACTGTCTTGTCGGGCACTTCTCATGCACCGTACAGTCTAACTGACCCCACAAAAGCTCAATGCGGTTAAGATCCGTAACACTCTTTTCCAATTATCTGCTGTCCAATGTCTGTGTTTCTTTGCCCACTCGACATTTTCTTTTAGTTTTTCTGTTTCAAAAGTGGCTTTTTCTTGGCAATTCTTCCCATAAGTCCTCCTGAGTCTTCTCTTTACTGTTGTACATGAAACTGGTGTTTAGCGGGTAGAATTCAATGAAGCTGTCAGCGGAGGACATGTGAGGCATCTATTTCTCAAAATAGAGACTCTGGTGTACTTATCCTCTTGTTTAGTTGTACATCTGGTCTTCCACATCTCTTTCTGTCCTTGTTAGAGACAGTTGTCCTTTGTCTTTGAAGACTGTAGTTACACCTTTGTATGAAATCTTGAGTTCAAGCATTTTATAGCCTTCATTCTTCATCACACACACTCTGACACACACACTCTCTCTCTCTCTCACACACACACACACATACACTCTCTCACACTCACTCAGCTGTGTGTGTGTGTGTGTGCGTGAGAGAGAGAGAGAGAGAGTGAGACCTTCAGTAAGCCGTCTGCTCTCCACTGAATGAGAAGGTGTCTGCATCAGAGTATGAAATAATTTCCATATGTCACCCTATTCAGTCTGCAAGGATTTGATGAATACACTTTTCAGGGTCACTTGATCTTTAATATTCTTTTTTGATATACATTTTCTTTTATTGATTCTAACAAAGACAAGAACTGATTTAAATACAGAAATATCCATATGGAATAAACTTATAACCCTTTATAACCCCCTCCCCCCCAATACCACACTAATAAACACATCAATTAAAAATTGTCTTCCTCCACTGCCCCTCATTAGGAGCCTTTCAAATGAGACAAATAACTGCCCCATTTCCTGCCATACATTGCCAGATTACCCAGCCATCTGGATGTCATCTCACCAACTCGGTGCACCACTCACGAAATGAGGGCACATCAGTTGACTTCCATCCCCTTAACGATTAACTGTCTTCCATTCATCACGCTATTTAGGACCCAGCTTTTTATAATATATTTATCTCCTATATTCTGGACCGCCCCATCACCCAAAATATGCAGTCTGGGGCAAAATGAAAATTGAGTGTCCACTACGTCAAACACAAAGCTCTGGACCCTCAACTAAAATTCCTGGATCTTAACACATCACCAAAATCTTCTGATTGGCATCGCCAGCAGGTGGGTGTGTCCTGAAAGAGCAAGCCTATACAATCTAGAGGGGGTCCAATAGCATCGATGCAAAATCTTAAATTGCATCAGATGCACCCTTGCATCTCTAGATGTAGACTTCTAGAATCCTAGTGCACACTCCCTCCTCAAATACCAAATTTAAATCTTTCTCCCATAATCTCTGGAGAGAAGTTGAAGCCCTGTCACCCAGACTCTGAATTAGCAGAGAGTAATACACTGATGCCTCATGACCTTCTCCAAAAGCAGTAATCACCACTCCCAGAGTATCTGCCACTTTAAGGGGGTGTATGCAACCCCCAAAAATAGTACCGAGCAGGTGGCTCAGCTGTAAATACCTAAAGAACTGAGATCTGGGAATCCTAAAATGGTGAACCATATATTCAAAAGATCTCAACACTCAACTCTCAGGCCTTTTAATTGTCTTAAAGGAATGTTCCGGGTTCAGTGCAAGCTAATCATCATCTGTGGCATGCTATCCATTACAAACAATTACAAAACAAAAATGACATCTACATCTACATTAATTCTATGGGGCAAGACATTCCTGATGGTTTAAAGCAAAAATAAGGATCTCAAGTGATTATATTAATAGTTCCTTACAAAATGATGTAACTTGAGCTGCAAATTTGTAAGTTCTTTTAAGTGTGGGACTACTTTTCTAGCAGTTTGTACTCTTGCCCCATTGACTTCTATTGTAAGTGCATTACAGTAAACAGGAGTTTTGCTTGTTTTTACAAACAGAGGCAAGGGTCAAATGTATTATTTATCTGGTAATTGACAGCATGTCACAGATGTTGTCAACAGAGGTTATCACGTATTGAACTGGGAATATTCGTTTGCATTATAAAGAAATGACAAAAGACAACGTGGGTGAAAGGCTCTAGTTTAATGTAACACACACTGGATGGTCCTGTTGGTTTGGTTGGGACATGATCTAAGTTACAACATTGGACACAGTCAGGAACAAGTATATGCTATTAAATACGATAAAGAACCAAAATGTCTATTTTTACATATTTTTATTTCATATGTACAGTACATGATTTTTTTTTCATCAGCAAAAGACGTCTTCACAATCCTACAAATGGAAAAGAAAAAGCAAAGTCATGACATTCTTACATCTTTTAATGGTTTGTAGCAACTTGACACTTGTATGTATCTCATCCAATCAGATTTGAAAGCAGAATCTATTATGTAGATTAAACAATACAGTAGAATCTTCCAAAGCGTGCAAGTTCTCACCTTTAGTGAGGAATTCCACATTCTGCTGTTTCTAATCTGGGACTAGAGTTCATGGAGAGAGGAAGAAACAAGCAACAGGTGTAAGAACAGCCTGAAATAATTTGAACATCCAAGCAACACAAACTCATATACTGCAGGGTTAGCTTTAGCAACACTAGCCCGATTTTACTGCATCACCTTTTGCTCTGACATCACAATTTACTACTCTGAATACATTCTCCCCAACATCAAAAGTACAAAATACATAAATGTAAATAATATTTTGCATAATGAAAATGAAGCCTCTTATAGAACAAATATGTTTTTTGCAATGTGGTATTATTTTTTATGACAATTAAGCACGTTACTGTAATGAGTGCGGGCGTTTTATGTCTGTTGGGTTTTTTGTTGTTGTTATTGTTGATTCTTATTACTGTAATTTTTTAACTATTGTAATATAATGCTTTTTTATTTGCCAGTATCGATTGCAGCAGTGCTTATATGAATTCTCCCTAATATAATGTGATTATTTGGGCTGTAAATTGTCCTTTAAGTGTGGGACTACTTTTCTTGTAGTTTCTTCTCTTGCTCGCGAATACTTCTATTGTAAGTGCATTGCAATAAACAAGAATTTTACTTGTTTTTACAAACTGAGAGACGAGTCAAATGCATTTTTTACCTGGTCACTGACAGCATGTCACAGATTTTGTTAACGGTTGTTAACACGTTGAACTCAAAACGTTCGTTTAAATGTTAAATTGGGTTTCGGTGCTCAGGCATTATAAAAAATTACGGCAAAACAACAAATATTAACAAGATATAAAAATGGTTTACTTTCATTGTGGAGCGGAGGGGGGCGGGGCCGGGCTACAATGTCGCACACCCGGTCCCCAATCGGCCTGATGGGGCGCACGAGGGATAAAGGCGGCCGGTGACGACGGTTCGAGAGAGAGAGAATTACGGGCATGTCCGTCATGTGTGTTTATGTTTGTGTGTTTTAAGTTTTTATTAAATTATTATTTATATTGACAAGCCAGTTCTCGCCTCCCCCTTGTCCATCTTAACTCCCTTACATTGGTGCCTTAACCCGGGAAGGAGGAGGGATGCCGGTCGCAGAGTCCTCAACACTACCGTCCACCCAGGGGAGCGCCGCTGCCATCTGCCGGGCGACGGAGTAGCCCGACCGCCCAGATGCGGGGAACGGCCGCCACCCGCAGGGCGAGTGGGGACTGGATTCCTCGACCGCCTGGAGCGAGGGAGCCGCTGCCGGGGGCGGAGGAGTGCCCTGCCATCCCCAGAGACATGGATGGGTCGAGAGAAGACCGCCGTCCATGAGAGGAGGAGGGAAGCAACTCGCCGACCGCCTGGAGCGGTAGGGGCACTGTCAGGGGCGGAGGAGTGTCCCCACATGCCGCCAGAAAAGCGGAGGGGCGTACTTGTCTGCTGGGGGTCGGAGGTTTGACTCCGGTTCGCCCGGAGAGGAGCGGCTGTCGTCCGCCGGAGAGTGTGGAGGAGTGTTCGAGGACCACGCGACGGTACATCAGAGAACCGGTGAGTGAGCTTTTTCTCTCTCTCTCCTCTCTCTCTCTCTTTCGCACCGTGTTGGCCTTTTCCCTCGCCTATTTAGTTAATTTTGTTGTTGTTTTCCCCTCCTCTCTCCTCCCAGGTCGAGGAAGGTGGGGATGACCTGACGGGGCGCAAAGCACGCCCCTCCCCAGGGGAAAGATGGGGGGGGGGTGTAGGTCATGCCGGTGGCATCCCGGCCTGAGGTAACGCTGGGAGGATTGTGGAGCGGAGGGGGGCGGGGCCGGGCTAGAATGTCACACGCCCGGTCCCCAATTGGCCTGATGGGGCGCGCGAGGGATAAAGCGGGCCGGTGACGACGGTTCGAGAGAGAGAAAATTACGGGCATGTCCGTCATGTGTGTTTATGTTTGTGTGTTTTGATTTAAGTTTTTATTAAATTATTATTTATATTGACAAGCCGGTTCTTGCCTCCTCCTTGCCCATCTTAACCCCCTTATATTTTTGTTTTGTTAAGGTTTTGTCTTGCATTAATGAGATAACGCTTGAAATAATCCCAATTCAATCTGTTTGTTCAGACATGCATTAAATTGAGTTTAAAACCAATTGAAAAAGTATTTCATCATTATAATTATTTTTTTTTGCATTATAATAATGGGATCTCCGTATTACTCCGTTTTTGCCTTGTTTGGGGAAAAAATGTGCTTAACTGTCATGAAAGTAACGTGACAATGCCAAAAATCTTTGCGGTCTTAAAAATAGGCTTTATTTTGTCAATGCAAAATGTATATTTTTATAATTAGAATAAACATAAACAGTTATTTTAATGTATTTATACTACTTCTAGAGGGAAATATGGCCTGGACAGGTTTTGTGCATCACACAAAAATTCTATAGATTTTTATCCAACAAAGAAAATCCCTCTATTGAACTCATGTGTCTGCATTGAGTTCCTCTCACAACAGGATCATTAATGCGTTTAGAGTATATATAGCCAAGTTTTACTGGAGACGTGACTCATCAGTGTCTAATGGGAGATGAGTCAGGGAGACGTCATTTTGTTTCTCCAGTGGTACACGTATAGAGTCATAACAGAGCATTAATTTATGAGGAATTGCCACTCGGACGCTTCCAGCAGCAGGGGCCGCACTCTTCGAATTTCCCCCATGTAAGGTCAAGCTTAAGGGATGACAGATATAGGTGAACAACTAAATAGCTTTTGGGACCATCTCGCATTATGAGAAATGCTCACTCTGTATTATTTGAATATTATGAAATTGGTGTGACCTCATCTTTGGTTATTTTTGTAATACATTATTCTTGACCAAAAGGTCGTACATGAATGTGGCTAAAAATAGAAACTGACCTGTATGAATGTGAATTTATTTCTTGTCGGCATCAGCAATCACAGGCTCTGTGAAGAGAAAACAAAACCAGAATGCACTTAAGTCCAGTAGATGCAAGACAACAAAAACTACAGAGGTCAAATTTCACCCTAAAATTGAGAGAAAAATAAGAAATGATATTCTGCATGATGAAAATAAAGCCTATTCGAAGATTTTTTGCATTGTGACATTATTTTCATGACAATTTGGCAAATTCCCTTCATTACCGCAATGCATCTGGATGTTTTGTTTGTTTGTGATTTTACAATTTTCCATAATACAGTAATAAAATCATCCTTTTTATACACTACTTTAATACAAGCACACATTTAAATGACATTTACAACATAAAGGCAGTAAAACAAATACTGCCATGGTATATAAATACTTTAAATAATCTGTAAATGTTTTTATGCATTACAGTAATTGTCATTAAAATAATCTCACAATGCACAAAAAACCTATTTAAGGAACGGTCCTTCAATTGGTCATAAATATCATTTTAGTCATACAAGTTTTTGTATTTTTTTGATTTTTCAGTGCAATATGACCTGGACAGTACCGCCTCTCCCTATAAGCATACTACACAGTCTGCATAGGGCACCGACTCCCTAGAGGGGCACAGTCTTACCCTAGGAGGGCACCAGAAAATCACCACCCCAACCCTTCCCAGGCCCTGGACATGTTCTTGACAGTTTTTAAGATTCACCTTAATCCTTACAGAAAAGTTAACCTTTAAGTGACAACAGAGTAGTCTTGTTATGTTTGACATATGATGATTTTCAAAATGCAATTAATCACTTTTATGCTAATAATAAATCTGTCCAGCTCAGTAAGGTGCTAAAAGACGCCTGCGGAGTGATACGGTAACTTGATAAATAATAACATGACCCAGATCAGTTGAAGCATTTGTATTAACATGACAGGATGGATTACATTGACAAGACAAGACATTCATGATTTTTAATTTGATAACTGTATATGGGTATGATCCAAATCATACAAGCCTGTTTATAACACACTCAGATGATCTGACTATCATTAGAGAATCATTAGATCAGTCTACAGTGAAACATATTTAACGTTTGTAACGTATGATAATATTTCAAGATTGATTCTCATGAAACTGCAGTATGAGGGCTACTTGTAAAAGTGTGAATCTTTGAAAAGAACATATACATACATATATATATATATATATATATATATATATATATATATATATATATATATATTGGCCTATATATGATCATTATAATAATAGTATATTAAAGTTTTAAATTTTTTAAAGAACCACACTTTTGGGGCCTGGGTAGCTCAGCGAGTATTGATGCTGACTATCACTCCTGCAGGCGCGAGTTAGAATCCAGGGTATGCTGAGTGACTCCAGTCAGGTCTCCTAAGCAACCAAATTGGCCCAGTTGCTAGGGAGGGTAGAGTCACATGGGGTAACCTCCTCGTGCTGGTGATTAGTGGCTCTCGCTCTCAATGGGGTGCGTGGTAAGTTGTGCGTGGATCGCGGAGAGTAGCATGAGCCTCCACATGCTGTGAGTCTCCGCGGTGTCACGCACAATGAGTCACGTGATCAGATGCACGGATTGACGGTCTTTGAAGTCTCCGCCACCCGGATTAAGATGAGTAACCGTGCCACCACGAGGACCTACTAAGTAGTGGGAATTGTGCAATCCAAATTGGGAGAAAAGGGGATTCAAAAAAGAACCACACTTTTACAATAATTTGCTATATATCTAAATGTAATGTTTTATTTTATTTGTGCTAATTACATGTGTCCATGATGATTAAATAGCATATAGCGTAGTCTGCTCACCTTATATAAAAAAAGTTATTCAAATATGTTTTAATAAATAAAAAATTAAAAAGGAGTGTGGCCCTAAAGTCTAAAAGGATCCTGCTTTCCGGCCCCATGGGTTTCCAAAGTTGAGTACCCCTGCTCTAGAGTGTCAAGAGAATGGTGCGAAAAGCAAAAAACATCCAGCGAGCGGCAGTTCTGTGGGCAAAAACAGCTTGTTAATGACAGAGGTCAAGACTGGTCTAATCTGGCCATTCTCCGTTGACCTCTCTCATCAACAAGTCGTTTTCTCAGACAGAACTGCCGCTCACTGGTTGTTTTTCGCACCATTCTCTCTACATTCTGGAGACTGTTGTGTGTGAAAATCCCAGGAGATCAGCAGTTACAGAAATACTCAAACCAGCCCATCTGACACCAACAATCATTCCACAGTCTGTAAATGACTGAGATCACATTGTTTTCCCCATTCTGATGGTTGATGTCAACATTAACTGAAGCTCCTGACCCATATCTGCATGATTTTATGCCGGTGAGTATATACACTACATGGCTGAATGCATAGTGTATATATATTGTAAGTGTATGTGGCTTCATTTGGGACACTGCTCATATTAAGGTTGTGCTGACTTACGTTTCACCTCCAGTTTGCAGCTAACCAAGGCCTCTCCGTACTCGTTCTTGGCCTTGCAGGTGTAAACGCCACCGTCGAAGTTACCTGGCTTACGGATCTCTAGGGAGCAGATGCCCTGGTTGTTGATCTGCCTGAACTTAGGGTCATCACCAATGATCATCTGATTCTTCATCCACTGAATCTTGGGCTGTAAAGAGGTTAGACACGTCTTAGGGCATTTTCAGGATATTCTACCCATAGGAAAGCTTTTTAAGTAATGATATTACTTTAGTAAATCGATTGTTTCTACGAGACACCAATGACATTAAATCGAGAGCAAATGGAGTCTTAAGTCTCCTGCGTCTCATATTTTTCACTTGCAAGTGTCTCCTCAAGAGTTTCAGTAGAAATCTTAACCGAGTCTCAAACTGGGCTCAGATTTGCCAGACACCAAAATCTGCAATCAAAAGATTCAATATAACTCTTCCAAAAATTCTTCCAATACCAACTTTTCTGAACATATAGCTTTGTGTGCCAACTTTTGCTTCATAGACATGAGTCCAGTCATGATCACACACAAGCAAAGTAAATGAATGAGATTCATGATTTCATGATGAGATGCCAGAAGAGAAGTGGCGAAACACGACTCACGTAAAGTGTTCTTCCGCAAATTGCTTGCAATTTTACATTTCAACCACAGATGTCGCTAGAGAGCACAAAGTTACATAGTGCAACTTTAATGTTGTTTCACTGGTATTTAAAACAAATCAGTAAAATTTGTGTACATTAATTTGACGTACTCCAACTAAATTATGTTGGCTCAATGAAACATTTACATTTATGCATTTGGCAGACGCTTTTATCCAAAGCGACTTACAGTGCACTTATTACAGGGACAATCCCCCCGGAGCAACCTGGAGTTAAGTGCCTTGCTCAAGGACACAATGGTGGTGACTGTGGGGTTCGAACCAGCGGCCTTCTGATTACCAGATTACCAGTTATGTGGTTTAGACCACTACACCATCACCACTCCAAAAACCAACTTAATATGAATGTAAGGCATTAAATTACTTGTTTAAACTTTCTACAGTTCAATACATTTTTTAAGTGTACTTGGATGAAGATACTGGAGCCATTCATCTCCATTATTCAGTCTCGCTCTTCCATTTCCAGTGTCATGGCCTCCACATAACAGTGTTTGAATGCCCATCTTGTCATAGTGATATAGGAATCTCACTTATCTAGCTCATGCTGTTCCTCCTCTAGTTATTTAAACCCCACCAGGAGTTCCACTATCTCTGCAATTATGTAAGTGTCAGATTCCTACATTTCTTTCGTCACCTGAACCGACAAACACCCTATGACAAATTAAGTGTTGATAATCTTCAATGCAAAATACCTATCAGTGCTTTCTTTATAATAATTTCACACATTAGCAGATTAAATGGGGCTGGTCTGCTCAAAAGGATGGTTATTTAAGTCAGAGAAACCATTGTGTGTAAAGTAACTTGGCCAAAAGTTTCATTTTGAGAGTTGGAATTAAAAACAGAGAATAGGATGGCGTCTACGCCATCTACTCATGTGTGACCACGGGGATGTTTGTTTGGGGGCGGGGTTGGAGATTGGAAGGGGTGGTTGTGGGGTTTAAATGGAGTGGTGGTGGTGTAGTGGTCTAAACCACATAACTGGTAAACTGGTAATCAGCAGGTCGCTAGTTCGATCCCCACAGCCACCACCATTGTGTCCTTGAGCAAGGCACTTAACTCCAGGTTGCTCTGGGGGGATTGTCCCTGTAATAAGTGCACTGTAAGTCGCTTTGGATAAAAGCGTCTGCCAAATGCATAAAAAAAAAAATATATATATATATATATATATATGTTTTTTCTTTTCTTTATTGCTGTAAGATTTAATAAAAATGTTAATTACAAAAAGATGGCGTCTACACCATTCTGTTTTAATCAAGCTCAGGACGTGTAATTGAATGGTTGCTGGTTCGATCCCCACAAAGAGCTATTGAGCAGCCATTGAGCAGAAGGATAACATTTTTAAATAGTAATTTTGCGCAATTATTGGGTTTACGGTGTTGTGTCATCATGGTAACGAAGTTGTAAAATTCCACGTACCTTTATACAGAAAAGGTTAGCAAGCAATTTTATCACACTAAAATCATGTTTACCTCTTGTGGCTATACTTTTGAAACAGTGAGTATTTTAACGTTACATGACCTGTTTTCATGTCTATTCTTATATCCAAGGGCTTATTTTAGTTTGACTAGTATGGAACTGCTTGTCCATGCTAGCCTGGCTTATGGCATGTGGAGGAATCCGGTACCTTTGGGAATCCCCTAACGGCACAAAGCAGCTTGGCATTATATCCGATAGTAGTGCTGCGGTCTGCCAAGGGGGCGGTGAATTTGGGCGCCTCGGTGAAGTCGTGCTCCTTGAAATCTGGAGGCTTGTAATCAATACCTAAACACAAACACACAGTACATTGAGAATAGCAGGAACATCATTGGCTAATTAAAAAACACAGTATGACTTACTTTAACTAAATGACCGAGATAGGATGCCGGCTCATTCGACTATAGTCCCTTTCACATGACCTGCACAGTGCTTAACAGCGCAAGCTTCATGCATGGTTTAGACCTCTACAGTACATCAAAAACATTGCAGGAGGGTGATATTTCAAGAAAAGTGTGAAGTATGTAATAAGCTCTCATTGTTGTACTCAAGTGTGCCGCACAAGCCCTCAAAAGTGAAGCCAAAACGTCTCGATCGCCCCCCGGTGACTGGTCCTAGTATAGGTCATAAACCCCGCCTCCCCATGTTATTCAACGGGACGTGAGACCAACTAAACAATTAAATTACACTTCACATATCTTTTTTCCAAAGATAGTTTCTGTCATGTACTGTCGTTTCTATCACGTTGATGTAATTTCAAGTGTTTGTTTTCAAAATAAGTTTGTTTTTAGTTATTTGATGCTATAAAAACGGTGCTGTGACATCATGATTGACAGCTGTGATTGACAGGTTCTCTGAGCGAAGTAGTCACTGAAGCACCAACGGACTTTTTTTGGGATCTTCGGAGGACTGAGGAGATTGGAGCTTTAAATGTAATATCTAAATTTCAATAATTAATTATTTCACACCGTCGTAAGTCAAAAGTCAAAAGTGCAGAGGCGTGTCCTTGTGATTGATTCAGCGAGAGTGAGGGCGGGGCCTTGATTTCGCGGCTTTACTTCCTGTTCACTACTGCGCAGGTCTGGTCCAGAAATCGCAACTGCGCAGACTCAAGTCTCAAGATGTCAGCGCCACATCGGGACACTGGCGGCTTCAGTTCTCACCAATGGAAAAGAGCGAAGGGGCGTCGTCCATCTTTTTTTTACAGTCTATGGTTGTACTACACAACTTACTATATCTACAGAGGATACACAAAGTCTCACTCGTCATTGCGCCCATGCAAATTGTCCAGTAACTGGTAGTTGCGCTTCAAAAAGTCAGTGGCAAACAGTCAAAGTCGAAATTGTTTGCCGAGTAATGATGTAGCTTGATGCACCATTAGCACTGAGTATCCCGAAGTACAGTACATCACAATACGACTTTGCGATACATATGTTATGCATAACGATTGCAACTGAACCTGCGGCAAACACACAAGACCAGCATGTTCGCAAAATTCTCCGGAATCAGTCTCAAACTGTCTCGCATGGTTCACTTCTATTTATAATCAAATATTCTAGTGCCAAAGTTCAGAAAACTACTCACCTGTCTTCAGGATTGTGGCTGAGGTCTTTGTGGCAGTGGCCTCTTCACTAATTCCACACTTGTTCTCAGTGAAGACCCTGAAGACGTAGGTGTTGCCCATTATAAGGTCTGAAATGGTGGCATTCATTCTGTGATAGTGCTCCAGTACTGTGAACCAGTCCTGAGGAGAGAGCAACAGAGGTCAGTAAACTCTACACATGACAGAATATATCAATTAGATCCTCGTTTTCTGTAATGTTGCCTGGCTGGCATTTCACATTGTGTGCTCTCTGCAATTTGAAGGAAGAGCCCAATTGCATAGGCTAGCGAAAAATTATGAAATCTTGCTCTTTTGGTCTTACTGTGGTGGGAAGAGATGGAATCAGATAATAACAATACGGTACTTTGATATCATGGTGCTCCATGGTACTTCAAAGAATACCATGTCCATGTCCAACAACATGATAATACCAAGGAGCTTGTACCCCTGTCTTTTTGTCAGCCTTCTGGATGGTGTATCCGGTGATTGCTGTGTTTCCATTATCTTTCGGCTCAGTCCATTCCAGAGCAACATTGAAACCCCAGGTGTCCATGATCTTGACACTGGCTGGAGGTCCAGGCAACTCTGGTAAACAGTTCAACAAGACCAATGTTGAAAACCCTCCCAAACCAAGATAAATCATGATTCATTACATGTACAACTTGCATTGACATCATCTTTTAGAATACTTACCAACAATCTGCAGAATAATCTGGGCTTTATCCTCAAAGCTATCAACTTTAACACACATCTCATATACACCGGAGTCAGCTCTCTCAGAAGCACGGATGAAGAAGATGCTGTCCTTGTCGCTGTTGCGAATATTCACCTTTTTAGTGTCAACAGGCTGACCGTCCTTTGTCCATGAGACAACCGGTTGTGGTTTGCCCTAGAGGTAAGAATATAAGACTGGTATCTATAACGCAAAAAGGAACCAAGCTCATTTTTTTAAATAAATTGAAAATGGATGAATACATGTACAACAAAACAACATCTTGTAAAAAGAATAACCACAAACAAATAATTGTTTTCCTTTACAACTAATTAGCAAACCGTTAAAGCTGTAAATTCTGCACCAAATGGAATTGCAAGGGTTGACAGAGTCCAAAGGGTCCAAATTCATGGCATTGGTTGAGGCAAGGGTATACTTTGGGCATACTTTGTTTTTCTGCCATCCATTACATCTCGCACTATACTCTTTTTGAATGCGAGACCATATGGACTGGTTTGACAAATGGACACTCTGACTGCTTTGTGATACTCATTAGTACAGTCAACGGCAGGCTCATGTTCCAGGCAATGCACAAAGAAACGGACTGCCCGTATGTCTAGAAAAACTGAGCTGCAAGTGGACAGTCCACAGGTTCTGTGCTAAAGACATAATTTGCATTACGTGGAAAACCGAAGTATACTTTGGCCCAAGGGCATAGATTTTGGTTTGAACATTGGGGGGTGGTTACAGTGGGAAGAATTTACCCCCCCATACCCCCTGGAATCTACGCCCATTCTTTGGGCTTAAGGCCCAGGGATTTAGAGTTTGGCTGGTTGGCAAGGGCAGTTAACCCCTGCTGGTAGATGTCAGATCTACACCATTCTGTGTGCAAAAAAAAAAAAACATACTTCTCCACTGTCGGCCATTCAAAAGTGTAAATTTAGAAAGCAATGTTTAGTTGCCATGAACTAGCGGGATAGTTTCTAATGAAATAAAATGTCTCTACAGAATTCTGTTTGGTACCCCCAGTGGCACAGAAGTTACACACTGTAATTTAAGGAGTTAAGCGGTTAGCAACTTTAAATCTTTTTTCATCATGCATTTTAATGAACTTTAAACTGATGAATCACGTACACTGAAGGGAACAACAATGTTGATCTTCTCGCCAACATTTTTCACATAGCGCTGCCTCAGGGAACGTGGCAGATGTATTTTGGGGCGATCTGTAAATGGAAAAACAATGGCAATTTTACAAAACTAAAATCATCAAGCATCACATTAGTCAAGCTTCCAATCAGTTGATGCGCAGCTGATTCATGACGTCCACCAATACAATTCAGACACATATTAGAACGGTTCTTTCATTCTCTCTATTGCATGGATGCATGGATGACATTGATTCGCTGCTCTTCCTGCTCTGTCCATGCATGGCAACATGGATGGGTGGGGAGTTTTCCCAGAATAGAAGCATACTGCCAACACCAACTTGTTGGTGTAAGTCAATACTGTTTATACAGTAAGTCAATAAAAGTTATGCATTTGATGGAAGTGGTCCTGACTGAAAAAACAACAACAACAACAACATACAGTAATGTGGATGTATATCCTTTGAAAATGAAGTGTACATTAAGATCGTATTCATTAAATCACTAGTAAATATTTTTTTTGTAAGAGTAATAAGTGAAAATGTCCTTTTAATGTAGTCAGCTTGATTCAGTCATGTTCAATATGTTTTGACTTTACAGTAAATTTAGATGTTGCCACATGAAGCACATTTTATGTTACCTGGCATCTCAAGAAGTGTTTGAAAGTCAAAATGCACATTTACTGCAAATATTGCTAAGACCAACTAGCTTGCTAACTTAAATGCGACCCCAGCTTTCCATTTAAGATCAGCTGTGCGCAAGCTAACTGTAATTTCATCCTCAGCTACATTGGTCAGCCCCAGTTTTAACTTAGCGATGGTTAAAGAGTCTACTGCAAGCCTATAATATCAAAAGCTTCCACATTCACACAATCAGTAGAAGAGTGGAGGCTAAAGCCATTTAGCCAGTGCCAGTGCATTGTTCTAATGATTAGATTAACATCACACTAGAGAGATGATATTATTTGACCTAGCATAAATGCTAATGGGGACACTGTTGAACTCATCACAGCTTTAAATAGATCAGTCCCTTTACACTCTTACCCCTTATAACTCATGATGGAGAGCTTCAGTTACATTCAACAGTTAAGATGGCTGAAGTATGAATAATATGTGACACTATGCCCTCTATCACAAAATAAGAAATCACACAGAATACATTATCAGCTTGCAAAAATATATTTGAAACTTGTTGCCAAAATTATGAAATTATTTGAATAAAATATACCATATAAATTAATTAAATTACAAATGTTTAATACATATTTAAATACATGAGTAATATTTATATTTTGTATTGAGTATTATATATTAGCAATATCAAATATATATAATATATATAAATATATAAATATATATATATATATATATATATAATAATTAATATAATAATACTTACATTTAATATTTTCATTTGTAAAATAGAATCATGGTCAAAAATATAACTAATTAAAAACATTATTTATTTATTATTAACATATATAACGATATACATTAACACATTTTCTAACGTTTTTTGCTATATTGTAAAATGATAATAAAAAAAAAAAAATCTTGTCGTATAGATTTTTGTAATCTCCGAGATCTGATATTTTTAAGACAGCATCTCAGAAATTCAATTAATCATAAATTAAGAGAAATTTCTAATGAACCACAGTCAATGCACCAATATCTTTGATGATTGCTGTTGATGAGTCTGCAATTTTGTCAACAAGAAGCAGTCTTGACCCAGTTCTGGAAACCGTTTGAAGTCTTTTAGAAGTGTATTACGCGACACTAAATCTTAAAGCATACAGCATGCATCTAGATAAATAAATAACATCTCTAGTGAGCTAAAAAGCCTTATGGGTAACCTTAGATGCCACTTGAACCCTCATGCAGTGTGAAAACACATGGGAATGTATCCCATCCTCCCACTCAAACCATTTGCACTTGTCGCCATCGCTCTTAAAGGAAGACGTTTGGCACTGGTCCAGACGGCAAGCTGTCAATGGCTTTGAAGCCATGCAAAACCCTCTCCACATAATCCTTGTTAATTGAAGGCACTTTCCAACTATTTTCCACAGTTCTGCAACAGAGATTGTTCATATTGGAAAAAGCAATAATAACACATCAACATGCATTGGGCTACCAGCAAAGGCAATGCAGCTAGAAGACCAGAACTTCAATTGGATTTCTGCCAAAATTCCCCCTCCCCCCTATTGCGTAGATTGGATTCAAGTTACATTCCCATTCCACTTGACTTTCCATCCTACGTTTATGATTTCTTTCTTTAGACCTTGGGTACACTTGAAGAACATATAGTAACTACAAGGACGCTCTGCCATAACAAGTTGAGTCTATGGGACGACAAAAGTTTTGTAGCAAAAATAGCCAAATATTGGTGATTACAATGGTTCTTACAGATGATACCGCTACACAATAACTCTACATTTTGGACTGAACATGGTGTTTGTTGCATACAGTCTGACACCATTGCCAGATTTGTGCTTGTCTGTAAGGCAATACCTCTACGAGCTTCAGCCTGACCCTTGTCAGGTAGATTTATTTTTTCCCAACTGGCATGCACTCAGAACTAATTAGGGGGCCCTGTAGAACAGTATGAGAGGTGGGCTAGACGTGGTACCACTTTCACCTCTCGAGATAGCTCTGAAGTCCAGGATACTTGAGATGCAAGAGGAGGCCCAACAGGAGCTGCAACATGTTTGAAAAAGTTGGGTGACTGTACATTGCAATTTTTACAGTAATCCATCTGTCTAAGGAAAACTATGTTTCAAACCGGGGACCTTGTCAGCTTGTCTCATGAATATTAATTATGTGACTTGAAGTGACATAATATGATGGAAGTCCCTTTAAGGCAAGACAGCCACTTGGCAATGCCCCATGGCAACCAAATCTATCTAAACAACTGGCTTACAAGTAGCCTACAGCTCCTATCTACGTCTCCAATAACATGTCAAATTAGCAATAAAATTTGACGATAAAGGCATTATAAATTGTGCTTCTTAAGCTAAAACCTGTATTTGTCAGGCTCGTCCCGGATGCACATTTTTCTAAAAAATTAAATAATGAGGCCTCTATCAAAAAGGCTTAAAATCCAGACTTCCATTCCTACGTCAGCCATATTGAGCATTACGATTTCTCCCATTAATTATTATTAGTGGAATGTCTTCTACTTCTTATACTGTCTCTGGTGACATTCCCCCAGTAGTCTACCCTAATGTGCTTAAAGGTAGACATTGGTTATTACAGTAAGTGCTAACCACTGTAGGATTACCGCTTACCGCTTGAACATTGTAGACACAACCATTTGGAAGAAGCTTGACGTTTGAAGTGTAGTGCGAAGAGCGCTACAGCCAAGCAAAATTAAACTCTTTAAGTAGAATGATTATTTTATGTGGGGTTTGGGGGGGTGAACTCAGAACACCCTCAGATATGTGTTTTTATGAGGCCAACTGTGGTTTTTGAGTAGTAGAATCATAACTTACCCACAACCTCTCTGACCAGGACAGGGTCAGGCAGTGTGGCGGGAGGGCTGCGGCCGCCAGGGTTCATGGCCACCACCCTAATGTTCAGGCGGTCACCGGTGGTCTGGTTCTTAATGATGTAACGGCAGGAAATGGTGAGCTCCTCGTTAGCGGCTTTCCAGTCACCAGCTATGATGGGGAAAAACGAATGCCCACGTTAGTGTGATGAAAGCAGGGTCATCTTGCATACAAATCCTGCTGGAGCTTTTCTCAGAATTTACTTTGCTTTTTTGAGCCATTATTGCTCAGTGACTTTTAATAAACTGGTTTCTTGGTGATTTATGGGGTGGCTATGGCTCAGTTGGTAGAGCGGGTCGGCCACTAATCGCAGGGTTGGTGGTTTGAATCCCGGCCCACATGACTCCACATGCCAAAGTGTCCTTGGGCAAGACACTGAACCCCAAGTTGCTCCCAATGGCAGGCTAGCACCTTACATAGCAGCTCCTTTGCCATTGGTGTATGAATGTGTGGGTGAATGAGTCACAGTGTGAAGCGCTTTGAATACCATTAAGGCTTAAAAAGGCGCTATATAAGTGCAGACCATTTACCATTTCCACTTAAGCACACACAGGTGTCCTAGGAGAGTACCTTACAAAACTTCTTTCGTTTTGCCAGGAAAGTGTTCTTGTGCTAAAAGGTATCTAAAAGAAATGACACTTGGTTTGATATGTTGATATGTAAAGCAATGGCATTCAGACATTTTGTGTGACTTAAATGGCCAAATACTGTATACTGAAATAATGTAGTGTATATAAAAACTTGTGAGAGTGGATATGCCCCATTTTCATAATACATTTAGACATTTAATTGCTGTATCAGCAAGATAAACGTACCAGATTTGACTATTGGGTCTACCACTGGCACTGAACACTACAACCCTACTCTTACCAAGCAGACTTCTCCATGGCTCTTCTAGAAATGCCTCACTCCATATTGGGATACAACTTAGGTGGGGGTGTAAATATTGCCTTTGACATGTTGGGGACAGGTGCAACTGATAGGTTTAACAGGCCAATAAAATGCTGAAGAACATTCGCTGTGTTTAATTTAAGGTACAGAATTGTGTGGCGGTTTTTTAAGCGCTTGCCAGGCCACTGTAAGATTAATCCTGCTTGACGACATTATTACGTGAGGAATATACGACTTACTTCCTTCCTTGCAGATTTCCACAGTGTACCCATCCAGACCAGAGGTTCCAATGGTGGCGGGTGGTCTCCATGCAATGGTGACTGAAGTATCATTGACATCTTCAACACCAAGCTCCAATGGCTCGCTAGTGGGCTCTGGAGGAGAAACAGCCATTTAGTATTTCAAAGTATAATTTAGGCACTCCATCTAATGTTAAAGTGGTATAATCTACTGGTAAATTTGTGGCGAATCTGTTCGGATTCTTCTCGGAGGTTTACCTGGAGGTGGAGGTGGTGTAGGAGCTTTGATTTCCTCAGCAGGTGGAGCTTCAGCAGCAGCTGGTGTTAAATAGGCAGGCGAACGTTAATAAAAGCTGTAGGCATTAGTTTGGCCTATCTACATCTAATTATACTTGCATTATATTCAAATACTTTATTATGGAATAGCTAAAGTCAGATTTTGGGTGTAATCCAAAAGATGAATTCTCAAAACACATGAACTCAAAGTGATTTCCAAATCAAGTAACGTTACAAAATTAGTGCATATTATATAAGATATTGCATAAATACATTTTAAAGTCAACATGAAACCAAAGATGACCCTATTTACTTTCTTAATGCACATTCCTGGTCTTATTGTCCAAGATTCATCTGTGAATATTATTCCAACATCAAAATTATTTATTTGTCTTCATAATCTTTAATTCTTCATAAAATTTCCTCCACCTCTGAAAAGGCTTTCCTTTTTGGCTGATGTCACCAACAGCTACCAATACATTTCTAATGAATAAAACCCCAAATATGTACTCATTGAATGTCCTGTTTCACTCAGGAATATGTCGCACTACTACGGAAATAAAATCGGCTACAGACGCTGTTTCATGTTGCCTTTAATGTCCCTTTTTCACTAATGTGCAGCAGCAGGTCTTTTGACAGCAAATGCAGCGTGTCAAATTAATTTACGGTAGCTGTTTACCATCCGCGGGGGCTTGTCCTTCAGCGGGTGCAGTGCCTTCCTCAGCAGAGGCGGCAGCGGCAGCTGATGTTAAATGTTAGAGTGTTACAAATAATAAAAACATAGCCTAGCTTCCAAAACTCTGAGCAAACTGCTCAAGATGCTGGAAAAGCATTTGCTGTTGTTTTAGTTAACTGTAGTGTGGGTTAAAGGAATAGTTTACCCAAAAATGTAAATTCTTTCATGATTGACTCACCTTTAAGATTTCCCAGATGTGCATGTCTTTCCTTCTTCAGCAGAACCGAAATGAAGATTTGTATAAGCACATTTCTGTTCTGTATGTCCATACAATGTAAGTGAATGGGTGCCATCAGGCTGCTGGCTATTTGATGGTCAAAAAGTCATTTAGGCAGCATAAAAGTTATCAACATGACTCCAGTCAATTAATTATAATCTCATAAGTCATATGAAGCAAATTGATAGGTTTGTGTACAAAATATCCATGCCTTTTGGCCCATCAAACAGCTAGCAGCCTGATGGCACCCATTCACTTACATTGTATGGACATAAAGAGCTGAAATATGCTTAAAAAAAATCTTAATTTCGGTTCTGCTGAAGGGTCATACATATCTGGGATGGCTTAAAGGTGTTTTGTGGGGAACTATTCTTTTAATTAAACTAAGGCCACATCCACATTAATGCATTTTAAAAAAACAAAGCATTAATTTCACTACATCCACACTGAAATGGCATTTTCCTCCACCGAAAACGGCAACTTTCGAAAACTCTCTATATTACTGCAATGACATTATGAAGCTGAAAATTGAGTTTTCAAGGCTAAACAGTTTAATGTGGATGTGGCCTAAGCAATATAAATGCTACGTTCAAGTCATACCGGAATAACTGTAATTACTAGATGATAACACGGAAATGTTTTGCTTTTTAGAACATTCTGGAAACGTTAGTTTATGGTTATTAAAAATAAAACATGAAAAAGAACATTCCAAGAACATTAGGAATTGGTTCCCAAAAAAGTACAAGATGTGAAACATATGCTAACATTAGAGGAATGTTCTGTGTTTGCTGCACGCCGTTCGCGTTATGGCAAAACTCATAACGCTGAAACTGCATATCATTTTATTTCTTTTACATATTGTACATATTTAATTACAGTATTTTCGATATGACGTGAACAATTTGTAAAAAAAATAAAGAAAGAAAAACTTAGTTTTGAGGCTGTTATTACCATCAACGGGGGCTTCAGCAGCAGGCGAAGCATCGGCCACAGCAGCTCCTTTTTTCAAGATATTTTTTCAATGTTATAAAGGTTAGAGGTCAGAATGTTAGAGGCTTGCTTTGCATGCACAGAATACAGTTAAAAGACAAAACAGTAAAGGCACAAGTAGTTATAGACCCAAATATAGACCCAATTTTGGTATGACCCATTAAGGTATCATGAATAGTGTTAATGGCTGTGTTACAGATAATGTGACCTAGTTAAATAAATGTACCTCCGTATGGGGGAAGACTGGGCAAATCTTTATTACTTTTGAATGGAGTTGTGTTAAATTGTGTTAAAGCTCTATGGGGCTGTAAATGGAGTGCTTAGGAAGCCACAAGCTCTAAATTCCTCTGGCTTATAATGCCTCAGCGGATATGGCTGGTGTCAAATAATAATTGCACTGGCGCTGAAAAGCATTTGGATACTTTGCTTTTGTTAGAGAGTAAAATAAACAGATTATCGCGTGTATGAACACCGGCATAGATTATAGTGAGAAATTGGGTTTATGAACAAAGCAGCAACTGAGCTTGTGTAAACACTCATTTTAAGAGCTCAGCAGGCACCTAAATATGCTAGAGTCCTCATAGAGCAGATAGTATAATGTTACGACAGGGTTTTAAAGTCAAATATTCAAATAAAGATATTTTATGTAAAATTAATATACTTTAAAAAAAATATATATATATATATTTAAATATAAAACTAAGTATTTTAAATATAAAATTAAATGATGAAATAGTTGCTTTGAAGTTTTCCAGTAAAACAAATGCATGCTTAAAATAAAGCAAAAGTAGCAGAATAAGCATTGGGTAGGTCTGTGTGAACAGCTGCTATAATCAATATAGTTTTGAAGCGAGGAGAGGTGAACAGGTGTAAATGCTCACTGGTGTTTTTTTAAACATCAGCTGTAGCTTTTATCAAGTACCGAGCGTTCTTGGCTACAGCAGAAATGCACATTGAGTTCTGAAGCATTAGAAGGTTATTGTTGCATGCATGCATCTATTAACTGTGTTAATATTATAGGTTTGTATGTATTTATTAGTGCAAATAACATATAAGAGTCTCATGGAAAATAGAAAATGTCCGGACCATATTTCACTCCAAAATCAAAAAGAAATAATTATATTTATAACAACAAAAAGGGAGCAAATTCTAGGACACTTTTTTCCATTTTTTTGTTTTTTTTTACCCCATAATTCTTGTTTCGTTAATGCAACAAAAATGTATTCTCGCTACTTGTAATGTGAATATACATATATATATATATATTAAAATTGTAAGGTAGTTACATCATGGTAATAACTGTTGCAGCCTCATGAATTATGCTGATTTAAATAAAAATTAAAATTATAATGAACAGGATGATAAATTATATTTAAACATATATAAATTAAGCCCATTATATTTATGCAAATATTTTTCTTTCTGTTGCCTGTTTGGTTGTGGGGTGAAATATAAATGAATTAGCCCATTAACAGTATCTATTTATAATTGCAGTTTGGCAATATGATCGGTTTAAGAGTCGTGGGTAAGTTTGGGGTTTTGGATATCTTCATTACGCATGACACCGGACAGTACCTTCTGCAGGAGGCGCTGCCTCAACCGCTGGTGGGGCTTCAGCAGGAAGGGGCAGCTTCAGCAGGGGCAGCTTCAGCAGGGGCAGCCTCCACTGGGGCAGCTTCAGCAGGAGCAGGCTCAACGGGTGCAGCTTCGGCAGGGGCTGGCTCAGGTGCGGGCTCGGGCGCTGGTGCAGGTTCCTCCTTCTTGGCGGCCTTGGCCGACTTCTTTATTGGGGCTGGTTTGGCCGGCATGCTTGTCCACTTCAGGGATCCCTCTGACCTAGCAAGTCCTTCGGCTCACACTGAAGATGGGTCACCCCAGATTTATAGCCAGACATGTGGCACTGGTGAACTCCTCCCCTTCAGAGTTTCAAGTTACAAGTGAGGGAGCACACAGAGCTCTCAGCATCATAGCCACTTCAGCTGTATATACAGTCACCGTGTCATTGAAGATAACATAAGCAAGATGTTAATTATGGTGGTGTTTGTCAACCCATAACCCAAAACCAACCCACATCACAACCAAAAATATTCTGATGTTTTTTTCTTACTTTTAAAGCTATGTACACTCACTGAGCACTTTAATAGGAACACCTGAACATCTACTTATTTATGCGATTATCTAATCTATCAATCGTGTGGCAGCAGTGCAATGCATAAAAACATGCAGATACGGGTCAGGAGCTTTAGTTAATGTTCACATCTACCATCAGAATGGTGAAAAATGTGATCTCAGTGATTTTGACCGTGGCATGACTGTTGGTGCCAGATGATTAAATAGGCGGTCCACATCACTCCATAACTGCGTCCACCTGTGGAGGTATCTATTGCAACAGTCGGCCGTTGGTATCAGTAAGCTTAACATTGGATGTTACATCTACAAAACAGGGTCTACTGTCAATATTTAGCACTTGTTGTTTTTTTTTTATGTGACTTCAAGCATTTTAGTGATCTCACATCACGATCATTCAAGATTTGTTTTCTGACTACATTTCTTCCACGAAGCTGAAGGTTCACCACTATCCTTCCAGGTTTTAAGAATGCGTTGAACAGTTCTTAACCCAGTTCCAGTGATTTCAGCAATCTCCAGTTGTTTTCTTTGCTAGATGCAAGACAATAATTGGCCCCTTCTGAAACACAGTAACATCTATGTGATTGTTGGTGGTGTAGTGGGCTAAATCACATAACTGATAATCAGAAGGTCGCTGGTTTGATCCCCACAGCCACCACCATTGTGTCCTTGAGCAAGGCACTTAACTCCAGGTTGCTCCGGGGGGATTGTCCCTGTAATAAGGGCTCTGTAAGTCGCTTTGGATAAAAGCATCTGCCAAATGCATAAATGTAAATCTTTTCCACGACCACGGGATACAGTGTGTCTTCCGACATGGTTGTTTAAGAAATGAGAAGTTACACACTGCATTAGTTAGGGTTAAAAAAGTTGTTTCCCAGCTGATAGATATCAATCACTGCCTATGATATGACTATAATCATAGGCTCTTAAGTATCTGCTTATTTAAATCCAAATGACAACATTAACTTGAGCATGAGGAATCACACCTTCAGGATAACATATGACACAAACACATTTAACGAACTTTGTGGTTTTATTATGACAGATGGACAACGTCTTGGTGGTCATGTTATGAACATCAGAAGCACACAGTCCACATGTGTAATGGGCATCCTCCTTTTCTCCCATTCAAACCACATTTCTCAATGACATTATTTTTCTTTAATGATTGTTGTTGCAAATGCAGGGCCACTCTATTTACAATGTATACATTTATAATGTTCTGTACAAAATGGAACTTAAGTTTTACAAATAATCATTTGGGGGGAAATTACAAACAAGAACGTAAAATCATTCCTTTTACAGTATATGACCCCAAATTAGATAGAACACATCCGTAATTCTGCTTCACACTAAGGTGACGTGCGTTTACGACATTAAGAAACCCATTGCACAGTGTAACGTACATCATCTACCATCATATAACCTTTTATGGAGTGGTATTGGACTTTTGAATCAATATCAAGCATTGCATGAAGTGAAGGGACCATTCAGCAACTTCTCACCACTTTGTATTATCTTTTGTAACATTCTTCCATGGGTCCTCTGAGAATACTGAAACATTTTACATCAAAATCAATCCATCTGATGTGAAAGATCCAACACTGGTACCATCTACTGTATAGTAGGTTCACTCAAGGGCCGCAACAATGCTTTCGCATTGGCCCAAAGTTGACCCTGACCAAAGACATCACCACCAAGGCATACAATCACCCTGTGACAGGGTTGAAATCAGTCTGTTGTTCTTGAATTATTGCAACAAGTGCTATAGTTCACACAAAAAAGGTGCGTTGGAAAGATACACTTCGTGGCCAAAAGTATGTAGACACGCAATGTTGGCCATGTAATGTAGCTAAAGAAGGTGAGATATAGCAGTAGATATAAATACATAAAGACATAAACAACAGACAGACCTTCAGAAAGCACTTCAATAAAACTAAAATCGATGTGAATATACTCGTAATCCAGTTTTTTTGCAATCGCCATCCATATGCTGTCATTACAATCCCTAGATTGACAAAGCAAACCGTAAAAAGTTGCTGAATTGTCGCGTTAAATGAGACCGAGCACAACACAGCACAGCTATCACATGGTTACAGGCACAATAACCAGGAACATGATGCAGACAGTGTAAAACGGCTTTTTTAATCTGAATTAATATTCAGTGGCACTTTACCAACAACATGCTGCAGGTGTGAAGTGCAGTATTATTACTGCAACACATCAGTATTGTTGTCTTGTTTTCCAGTATAATTATCCATACATCTTTAAAACCAGAACAATTGTTGTTTTCTTGTTTAAAGCACAAATCTAACACTATTTAGTGAGGCTTCAAGGTACAGTATATTCACTGAAAACAAGTCTTAACCCTCCCTTTTGTACTTCGGGTCATTTTTGACCCGTATTGAAAACCAAAATGCATAAATTCCTGATTGGTGTACAACGGCACTTAAGACCCCCTTTAACGAAAATAGTTTTATTGTGGCCCCCAAAATGTATAATGTAGAACAGTTTGGACTAAATTTGAGAAAATGTGAAATATTTTATGTCAAATTGGATTCATAGATTCATCAAAAAACGATTTAAAGCCTAAAGTCCAAAAGGTGAAAGGTCACAACTGGTTATTCCTATACGGGTCAAAACTGACCTGTTAAGACCATAGACTGTAAAAAAAAGATGGACGACGCCCCTTCGCTCTTTTCCATTGGTGAGAACTGAAGCCGCCAGTGTCCCGATGTGGCGCTGACATCTTGGGACTTGAGTCTGCGCAGTTGCGATTTCTGGACCAGACCTGCGCAGTAGTGAGCAGGAAGTAAAGCCGCGAAATCAAGGCCCCGCCCTCACTCTCGCTGAATCAATCACAAGGACACTCCTCTGCACTTTTGACTTATGACGGTGTGAAATAATTAATTCTAGAAATTTAGATATTACATTTAAAGCTTCAATCTCCTCAGACCTCCGAAGATCCCGAAAAAAAGTCAGTTGGTGCTTCAGTGACTACTTCACTCAGAGAACCTGTCAATCACAGCTGTCAATCATGATGTCACAGCACCGTTTTTATAGCATCAAATAACTAACTAAATTTAATTGTTTAGTTGGTCTCACATCCCGTTGAATAACATGGGGAGGCGGGGTTTATGACCTATACTAGGACCAGTCACCGGGGGGTGATCGAGACGTTTTGGCTTCACTTTTGAGGGCTTGTGCGGCACACTTGGTTAAGACAATGGAAGGAAAAATGCATTTAAATTGATATTTCTCTTAAACAATTATTTACAAAATTAAATAACCCTTCCTTTTTATTTTGTTTGTTTTGATGGTCTTGACAAAGTCCAAAGTACCAATAACTATGCTGTATTTACAACGTATTCTTTATCTGTCCCGGGGCAAAAATGACCCTAAGAAAATAGGAGGGTTAATATCGCAAACTATTTTGTTTCTTCATTGTTTTAAGGACGTTTAGATTATTTTACTGGGAAAAAAGACTCAAGTGGGCCAAATGCAGCTAAGATACTACTGTGGAGAATCTTTTTTATTTTTTACTTTTTAGTTACAAAAGCCATTGCCACACTGTCTCATCTCTGGAACGTAATCAAATATAAATCTCACATGTTTTGACTGGAAGCAGCAGTGCAAATGAAGAAGGCTAATAAAAAGTAATAATTGCCTTTTCTATCCGGTTAATAAACTCCACCGAACCATTTTGTGTCCATGAAGAGAAGGACCAATGAAAATCATATTTACATAGAAGATTAATGATAATGTAGGATATATACGATGAATAGAAGGGAATAATGGAATAAATTTGAGCTAATATTTTTTACTTTCACTCCAAAGTCCAGTTCTTACGAGCATGCTTGGATACGAGTAGTAAGTTCAGGTACAAAGATGGGAAATTACTGGTTCACCACTGCTTTCTGCAAGTAAATCCACTTCCTCTATTCCCGTACTACACAAGATACCAGGTAAATCATTTGAAGGGAGTGGACATCATTTACATACACTACATTATTTATGAGAAACCTTGCATTTTGATATATAACACTACTTTAGATTAAAAGATTCAAATCTGCTGTGAATTTTCTTGTCTAAAAGATGATTTGCAACCTAAAACTACTACAAAAAAGATCAAACAAATGAACTTAAATTGTCATTATTCTCACAAGCAAAGTCATTATCAGTTGTTTGTATCTAAAGATGCCCTTAAACACTCTTAAACTAAGACTATTGAATGTCGAGTAGCCATTTATTCTTAAGTGATATCCGATAGCACCAAATAATCCAAGATAATCTTTATCCTCCAATTTGCAGCATCACATCTGAATGCACTTTTTTGGGGTACTCATCTCTTGTACACGAAATAAAAGGCTGATAATGAGTAAAGCACTGAGTTTTCGTTTTTTTAGATGTTGTAGTTGCACCATTTGCTGCAAAGAGAGCAGTTAACTGAGAAAGTAGATATATGGAGTGATAATTAAAGGGCCTGAGATAACCAAACCCCTGAGCTCAGTGTCAAAGCCAAGTAAAAGTTCTCTACAGTAACATTACCGTGACACGAAGTGCACAAAAGTCTGAATGCTGCTGAACGCGTTCACAGCCAGTTGTAGTTGGGATCTGATATCTTAACAACGCGTATCTACTCCGCCAGCCTTTAGTGGGAAACCATCTTTAAATACTATTTACTAACATTTAAACACATACAATACAATGTACTTATTGTGTAACTACATGTTGTTCTGCAAAATTCTCATAAGATTCACATTTGCTGCTACTGAGGTTGAGGTACAGGAAGATTTAGAAGTAGGGTTAGGGGTAAGGTTAACTATGTAACTACAGATGTAATTAAATGCATGTACTTTAAATGTAAGTACAATGCACAACACATGTGCATAATAAGTACACTGCATCAAATGCATAAGCACATAGTAGTTAAAGACACCTAATATAAAGTGGGTCCGGAAAACAGGTTTTGATTCTGTGAACACTGTACCAAGGTTGTTCGCATTCAGAACAGACTTGAGAATGCCTTTTAAACAGGATGTAGAGTTGCAATTCGAGTTGGATGAAATACAAAGGATTTCATATACCTGCTGTAAGTGTAGTTTTTAATGATTTCATTATTCAGTATTAATTCATGATTAATTACTCATTAATATGTTATCATGCACATTTCAAATGGGGTAATTATAGAAACACTGGGCAATATTAGTAATCAAAAAAAGTTTTGAAATGCTACCTACAGAAATTTGGTTAAATTTAAATATATATATTTATATATGGTGGTGGCTCACCGGTTAAGGCTCTGGGTTACTGACCGAAAGGTCGGGGGTTCAAGCCCCAGCACCATAAAGATACCACTGTTGGGCCCTTGAGCAAGGCCCTTGACCCTATCTACTCCAGGGGTGCTGTTTCATGGCTGACCTTGCGCTCTGACCCCAGCTTAGTTGGGATATGCGAAAACAACTGCATTTCATTGGCTCTGTACCTGTACTCTGCACAATGACAATGAAGTTGAGTTTTAATAAAAGCAACAGATTAAAATTTTAATGTCAATATTTCTTTTTATATAGCTATTTGCAAACTATATGACAACATTTTGTGGGACAAAATGCACACTAAATTTCTGATGGCTGTGTTACATGTTTTTAACAGAATTGCACTTGGCTTATACTGTAGAAATATGTATAATTAGTCAAGAAAATAGATACAAATATTCCAAATAAATAGTTATTTTTTCAAATTCCAATTCAACATCCTGTGGTCAATTCAATTCAAATTCACACTCATAAATCGAAAGGGAGACAATTCTTATTTTCGGAATGTTGCTCAACACTGCCCTCTACAGCAGGAAACATGATATTACAGTTAAGTTGTAAGGCATTCACTGTGTTTGCAAGAGAAAGAAAAGGTTTAACAAAGTCTGCATAAGTGTTTCCAAATGTAAAACGTTAGATTATGGCATACGCTCTGGCGAGTCAATGTCGTTTACATAGCAGCAAAGACTTAAGTGGCCATCGGTGAGGAGAAATATATATTTTGACTGTTGACCTTGACATTACCACTTTGGGATGAAGTTTGACGTGCACACTAGTAAGTTTAGCACCTGTTTCCTTGAGTTGTGTATATGGGCAGCAGTGGTGTTGACAGTAAGGGTTCCCGGAGAGATAATTACATACCTATTAGCGTCTGTAAACAGATATATGCAGATATAAGTGCTTTGAAATGATAAAAATTTATCGTTCATATTTTTAATCTATTAGATGACAAAAGTTTGATTCATATGACACCCTTTATCATGTTTATTTGGACACTACCATGATAATACTATGGTATTACCATGCTATAGTAATATGGCAATTATATATCAAAGGACCATGGTATTAGCATCACTGAACCATGGTTCTGCCACAGTACTGTTGTGAGAGATTTGTTGCCGTGATTTATGTGGATGGATGACGTAATAAATAAATGGGGGAAGTGTACTAACAGCAATTATTGTAACAGTACAGTGTCATCTGCAGGTGTGGGGCGTCAGATGGAGTTTGGACCTCGGTGTCAGTGTCAGGAGAGATGATGGAGGAGGACAGGTTCAGAGCGGAGGGAGTTTGAGGTCCGTCTCTTTCTCTGGTGACTCAATGTAATTGGCAGATTCTTGCAGTTTTAACAGCATAGCCATCTGGGAAAAGAGATTAGAGGAACAAGCAAACAATGATGCATTTGTGAGTGCTGCAATTTACAGGTACTACTATTAATTTCATTTCATTTTATCCACTATGGAAATACTTCTCATATAACTCATATTTCATGGCCACTTATTTAGCAAGCAGTCTTATAATAAGCAGGATAATGAGCAGCCAGGTGCTCATTTGTGCAAAATATACACCAACAGATCTCCATTGCAAACCAGAGGTGGAATTCAGCTGTTTCTGGAGACTATGTGGTCTCTTTCTTCTCACTTAATAACATAATATCTGCGCAAATCAATATATCACATCCAATTATTTATTTATTTGATAGATAGCCATGTAATAAGCAGGATAATGTGCAGTCAGTTGGTCATTATCGCAAAATAAACCCCTTTATAAACCCTGACAGGCTGACTGCACATTATTGCTTTACATAACTAATATATATACACACACACATATATAACAGTGTGTTTAGCATGCTACTGACCAGTGGATCGGTCTCAACAGAGCTGGTTGGAGTCTCTTTGTGTGGCCGATCATCTCCGGGCTGACTGGGGCTGATGGGGCCAGTGCTGGGGGGAGGCAGATGGCAGAGTTTGGCCTGGTCCTGTTGAGCAGAGGGCCATGGTAAAGAACCCCTCACCCACTCCACTGGATCCTCCCAAACTGACTTCTGCCCATGAACCTACAGCCATAAACACAACAGCTTCAGTAACATCAATGTATGCAGTACTACAACTGATGTTTAACTATCACGGGTCAATGAGAACGACTTTGACCCACCTTAATGCCATCTTTGGCTCCTTCCTGCAGGTAAGGAATGATGGAGTGATTCCACAGATCAATGAACCATGTGCGGAATTCTTCTACTGTGACGGGACAGGAAAGGAAGAAACAAGGGCCTACAGCAACACAGAATGGAGAAACGTGTCCATGAAATAGATGCACAATGTGTCCATTAACTTTTTTTTTTTTTTTTTTAGCAATATCAATATTTAAGGTTAACATTTAAGGAAACTGCTCCATTAACTGTTACGTTCACCAACAATAATGGTATAATAAAAAACAAATCACGTGTCTAAACAATTACCAATGAGAAAATCGGAGGTGCTGTGTTTTTCCAGGAAGGTGTGCAGGTGGTACCAGAGTCTGGGCACCCAGTCCAGCACCTGCAGCAGATCTTCATTGCGCACTCTCCTGGGATCTTCTGCCTCCATGAGCTTTCTGTGCAAGTAACGCACCAGGAATCCGTTGGCTGGCTCCACGTTATTGGAGAACGTCACCATTCTTAATGAATTAATCAGATAAAGCAGAAACATAGACATAAGTCAAACAAAGCACATGCTACTACACTAAACAAAAACACAGCCATGATGATATTTGGACATTTTTAGATTATCAGAATCAGTAGCTTGGCTGATTGACAGATGATTGACAGCCTATGTAAATGGATAATGCACTTTGAGTGGATTTACTGTAAATAAATACTGTGTGAAATAAATGTTTCTTTAGTTTCAGAAGATTTGTGTACATATCATTTAACATTCAGTTGTATAATACTGTATATACAGTGTATTGTAAGTTACCTAAAAACAGTAATCCACTACATATTACAACCCCAATTCCAAAAAGGTTGGGGCAATATGAAAAATGCTAATAAAAATAAAAAAAGAAGTGATTTTCTATATTGAAAGCACTACAACAACACATTATATGATGTTTTACCTTGTTGATTTCATTTTTTAAATTTTATTTACAGTCATTTCAAATCAGATGATTGCAACGCGCTCCAAAAAAGTTGTGACAGTCGAGTGTTTACCGCTTTGAAACATCACCATTTCTTCTAATAACACTTATTAAGCATTTTTGCACTAAAGACACAAGTTTATTAAGTTTATAAAGTGGAATTTTCCCCATTCATCCATTATGTAGGTCTTTAGCTGCACAATTGTACGAGGTCTTCGTTGCCATCTAATGCGCTTAATAATGCACCACACTTTCTCAACTGGAGATGGTCGGGCCAATCTAGCACCCGCACTCTTTGAATACACAGCCATGCACTTGAAATCCGAGCAGTATGTGGTTTGAATTTCTTTTGCTGGAAAATGTAGGGACGTCCCTTGAAACGATGGTGCTGGATGGCCGTATATGTTGCTCCAAACTTTTTACATATCTGTCAGCATATTGCTAACACGCACAGATGTGATGGTCCTTTTCCTCTTTGGCCCGGAGGACACGATGGCTGTGCTTTTCAAAAACTATTTGAAATGTGGACACATCCGACCAAAAAACGCGGTTCCACTGTTCTACTTTCCATCCAAGATGAGACCGAGCCCAGATAACTCAGCAGCGCTTCTGGACAGTGATGATGTACGGCTTCTCCTTTACATAGTAAAGTCTTAACTTGCATCTGTGGATGCAGCAGCGAATGGTGTGACTAACAAAGGTTTGCTAAAGTATTCCCAATCCCATGTTCATGAAATCCATTAAGAATAAATTACGTTTTTTTAAGATCACGTGCATTCAGACGTGTTTTTAGTCTTGCACTTTACATGCTGATATTTGACCAGATTCCTTGAATCTTTTAATTATATTGAGCACTTTAGAAGTTAATATGCCCAAAAGCCTTCCAATTTATCTTTGGGGAACATTTTTCTCAAAGTGCTGGATTATTTGCTGAAGCATCTGTTGGCAAATTGTCAAGTCGCGAATGATCCTTGCTCTTGAAGGACAAGGCTGTTTTTGGAGGCTCCCTATTTACTATGACAAGATTGCCTCACCTGTTTAACATCTCCTGTTTCACATCGCCTTGTTATTTCAACAGGTGCCTCTTGAATACTGCGCAGTATTTACATTTACATTTATGCATTTGGCAGACGCTTTTATCCAAAGCGACTTACAGAGCCCTTATTACAGGGACAATCCCCCCGGAGCAACCTGGAGTTAAGTGCCTTGCTCAAGGACACAATGGTGGTGGCTGTGGGGATCGAACCAGCAACCTTCTGATTACAAGATTACCAGTTATGTGCTTTAGACCACTACACCACCACCACTTCATGTCACATGACCACATCACGTTGCATGTGAGCTGTCATCTTGGAAATAAAAAACGGTTAATTTGGCATAGAAATGTCTCTTGGCAGTCTGATATACTGAGTCAAAAAGAGATGTTAAAAATCTCAGTTCATTTATCATTTAAAAAACAAATGACAACAACCTTAGATAGTAATGTTAGTAATGTTCATGTTAGTACCCACCTGAAGCTGAGGTGTAGTCCATGGTTCGGGGTCATCTTCACTGGCTGATTGGTTGTCCCTATTATATATGGACTGAAAAGGAAATCAAAGTAGCTCTTAAAACTCTTAAAATAACCCAGCCACTTGGAAACCTACAAGTATTGCCAATATGGAGTGTATATACTCACCATTTATGATATTTACAGGTTAAAGCACCATTAACAAGTTCACTGATGGATGCCGCATCATGCACATCATCCAGGATGACGACCAATGGGATTTCTGCTGTGTTGCTCTCTCGATCAATCTGATTGGCTAGATTGGATAGGTAGAGCTGCAAGTCCTATTGGGATAAAATGACAAAACCCAGTAAGATTTAATGATTAATTAAAATGGACCCCATGTCCGTGGTCTTAATGTGCACGATTCATCAATGCAAGTTATTATTGTATAATATATATATCAGTCTGATATATATATATAAATCTATATATATATATATATAAATAGATTTTACTGTGACACTTTAATGATGTGTTTGGAAACAACAAAAAAATGATTGCTAACAAGATGTCAATATCCAGTATTTCAAGGTCATTGCCTCTTTGTCTGATTTTCCCATGTTACCTTGCAGGACTGGCGGTGCATGTTGAATGTGACGGCGATGGCGGGCGTGACCTCTCGAGCGCTGCGCTCCACCAGGTACTCTGCGAGCCGGTAGGTGAGGTAGGTCTTTCCTGTGCCGCTAGGACCCGATAGGATCAGCCGCCGGTGTTTGAGCAGCAGACTGATGTAATGCTGCATCATGGGTTTTGGTATCAGTGTCTCAAACACGAGAACATCTACACACTTCTCCTTCAGACCTGCAATTACAGGAGACAGTGTGTATGAAACTGAATAGCAATAGAGTGCAACAGTAATAATTCCCTTCATTTTGTATTATTACGTCCTGAAAGATATCACTGAAATACAATAAGTGTCCTGAGATACCTCATCGGTCTCTAGCACTAGACTGTTCAAACAGCAAACAAAAATGTGTCCGTGGTTGTGGGGGGGAGGTGTGGGGTTGCTTGCATTGATGGTGAAAATAACAGCGATATCAATCATATCGGTGTTGTAACAGTGATATATAAAATTTCAACCCAAAATAAAGCATAGGGGCCATTGGCTTCTGGGGGCCATTTTGGGTTGCCAACTGTTAGGGGTATAACAGTTATGACCCGGATCAGATATTAAGAAAGAAGACCAGGAGTCGAGAAGTACAATTAAAGAATCCAAAATTTACTGAAGAATAGTTTGCAGTGAAATTGGTAGAGCCAGAGGCAAAGTCTCACGAGGAGATCGAAAACCAACTCGTACCTTACACAAAATTTTACATCAATTATACCATTTGCAAAGACGTATATTCTATTATTTAACTCCTGATTGGCTAACAGAGCATAAAGTCACAACATATAGATAGCTATAGCACATCACATTAATCAGCGCAATTGTCGTCCTGGCCCGAGATTTACATCTGAAGTGACCTCGCAGATGGTCTCGGGCGTCTTCGAGTCTGCCTGCTGTGTCTCCCTGGGTTCAAAACCTGGGTAGAAGGTCAATACGCACACACGAAACACTGACGAACAACAGTGTTTCTCTGCGCTCTAGGGAACCAGAGCCCACATTATCAGACCATTTAAACCAAAACAGATGGATAACATATTCCCTCCTTGGGCAGAGGAGAGGGTAGATGGCATACGTTTCTTCCCTAAAGAAATACTAATAATAAAAAAATCACACTTCTACTGTTCAGGTAATATTGCATAGGATTTTAACCCATATAATTAGTCAGGACAGGTAACAATCAAAACACAGAATCCATCTGGGACATCTATGTAACATTCCCCCTGCCCCCCTCTCATCTCAAGCTTATTCCCAAGAGACCTTCAACCTTCGTGCAGGACAGAAAATAAGGCTCTGGGATGTGCCTGGAAAAAAGTTAACTCTTAACACACATATGATTCAGCGTATATTTCAGTTATGCATAAGGAAATAAAAATTGATTATGTGAGAATGCATATAATTAATTCATCACTTTATTAAAGGAGTTAAGCAACAGAATATAGATAGATATTGATATAAAAAGATATATATATATATGTATTGATATATCTGAAGAGACAAGGGATTTCTGACCCTCACCCTTCACTACCTTTGCCTAGTGCTAAGTCCACCCCTGGGTATGGGGGATCTTCTACCAAAAGATTCAAATATTTCAACAAGTTCATCAATCGAGAGCACTTTTTTATAAATATTAACAGAAAAAATCAACTGTTCATTTTGAAACTGAATGACAACAGTCCAGTGGTGATTTATAACGTTGCATGGGCCAGTGATGGCTCAGCGGTTAAGGCTCTGGGTTACTGACCGAAAGGTCGGGAGTTCAAGCCCCAGCACTGTCAAGATACCACTGTTGGGCCCTTGAGCAAGGCCCTTTACCCTATCTGCTCCAGGGCGCTGTTTCATGTTGGGATATGTGAAAACAACTGCATTTCATTGGTTCTGTACCTGTACTCTGCACAATGACAATAAAGTTGAATCTTAATGATTGTTGGTGCCAGACGGGCTGGTTTGAGTATTTCTGGAATTTTCACACACAACAGTCTCTAGAATTTCCCCCGAATGGTGCCAAAAACAAAAAACATCCAGTAATTGGCAGTTCTGTGGAAAGAAATGCCTTGTTGATGAGAGAGCCCAACAGAGAACGGCCACACTGATTTGAACTGAAAGAAAGGCCACAGTAACTCAGATAACCGCTCTGTACAATTCAAGAATGCTATTCTGAGATGCGGGTTGGCGCTGTTTTGGTGGCTTGAGGGGGACCTACACAATATTAATTATTAGTGGGCGGCTGTGGCTCAGGTGGTAGAGCGGGTCGGCTACCAATCACAGGGTTGGCGGTTCGATTCCCGGCCCACACACTCCTTGGGCAAGACACTGAACCCCAAGTTACTCCCAATGGCAGGCTAGCGCTTCGCATGGCAGCTCTGCCGCCATTGGCTGCCACATGAGTGTGTGTGTGTGTGTGTGTGTGTGTGTGTGTGTGTGTGTGTGTGTGTGTGTGTGTGTGTGTGTGTGTGTGTGTGTGTGTGTGTGTGTGTGTGTGTGAGAGAATGGGACACAGTGTAAAGCGCTTTGGTAACCTCTAAGGTTAAGAAAAAGCGCTATATAAATGCAGACCATTTACCATATTGGGCAGGTGGTTTTAATGTTGTGGCTGATTTGTATTTTACATTTTTTTAATTTTTTTTTATTTCCTTACTATGATGGACACAGAGAAGATGCAGTTTACTATTTAACCAAAAAACCCAATGATAACCAGAAAAATGAAGATTTGGTGCATAAAGCAGGACATTTAACTATAAACGAGCCTGAAACACACCAGGGAAGAATTGGCTCCATTTCAATGCTCAACCATTAGATAGGCTATTTACCAAATTAAGCTTTTTATAGCCTAAATATTCACCAGAGGAGGTTTATTAAGCAATAAGGTTCATTATCATTCACAAGATATGACATTGGAGACACAATGTATGTGATGATGTGGCACGCAGCTTTATAGTCGCATTTTTCTTTGCATGTCCTCGCTTCAAAATATGCACTGAATTGAGGATAAACACATGAAAGAACACTGTCAATGAGGAACATGGAGAAATAAATAAAAAGTATCTAAATATTTGATTCTGTTTGGTAGAGGCAGACCGATATATCGGTTTTACCAATTAATCGGTGTGGATATTTGCTTTTTGGAACTATCAGTTATCGGTAAATATCTATGCCGATATTTGTCGATAACCGATAGTTCTAAAAAGCAAATATCTCCACGAGTTAATTGGTAAAACCGATATATCGGGCTACCTCTACCAAACAGAATCAAATATTCCAGAAAGCTGTGTAATAAGTCAAGGGATTACATTCTATTGTTACCCACCAACTTCACTGCACTGACCTTTCAGGGCCACACTCATACAGGGCGAGCCTTTCGTGTAAAGGCGTACTGGTAGGGTTTCAGGTGGCTGTGCACCCAAAACCCTCTTGAGATGACTCAGACTGTAGCTGTAGATGGAGTCCTGCGAGAGACCGAGACTGGAGCTTGGGTCCACCACTGTTAAATACTCCTTCAAGAACAGAGAGTGAGAAGCAATGATCTTTTCACGCTCTGCAGGCGTTTTAAATTTCAAAGATATGTCTATACTTGTGAATGTTGTTGTTCCATAGGAGAAGTTTAGTTCACTCACTTTAAAAGCCCAGCTAACTGCAGAGTCGAGAGCAAACCAGTCCGTCCGTCCGCTGATTTTGACCGAGCCAATGAAAAACTCTTGCTGTTTTACCTCCTATGAATGAGAATTTGGGTTAAAATGAGCAGATTAAAAAGTTATGAATGCACTTATGTAATTTGATAAATGTCAAATAAAGCAAAAAGCCACTCAAAACCATGATTTACAGTGATTAATGATAATAATAATCAAAATAAATTCTTCAAATTTTCTATCACATATTATAGATCATTAAACAAACTGTGGGTTGTTTATAAGTGTCAAGAGACACTTTTATTTAAATTATTAAATACATTATTAATTACATTAAATTGAATAAAATGACCAAAATTTGTATTATTAATTATATATATATTTTTATATTTATTTAACTGAAATTAATCTGGAAATCAATAACATGACTCATCCAATCAGTTTTTAGAGTCTTAGAGAAATATCCGTTTTGTAATGTATAATATACTGTATTGGGTGCTAGCACATTAGTATGCAGCTGCTTGTAGGAAATACTCACATCTTGAAATATGTGCTGATTTGGCATGCGAACAACAACTCTGACAAGACTTTCATCCTTTTGCAAAGTCGTGGTGGGGCTTTGAAAGACATCTGTGAGAAATAAAATATAAAGAAAGGAAACGCAGAACTTAAAGAATGATCATTTATATTTTATGCAGTTAACTGAATATTTTAATCATGCGTGTTTTCATAAAAGAATTACAAATGTTACCTGGGTAAGGCTCATTTTGACCCGCACCAATGTTTTTGCTGAATGACGACACTGATTGCCGTGGTGATGAGATGCCCGATGATCCGAGCCCAGATGACTGGGAGGTGGAGCTTGGCGGTCGGGAGGAGGGGCCACCGGTCTTCAGCTGGTCATTCTCCGCCTTCAGGTTTTCAACCGTAAGCTGTGAATTTAAATGGCAAAGCAGGAACTTGAAATTATCAGCCATAACTCATAGGGATAGTCCCCAAAAATGAAACTTCTGTCATCGTTTATTCTCCCTCGTGTTGTTCTAAACCTGCATCTCATTTGCATATACACATTTTCAAATTATTTTGAAACTGGCATTGTTGCTTGTTTGTCATTACTGAACGCGTCGAGCTTAAATATGCAGAAGTGAGATTTCAGAGATGTCGCATATGTAAGCACAGTGTAGTTCTAGCGGGAAGACTAGCAGTTGTGCATCATCGCACCATTAGCTAGGTAACTCCTAGCCAATCACATGTAAGCCGTTGCTTTATAAGTCTGCTCACAATCTATCACATTGCTGTTTCAGTGTGCTAACGCGGCAACCTCCACCACCCCACCACCACCTGTTGAGTCCCGTCCTTTACGGGGGTAGTCTCCTCACCCCTGCCTCCTATCTCCGGCAGGATATGACGGTTCCGAGTACAACTTCTTTGGACCGCCAGACGGGCTTACGCTAAAGAGAGAGACATTACCTTTCTGTTTTATATTCATCAAATAAACGTAATCTTAAATTTCACTCAAGTATGCGAGTCTTCCTGATATAAGTCTGTTCCTCACACAAAGCTATTATATAAAGTATGGCTTTAGAAGACAAAGAATATAGTGTACAAGTCACACAGACTACTTTATACTTTAAGGTGCTTTTTTGTCATTTTTGAAGCTTGACAGCCACTGTTGACTGTATGCTTTCACTGGATTGAAAAGGACAGTCTTAGAAAATTCCATACAAATAAAAAGTATTTTTGGAACAGCTTTAATGTTTGTATAAAGGTGTAACTAGAAGTTACTGAAGTAAGCTGTCTTATGTGATTAAGCCATGTAAACGGTATCACACACCTGCATGTTGGTCATGGCCTCTTGCAGCTGCTCGAGCTGATGAGCGGAGCTCAGTGCCTCTAAACGAATGTCCGTCAGTTTGCGTTCTTTCTCCCACAGTTCTGTGCGTAACTCGGACACCACCTTCTCATCTTGTTCTGTGCCCTCACATGACCTGACGTAAACGAAAGCAAACTATGAAGGGTAAAAATGCAAAATGCCTCTAACGTGGCAATAGTTTTTAGCAGAGGTGGGAAAAAGTCATTGTTTTGCAAGTCCCAAGTCAAGGCAGGCAAGTCCAAATCAAGTCCCTAGTCTTCAAATTTAAGCACCAAGTCTTAAACAAGTCATTAGTGCTCTTTGCCCAAATTAGTGTCCAAAGTATTAATTACTATAATAATTACACCCTCTACAGCATTAGCACGTTATAGCACAATGTGTGCACTTTTCAGACCCCTTCCTCACTGTGGGCTAAATTTCCTACTTATTGTTAAATTAACAATCTGGAACAATTTCACCATTACACAATCTGACCATCTTAAATACGGGACAATTTGTGTCCCATATATATTCAATATGGCTGCATCATTTCATCTTTAAATACAGGATGATCCAATATTTTACAGGATGGGTGGCAACCCTACCTTCGTTGGTCCACAGTGCATTATTTAGCTGGTTTCAGCAATGAGGCATGCAAAATAATTCACGCCAAAACTATAGTTGCAGTGCACTGAGCTCTGTGGAACGACATAACTAGCTAGCTAACCCAGCTAACACGATAAGTTAACTGCTACTGAAACATGGCTGACGTGTAACAGTTAACAATCTCAACTTATCTCTGTCTGTGGGTTTCAGATGCCTCTCAAAATTAGCCGTTGTTGATGAAGCATCTGTCATTTTTTAACCACAAGTTCTACACGTTGCAATCCTTTTGTTGCCCTCGATATTGTATTCTTAATATTCAAATGAAATGACCTTTCTTATCATTTTGGCTGTGTCATCCTTGAATGTGCAATCTTCAAACTTGGTCCTACTCTCGTGGAAGTTGATTGGTTGGTGTTGCTGGGCGAAGGGCGTGGCCGGGTCATGATTCTACACACCCGGTCCCCTATCAGGCTAATCAAGCCTCCGAGAGGGATAAAGGCCAACTGCGGAGGACTGATTAGCCTGATAAGGAACCGGGTGTGTAGAATCATGACCCGGCCCCGCCCTCGCCCTGCCACAGTTGGTTATCTGATTGGTTGAATGTGAAGCGTGGAAATGAAGATTTGAAAATTGAACAGATTGTTTATTGGGGAAAGGAATCGTTGATTTGCTGCACATTTTTTAAAAGTACAAGTCTGATCTTTGTTTTCAGAAGGTATAAAATCTTTCCTAGTCAGAGGTCTCAAGTCAAGTCGCAAGTCACTGTTGTCAAAGCCTAAGTGGAGTTGCAAGTCTACTTTGATTATGTCGAGTCGAGCGTCATCAAAATTGTGATGACGAGTCCACAACCCTGGATTTTACTGTACAACGATGCACTTTTAAATCATCTGTCCTACCCTGATGTTGAGGTGGAGGCTGTTGCAGGGCCGTTTTCAACATCATGGTGGATTTTGGGCGACGAGGGCACCGAGGCGACTGGTGTTGCGATCTCCTCAATATCTGCGTAGGATGCTTTGGGACCCTTTTTACTGAAGGCCTTGTTGAAGGAGCTTCTTAACTATATGATCAGAAGAGCAGAGAAATGACCGTTGTAAAACAAACTTTACAAAAATCTTTTTTTCTATAAAAATGTGTATGGATTTGCAGAGTGTTAGTATAGAGGGCCTGCATTCGTAATGACAAATAGCAACAAAATGCAGTGGACAGTGGTGAATTATGAGTTTTGTTACAATGTATCTGTGTTGGTACAGTGATGTTCTGGCCTGGTGTTTTAAATGACATTTTTGCAAAGTTAATCAACAGTATCATGGTGTTAATAAAGAAAGTACAAATCACAAAGCACTTAAGTTAACCTTTAAGCTCTGACGGTGTTTTAAAAGATTTCCTGATGCAGTGGTATACCCAAAATTAAAGACTTATAATTTGACAAAAAAAAAAGGGTCAAGTGTTTGGTATCATTGTAAAGAAAACTTTAAAACAAATTAATGTTACAGATTATGATGCATTCTGAGACTCTCAGCCTAAAAAACTACTGAAAAAAAAATCTTATTTGACATTATATATATTTTAGGGTAAATCAATTTTGTTCCCAATCATGTCAACTATATCTAAGAAAAAATGTGCATTGATATGACAAAGCAATCAAAAGTTATAGCACAAATATAATTTACCACAGTGTCCAAAAACGTCTCCATACAGCCTCTCCAAACAAATACACATAATAAATGTACATAAGAACTAATTGCACATGGAAATACAACAATGACTAAAGCTTTGAATAGCATGGAGACATCATTTTAGTAATGACATTTCACAGAATGAGTTGAGTGTGCATCATTCAAATGGCGCCATCTCCTGGTGGTCAAATGTAACATCGTGCTTCGTGTGGATTATCTAATGATCTATGAATCGGATTACCTTGTGTCAGGGCTTGTCTGAAAGATAATCACCTCATCTAATGGTATGTGATATTTTAAGTAAAATGTGGCATATAAGCAACACGAACATTATTGTTAAAGACATACACTTGGCTATTTCTCACTATACTTTTGTCTATGAGTAAAACAAATAGGCTGAGACATGACACATATGACACATGGCTATTTGATGAGTTTGATGATTTTACTGATTGCAATAGTATGTGCAGTGTACTTTTTTATTATAAATTATCAAAACAGAACATTTCTGATTTGTCTGCAGATTTCAAAGCACTTGTTCAGTTTTGGTCATAATGTCAACATGCATTGGAAAGTAGAGCTTATATGCTTTCAAACGATACTTATGTTGTGTTGGTCAAGATTGACAATGTATTTTTCTTGCAGGCCCGGCGAGAAAAAATGGTTAAAGAATGAAATTATGAAGAATAGTGTGCCAACAGAAACTTTATGTTTTCTCCAGTCAATATGCCTTTAGGGTGAATCTCATCTGGGTCTGGGTCATATTTCCAAAATCACAAGAAATTAAAAATATTTTGCATAATTACATTCTCTTTTAGATTATTGTCTAAATGGTGACATTTTCATCACAATTCTCACATCCATATGGCACCCAGACATTTTACTTTTCAGTTTGTTTTTAATTCTCATTATTCATATTATCATGATATAACATCTCAGTACTTTAAACATCTTACTAAATTAAAATCAATACAACAACAAACTCCCAAGGTAAATCTTTAATCATGTTTCTTTCATATTACACTGATGTGAATTATTTTTTATTTATTACATTTATAAGAATTTTGGGGTAAAATGTGTTTGAGTCAAAAAATATACAGTATATATTTTAGAATATTTTTAAGATTTAGACATTTTAATATCATAACAAAATTCCATTAAAATTAATTGAGTAATTTTTAATCATAAAAAAATCGTAAGTTTATAATTTTTTTGAAAAACATTAAACGTAAATGCGTAAATCTTAAAAAAAAAAAAATACTAAAATATTTTTGAGTGTTGTTATGAAAATAATTTCACAATGCAAAATAATCTCAATTGTCCTAAAATAGGCAAAATAATACAAAAATTTATTAATGGAAATTTGTCATTGGGGCGGCTGTGGCTCAGGTTGAGTGGGTTGTCCACTTATCGCAGGGTTGGAGGTTCG
Source organism: Xyrauchen texanus (assembly GCF_025860055.1). Taxonomy (NCBI): domain Eukaryota; kingdom Metazoa; phylum Chordata; class Actinopteri; order Cypriniformes; family Catostomidae; genus Xyrauchen; species Xyrauchen texanus. The sequence goes on from NC_068282.1 coordinate 3,945,427, forward strand.
ATTCCCGGCCCACATGACTCCACATGACAGTGTACTTGGGCAAGACACTGAACCCCAAGTTGCTCCCAATGGCAGGCTAGCGCCTTGCATTGTCATTGGGTGAATGAGACGCCGTGTTAAGCGCTTTGAATACCGCTAAGGTTAAAAAGGCGCTATATAAGTGCAGACCATTTGCCATCTTGATTTTGGGGTGAAATATGACGTGGATATATCCTTGACGGGCTTTAAAGTATTGTATTTTGGATTGTATACTATTCTACCATTAATAAGTACAATAAAACGCAAGTTTAACATTTAATTCTACTGACAAAAAAACGTTTGGTGAGACAGTAAGCTTATTGACTTCTAGAGTCTGTTGAACAGCATGATATCGATGAAGATAACAATGTCGAATTTGTCTACACAAAGTTTGAGATGGATGAGATGAAATGGGGGTGGGATGGCTAAATGACTCACCTCATACACCTGTAAAAGAGAAAACAGGAAAGCATGGGGAAAAGATCACAGTCATATTTAATTGCAACGTTGGAACTGTCCATGACAACAGCAAACAATAACACACATCCAATTCATCAGGATCTTTAGTATCGCAATGTTTTTCTTTGTCATCATTACACGTGTCTTAAGGATTTAGGATGTCATGCATTTTATTAGTAGCGTGCACCCCATGTTAAACTATAACATGTTGTGTTTGGAACATGGGAGCTGGTTTATTGCTGGGGTAAACTGTGTAGATTAAGTCCCTTATTTCCATATCCTGTCAACTTCCTCACCCAGCTCTTCTTCTTCTTCTTCTTAGCTTCTTGTTCCTTCAGACTGCCGGCACTCGAGTGACTGGTGATGCTGTTCAGACTGGAGATGCTCTCTGTTGAGTTCTGCCGGTCCATCTGCAGCTCTGAGGGTGAAAATGTGTCATTAAGAAGATGCTTTATAGTCATAGTGATTTACAGTACACTTATTACTAGAACAATTCTCCTCTTGTATGCATTTCCCACTCATTTGTCATGCATCTCGATCTGTCTAACAGTTTCCTGGTGAGATCCAAACCTTTGGGTGTGGTTTCAGGGTTATTGAGCGCTCCTTGAATGATGGCCTGTGCCTCTGTGTTTTTGGTCTTCAGGATGTCTATGGTTTCCCTCAGGTCCTGTAGCTCAGAATCCTAAAATCAGAAGACGACAATCCTAATTGAAGTCTAAAATGTTCACAAAAACATTGTTTTACCAAGCAAATACCTAAAGTGCCATCTTTCTGCAACACACTAATGCAGAGACCGGGGCTAGTTGTCACACCTTTTACTCCAGTGTGTATTTCTCGGAGAAGGTTTATTTTTGAAAGTCGATTTCTGCAGTCTTGATTGCAATAAGCATTTTCACCATACTTACCCAGGGAGAATAAAAAGATACAAATCAATAGTGGGGCATGTTGTCACACTATAAGGGGTAATTTGTCACAATAAATCTTGCCACTAAAACAGTGGCGCACATTTCATGTGAATGGGGACGGGGGAACGTGTCCACACCATTGCAATTATAAAATATTCACCTCTCTTTAGACCTACACCTGCATTAAACAGCCGATTATTGGCTTTTCAGCACAATTTAAAATGTAAAACAACTATGATGCCCAAAACGATTCATGAAACAAGAAGAATGGAGAAGGTAACATACAAAAATATTAAAACATAGTTTTGGCCAGCAAATATTGATAAATTGTATACATTTATGATATTAAAAACATGTGACAACCTGCGACATGTGACATGACATTTCTGAAAAATACCTTTGTCCTTAGAACACATTTAAACCTTTTTGTAAAAATCAGCCTTCATAATATAGTTGTCATACTCTTGTCTGAATGTTTACCAGAGTGGTTTGATCATGTTCGCTTACAAATATAACAAAAGAATGATTATAGTGAAAATTTACTTTGGATGGTAGAATTCACAAAATTATTCTAATTTAAGATGGTTTTGAATGACGGGTAGGTGTTTCAAACCAACATACAAAACATCTGCTAGAATATTGTTGCCACTGAGCCCTAAAAAAAGGTTGAAAAATCTTTAAAAATTAAGGCAACCAGCTTAAGCTTTTTTTTTTTTGTGTGTGTATTTTTGTTTTTTAAGTTTTCTCAACTTGAACTTAGTTCAACCAAAAATGAAAATTATCCCATATTTTACTCACCCTAAAGCCATATTAGGTGTATATGACTTTCTTCTTTCAGCCAAACACAATCGGAGTTATATTAAAAAATATCCTGCTCTTCCAAGCTTTATAATGGGAGTGAATGGTACCTTAGATTTTGAAGCCCAAAAAACCATATCCATCCAGTAAAAAAGTAATCCATACGGCTCCAGGGGGTTAATAAAGGCCTTCTGAAGCGGAGCGATGTGTTTTATACTTTATAAACTTTTACTTTATAAACTAGTGATTCTAGTTTATAAAGTTATAAATATGGATATTTATAAATATGGCTATAGAAGGCCTTTATTAATCCCCTGGAGCCTTATGGATTACTTTTTTAAATCTAAGGTACCATTCAATCCCATTCACCGCTGTCGAAGTTTACCCTGCAAAATTTACTTGTGAAAAAGGTCTATACCAGAAACCAGAAACATTGAGCATGATCTCTAACTCTGCAATAAATTAAATGGCATCTACGCTTACATCTTTTTATTTGTTTCCCTGCCTCAACCTCGGGACTCCTATCCTGAGGTCACCAGAACCGGCTGGATCCAGCTCCATTCCTGCTTCATGTTGGACTCCACTGCTACATGTCACTGAGTGATGATGACTAAATGCAGCCGGTGCCAGCCAAACATCACTTCAATCTATTATGACGGACTTCAGAGGATGAAATGATGCCAACTCCAACCTGCATCACCGCGGTCTATTTATGGACTACGATCTTGAAATGGAATGCATAGACTAACTATTGCCAACAAAAGCCTTCATCAGCCAATTAACAAGGACACTTGCATCTGTGTGAACTTCTGCAATTAATCAAGATGGACTTCAAAGACTGTGGTCATTAATCTTACAGTTCAAACACAATCGATGTTTAATCACTGACCCTTATCACTTAGTTTAATAATTTTAAACCATGATTTTACCTATACATAATTAATATTTACATTACATTCATAATGTTAGTCAGAGGGGAACTGGCCCCCACAGTGAGTCTGGTTTCTCCCAAGGTTATTTTTCTCCATTAATCTACATCTTATGGAGTTTTGTGTTCCTTGCCACAGTCGCCTACAGCTTGCTCACTGGGGTTATAAATACAATTATCATTTAATTATTTTTAAACACTATTAAAAATCGTATTTTATCTAAATTACACAATGATGATTAATCGACTTTATAGACATTACAGTTTTATCGTCTGTTAATGCTGATATTCTGTAAAGCTCCTTTGAAACGATGTGTGTTGTGAAAGGCGCTATACAAATAAAAATTACTTGACTTGACTTGTCTATACTCTAGCTTATAGGTAAATATTATTTATGATTTTGTCATATTTTTTACAATGTGTTAACATATTTTAATCCTAAATTAAAAAATATCATCATATTTATTTGGTAATTTGAGTCAATTTCACAGTTACATAAAATAAGTACATTTTCTTTAAGTTTTTAAAGCTGGTGTTCCCAGCATGCACTGGGCTTGAATAATTAATTAGCTTGGTTTCACTGTTAGCATTTGACCTTTTAAAGACCTCTTTTTCAGGTCACTTATGCACTAAAGTGTCTTACACTAACCTTCTGCTCTGAGGTGGTTGAAAGACTTTGCAGTCGTGCAGTCATCAGCCCCAGACTCTGTTCAAACGCCGCAACCAGGTTCGCCTGCAGACAGGTGTGTGTTAGTGTGAATAACACGCCACGGATCATTACTCATGACACAACAGAGACACACCACACACTCAGACGTGTGTGTGTATCCATCTGGACTGGGAAAGAGCGACAAGAAAGGACTGGAATCGAGCTGTGGAAATGGTTGAATGGAGGGAAGATGAAGAAGAGATGCTGAGCTGGACGCTGGACAGGACTAAAACGTGAGGTTGCCATGTAAAACACACACGCTACAGAAATGTGTGTGTATGTGTGTTTAGAGAGAGAGAGAGAGAGAGAGAGAGAGAGAAATATGGAATTCACTTGATTAAAAATGTACAATATCCATCATGCTGTCTGGCTCTGATGCATGTATCGCATGCTAGTGCATTACAAATCAAATTATATACAAAACAAAAACCTTTTCTTTTTTCTTTCTCAATTTGTGCACATTTATGAATGCATGACTGACTTTTTAGGTGATTCAGGGTTCCCACACCTTTTGACCCAATACATTTTCTTCAGTCCTGATTTCTGGATATGGATTTTCATAAATACATTTATTTTAAACTCACAAAGAGCACTTTTTTAGAGATAAACAGAACTAGGGAGATCAAAGGTTTGGACACACTTGAATTAATTTGTTTCTCGTCTTAAAATCATCAAAACCATTTGATCTAAAGGTGCATTTCTAAATACTCGACTTTAATTTTATAGACAAATATAAGGGTGTTTGTTCAACTTCAGCCAGTTTTATGTCCCAGGGGTAGATTAACTGATGTAACATTTTTCCTCTTTGTTTTAAATGAAGGTCACATTAAAACTTTTAAATGCCTTTTATGTATTGATTTGTATTGTTTTTGTCTTGTCCCAGATGCAGACTTTCAATATTAAACTATAAAAAAACATAAAACACAAATGTTTAAAACTATAATCATCTAAACAAAGAGTCAAATAAACATAATTAGTTTAAATATTTATTGAGGAAAAAACAAATATATATATATATATATTATTGAATTTTTTTCTTATGAGACTTTACTATCTAAAAGTCCACAGTCCTGTAAAAGTGCCTGAAATTGAAGAAACTTCAACACATTGTTTAATGGATGAGTTGAAGGTGATCAAGTGTCCAACATACATGGGAACTCATTCAAAACTTTTTAAAAGCCATCTCAGGATGCACCTCATGAGTGCATAAATCCCATACTTCTATTTGCGTTATTTCACATTTTCCATGACTTTATAATTATTCTAAAATGTGTAATAATAATAATAATAATAATAATAATGAATGAGTGGGTGGGTGGGTGTGTCCAAACGTTTGACTTTGGTAGTATATGTTCACTATAAAAATGTCCATAATGTTTTAATGGGAACCCTGGTGTTTGTTTTTGTTTATAACACCTCATGAGCCCCCTTCACAGCACCCAGCATCAGTTGCACTGATCAACAACACTATGACATCATCAACACACGCCCAGATGAGAATGCAAACAAATGAGATTCACTCAACATCATCAGTCAGCGCCAGACTAAGAATGGGGGGCCTGCAAAGGGGGGCAGAGACATGCAACAGTGACGGGCGGGGCTGCGAGTGACAGTCCAACAAACCTGGCCTGTCTGCAACCGCCAGCAGCCCGCAGGACGCAGCCAGTCATCAGAGACCAGGAGAAGATGTCAGCCGAGAGAGAGGGACAGTGCTGTTAGGACTATAGGGCCATGATACTCATATACACACAAACAAACATCCATACAGTGGTCCCGGGAAGTATGGGGACATTTTAGCCGCACCGAATGCCATTGCATTAGATAACAAAATGTCAAACCGAGTGGATTTACTTGAAAGAAAACGAGCACACTTTTCAAGCAAAACATTTGACAAAAGCAAATTTGTTAATGATTAAATAACAGATACATTATTTAAAATTATAATACAAGTTAAGCTTAATCGACAGCATTTGTGGCATAATGTTGAATTCCACAAAAAAATTACTTTCACTACTCACTTGTTTTTGCTGCTTGTTCGATTTACTTCATTAAAATGAACTAAAGTAACACACTTCTAGAACATTTTGTCGCAACTTGATTTCACTCCGTTCCATCCATTCGAATTTGTTAAATAGAAGTCTCTTAATCCATTTGAGTTGGGACGACATAAATACTTTTTGTTATGTTAATGTAGCATTAAAAATGAAACAAAAGGTGAAGGTTAAAATTAAATTGTATTTTATGTGTTTTTATGCAAGCTGAATAAAAAGGGGGATGCTTGTTAGTGTTTATTTTTTGTTAAGTGGAGATTTAGAAGAATTTCTGTTATGTTGGATTTTTGCAGGTTACCATTATGGTGAAGAGTGAAGCTTGAGCTAACGCTGAAGACAGTTAGATCTTACACATGTAATTTATTGCAATTGTTGTGCTAACTATAGCATAGCTTCTAAACTACACACTGTAGTGCTTGCAACCAGCATGTATTTAGCATGCTAACGCTCACTTTTACTAGTTAGTACATATTTAAAGGAGACCTATTATGCCCCGTTTTACAAGATATAATATAAGTCTCAGGTGTCCCCAGAATATGTCTGTGAAGTTTCAGCTCAAAATACCACACGGATCATTTATTATACCATGTTATAAATGCCTCTTTTTGGGTGGAATCAAAAACACACTGATTTCGTGTGTGTCTCTTTAAATGTAAATGAGCTGCTGCTCCCTGCCCCCTTTCCAGATGAGGGCTGTGCATTTACAGCTCATGCTTTGGTTACTACAGCAACAACAAATCAGAACCAATATGACTGACAGCGTAAATACCGAGTTCAGGCAGGGCTGGACTGGGAAGAGTAATCGGATTTTACATAGCATCTTGCCCTGTTCGCTGTCATTTTCTGTATAACGTGGTGCCGTTTTGTGGTCCGTTCTGCATAATGCGGTGGCTCATTTTAGCTTGTCGTGGCCATTCTGCGGCCGACCCACCGGCCTGCTCGGTTCTCACTATGGCCAGTGCAGTCACCGGGAAAATGCCCAGTATGACAGATTACCAGCCCAGCTTGTCCACTCTTCTTCAGTGGCTCTGATGTACACTTTTACAGCCAACAACAGAACACTTATGACGCTTACGAAGCAGAGACATTATTCTTCTCGCTGTATCTGCTCCAGCACGGGAAAAAATGGCGGACTGTGTGTAGATCACTCAGGGGAGGATCTATGATAATAGGGTGGAGTCTGTCACCAGTCATGGGCGGGGCCTGCTCTAACGTGACAAACATTCATTTTTACACACTGTTTTTGATTAATAGAAATATAAGAGGAGTGAGTGGACTTTTAACATTGTAGGTTGGTTGTGTACACACACTGCCGACTCACATTTATGTACAAACAGTGAATTTTGCATAATAGGTTCCCTTTAAATATCCTTGACACGTCTGATTTTGTTGGGTTTACACAATTCAACTAGGTTCTTTCTACACAAATGTTTGAAACTAATATCAAACTTGTGGGACCACTGGCCACGACTGAATCAAGTTCAGCCAAAGAGCTATTTTTTGAATGCAGATGACACTTAGTTATCTGATGCAATGACATTCACACATTTTTTAAGTGTGAAAACAGTTTTTGTGTCCACTGTTCACAGGAAGACTGGGATCAGCATGCATCACAACTTAATTAATGCATGTCAGGAAAGATATAAACAACATTCTGCTGTATATGACCAAAGTGTTTGATTGTATCGCTGAACCCAAAATGTGTTGAAATAGCAGAACTGTGCAGGTTGAGTTGAATGCAGGGAGGGTTAGTGGGAAGTTGCAGTGAGATCTTTGACACCAGACACAGCGTAAACACTGGAAATACTGTGATTAAAATTAAGACGACATAGCAACAATTATTGACAGTTTACTAAAACTAACAATTCTGGTTGAATGATTCTATTGTTTATGATAAATGATTATTCCAAAATTTAGAAAAGTGGCAGAATGCTGAAATGTTGTAATGCTGGTGAACTTGTTGACAAGAACTTTTGTCATTCATACTATTAATCATAAATAATGTGCTTCATATTGACTCTTGGAATTAATTCTGTTGATCCCAAAAACCTGGAATCGGAATCAGAGCGTATCCCAAAATGTCTAGAAACGAACAGATCTAGTATGAAGCCTTTCACTTATTATTATAGTTGTCACAAAACGCATATGCAAGTTGTGTGCTATAAAATGATTTAACCTTAAAAAAATAAAATAATATATTGTAAATATGTTTAAAAAAAAATACCAAATAAACAACGAAAGCTTATGATAGAGTGATCACTGAATGTGATCAGAAGATCTATAGTAATATGTAGTGCTGGGTAGTAACAGATTGCATGTAATCTGGATCATATAATCAGATTACAAAATTGAGTAATTGTAGTTGAATTACATTACATTTTTTAATGTGCATATTTAGATTACACTACTTTTTAATGGATTACATGATTACATACTTGATTACAAGATACTATCATAGATTATGAACACCTTCTCATGAATAATAATGAGGAACAAACATGAACACACCTTCTCATGAATAATAATGAGGAGGAACATATATGAACACACCTTCTCATGAATAATAATGAGGAGGGGAAAAAAATTGTAATTCTCTACATTCAATTTAGAGACAATTATTTCAAAGACGGATAATAAAAAAAAAATCCCTAATTTAATAAATAACAACAATTCCCTAGAACCTTAAAATAAAAGCAAGTTCTCTTTGTATTTTATCTTGGGAAACAAAGTTGTATTTTTTTATGACCCTTTAAGCACATTTGTAATACTTCAGAAACTGACAAATTCTGTTTGAAATTGTGCACGTTTCTGTTTGATTTTATGTTTACTAATGTTTAATGAGTGTTAACTGATACTTCATACTTTTAAAGTTGCACTGTGTAACTTTGTGCTCCCTAGTGACATCTGTGGCTGAAACGTAAAATTGCAAGCAATTTGCAGAAGAACACTTTACGTGAGTCGTGTTTCGCCACTGCTCTTCTGGCAGATAAATCTCATGATTTGAGCTTTGCTCGTGTGTGATCATGAATGGAGATATTCAGAGCCGGAGTCATAACCTGCTATTTTCCTGTTGATATAACGTTATACGATGAATCATTTATAAATGAAATACTACTTGCTTTGATGAAGATAAACAACACTCGCACTCACATTATTAATGGAAGACTTTATTAATGTTATATTACAGCCTCAGTTGATAATGCAAGTGAACCGTAATTCTACAATAGTATGTCTAAGCAATGCTCACAATAACACCGTAAACTAAAAACATAAAACAAGGATTCAATAATGACGGGAATAAAATATACTTTAATAAACTTGAAAATAATATGTTTAAATATGCAATATAACAGTTAAAAGAAGTAAATTTCAGAAGTCATAAATATTAGTAAACATGTCACCATAACTTTCCCTGACAACATCGCGATACATCGGATTACGTGAGTAATGTTTGATTTATACAAGCATGACAAGCAATATAAGCTTCAACAACCCAACCAGAAAACATATCCAAGCATTAAAGCAGGTAAACAACTTCGCCAAACGGATAACAGATAAACATCCATCCGGATTGTTCCGATACAGTCCTGAACTGTGTGACTGACTGAACTGTAGTTTCTTCCTTCATTTTAACGGCGACTCGCAAACTAAAACAGTGCATTACCGCCATCTACTGTTAACATGGGAACGAGACAGCGGTTCTAATTTCCCGTGTTTATGGACATGACGTAATGACGCAAGGATGTACATCATAAACCAGCGATTTTGGGGCAAATCCGATCCGACAGCTAAAAATACTAATAATTTATACAGGCTTACCGTAGTGATTACGATACGGTAAGAACACTGTTTTGAACATTGATTGTTTATGTACTCAAGACATAATGGCAGTTTGTTCATTTTTAACCAAAAGTCTTACGTAGTGCAGCTTTAAGATGATCAAAATATGCAATGAGTAATACAAAAAATCTGATTAGATTAGAATACATGTAATTTGTAATATAAATATAAAACATGTCATTTGTAATCAGTACCAAATTACATTTCAGAAGTAATCTACCCAGCACTTTTAATGTATAATTCTCTGAATTATTTAATCAGCTCTATAAATCACAATAATAAATTATATATCTCCAACAACACTTTTGAATCGGTGCACAAGGAATGGTTGTGTAAACAGTGGTGCTGGTGGGTGTGTTTGAACTTACATTAGCTGAGATTTGTGTGGTCAGATTGGCCACTTTATCCCGAGAAGACTCGAGCTCGCGCCTCAATATCCGGATTTGCTAGGATGGAAAAAGTAACAACCATTAAAAATCCAAATAAAACAGATTTTTTTTTTTAAACAGTGGCATTTATGGTCAATAAAAGTCATTTTAAGCCTAAAATATTATTAAAACTAGAACGACAGTTCTATTGGGAAGACACGCAGGCTTGAGTGAAGTTTGAGATGCCATTTATTTGATAAATGTAAAACAGGAAGTAATGTCTCTCTCTTTGGCGTAGGCCCCGTCCGGGAGTCCGAGGGAGTTGTACCCAGAACCGTCATGTCCTGCCGGAGATAGGAGGCAGGGGCGAGGAGCCTAACCCGTGCGGGACAGGGCTCAACTGGTGGTGGTGGGGTGGTGGAGGATGCAGTGTTAGCACAC